>NW_020897804.1:0-548290 GCF_003984885.1 Neopelma chrysocephalum | reverse complement strand
GATGAGATCAGTAAAGGAATTTGAGACACATGAAGAGAAAACCTGGAAACATAGGCAATCAACTGAACTGATTTTCAGTCAGTCACATTTTGGGAGAGGATATGAGCCAGGAAAATGATTACAAGAGCTTGACAGGGGAAGCACAATGGCATGTACGAAGAATTTGGATGTCAGCCCTCAAGCAGGCAGAGAAGCTTACCATGCTCGCTGTCTACAAATGACAAGACCTAAGTGTGGGATCAATATGAGACTGACATGCTAAATTAATGTAAAAGATTATATTTAAACTGAGTGTCACAAATCACATCTAAATACGGGCACTGAAAAATAGAGTGGCAAGTCATAGTGGTTGAACAATTACATTCCAATCTGATCTGTGTTTGCTTATAAAAACATTTGTGCATGTTCCTACCTGCTGTCTCAAGTGACAAGTGTGAAGACAAGGGATTTGAAGGCACAGAAAATTAAGTGAAGCAATAGAAGCGTGACACGGGCTGACATAGGAAGTCTGTGACCTCTTCATCACCAGCATGGCAATTGCAGCCATCTCACATGCTCCAGCCACTGCAGATTGAATGGAGGCAGAAATTCATTGAAAGAGTAATCCAAGAGCAGGTTTTTTCCTTAGAAAAATCCAGAGGTTATGGAGAAATGCACAGCACTGGGCACTAGGGACCAGGCTGTGGAATATCAATAACTGGGGATAACTAGACTGTGGGAAAACCCTTGGTCAGAAAAGGCCAGGATCTGCCAGTTTATCCCCTTGAGAAGAGTTTTTGAAGCAAGGATATGCCTTGGTATTGGGGCAGTTAAATGCCTGAGATATCACTGAGCCAATACCCATCTGCCCAGCACAGTGCCTGAAAACTGTGCTGAACTTTTGACATCAGATTGAGTTTACTGTCCCCCATGATGGGTTCCTGCCCCATTCAAGCAAGGATGCAGCTCTTCATTAGCAATTCCCGTCCAGTGGTTAACAACATGCTGAAGGAAGGGTTAAGCTTAATGAAATGTTGGTCCAACAATACAAAGACAGAAAAATTTAATAATTAGAAAAGGAAAGCTGGGTCAGGAAAATACCTATGGCCCAGACTGCACCCAGAGACATTTTCTCCACTCCTCTTTTGGTCTTCTGTTTCCAAGTCTGCACAATTTTTGCCCTGTGAATACTGTCATGATTGTTATCTAATCTTTTCTGAGTGCACAGTTCATGATCTGAGCTTATCCTGAAGTTGTGATAGCTCAGGGAGAGCCATGCGATGGAGAACTGCTCTAAAGATATTCACAGAGCAAATAAATTCTATTTGAGAGACAGACTAAGAAGCATAAGACTTCTATTGTCTCACTCACCAAGGGAGGCCAGGCCAGCTGCTCTGCATAAAACCTTCAGCATCCAAGGGGGATAAACACTGTCTCTTCTGAACAAACACCCCCACACTACATCCTCTCCATTTTGCATAACATCTGCTGAAATCAATGTTAGCTGGTTTAGACAGGAAAATGTGCATCCATAAAGTAGGGAGCTAGAGCAGAAATTATTTGCAAGCTGGCAAGAAGGGCTTGCACCCACTTTCCTTTAGCAAAGTAAATACCCTGACCTCTTAGTGAGCAAATACCTCTTCTTGTTCTAGAGAAATAACATGTAGAGGATCCAGCTTTGATCCAGAGCTTAACGGTACTGTCAAGCTTGCTCAGTCTGGTGGTGCTCTGTTTCCTTTGGGTATGTTTCTCTGTTAGCTGTAACTGACACAGGCCTGTGGAATAATGCCCCATTTATTTAGAGATCAATTTTGAAAGGAATTGTTGGCTCAGTGTTATCGGCTCAAAGGAAATATCTTCTCCAGAGAACATACTTCCTCAAACTGGGCATCTTGGCACATGACCACGGAGAGTCTGATGTTTCATTTTGTGGTAACTAAACACTCAAAATAAGCCATGACTGGAGACCTGAATGATTTCTTTATTTGCTTTAGAGCAGAACCTGGCCACATCCAGGCTTCTAAGGAGCCTCAATTTCGCATGTGCACTGCGTATTTTAGGAGTATCTATTTCAGCTGCACGCTGCGAGCGAGAAGAGCAGTGAGCCTCAGTGCCAAAGGTCAGAAAATGGAAATGCAGTCCTATGGAGGCTTGTATCCAAAGGCACGTGCCTTTCAGAGGAGCAGATAGCCCACAACTCCAAGCTTCACCACAGCAGAAACAGGAAGCCTCAGAGAGACTCCCCAGAGCGCCAAGGTGACAACGAAGTATTTAGGAGCATAAAGACCAGCGGAGCTAAAGGATTTATTAATATCAATCTGCACCACAGAGGATGCTGGGAAATATTGGCCCCAGATGTATTTTTTCAGGCTCGACTCATAGACAGTGAAATGTTAAAACATGAGGTGTTGAACAAGCTAAAGAGCCACAAACTGCTAGGAATGAAAGGTATATATCCCAAGAGAACTACAGGAATTCAGGAAAAAAGGAGAGTAGTTGCTAACAAAAATACACTGTCTCTTATTATGTCATATCTGCATTTTAGAGAGAGCTGATCCTAGGATGGGAGACCAGTAAACCCTTCTCCAGTGCCAGCTGCCTTGGTTGAAACTAATCAAAACCAGAAGTTTAGTTGGATGAACATGACAGAATGGGGACAACTCAGTCTGAATTCACTGAAGGGAAATTGTCTCTAATCTACTAGTTTTTTTAATATATTGCCACAGAAGAGTGGATGTGACTTTCTTAGACTTCCAAGAGACATAGGACAAAGTCCTCCACAGGAGGCAATCTGGGAAACAAATACTCTAATATATGAGACCAAATATTGTCACGGACTAGAAATTGCCTAAGAGAAGACAAACTAAAAGATCAGTTGAAACAGGGCAAAAAATGTACATGAACCTTCCCCTACCATATTCCTACCAGGACTGGTGCTTAATATTTTTAATAATGAATTGAAGAATTGAGAGTACTGTGAGATGTGTTGGAAGTGCTGAAGGTTGTGAGGAATCTCTGACCATTGGGGTGTGCTCTGTCTCCTGCTTAATGGGGTTTTGAAATGCTCCACACAGAACAGTGCCACTAAGCAGTTAACTTGCAGGTTTATGTGACACGTACTGCAGAGACAAGATGCCAGCACAGCAGATTTTGAGTCTTTGTTTTCACTTGCTTTGTAACTGAAGCTGGTTTAAATTAGTTTTTGCCATTTTTCTAGGAAAAAATACATCTTGCAGCCCTTTCTCAGAACCACTACTCTGTTAAAATCTCCATGCCGAATTCACCTTTCTTGCAATCCCATTGACATACGTGCAATTATTCCATAAAGGATTTCAACCCGGTGGGATGGCAGGATCAAGCTGTGATTCAGTTCTTACATCTTCTGAATTACTATGCAGCATAGTTAAGGTTACAATTTCTCAAGCTCACTGCATCATGCTAGACTAGACATTGCATGATTCCCCACCAGCAGCTCTGCACAGTAGTCCTTCATCTTAAGGTTTTTGTATTTCTTCCATCTGAAAGACCTTGATAACCAGGCATAAATGGAACTGTTGTTTAGGAAAAGGAGCCATAACTTAACAGGACTGGAAAAATCTCCTCCAAGATGCGTATCTTTTATTTAAGATTTTTTATTTTCCCATCAAGTCATCTTGAGTTGTGTATCAGGTTCAACTTTTTGATAAGGATTTTGCAGACATGGTGTTTCCTGTTTCCAGAGACTTTCCTCGACATCACATTATGTGTTTAAAGGCCTTGTTCCAGAAAGCATCTTGCTTATAGCACAGAAACAGCCACAGTAAGTGTGTTTCAGGTACTGCTTCTCTTACCAGCTAACTTTGCCAGTTCTCACAGTCTTCTACTGTTCAGACATGCTTTATTATTCTCTCTGTGATATCTGCTCCTCATCAGGACATATTGCCAAATTAAAAAATGACAAAGAAGTGCCAGTAGTGAAACAAATTACTACTTTCACCATGGTTATAGATGCCTTATTTTAGCAGTTAAACTACTCAGGAAACATTTCCTGAGAAGGCAGTCTCAGATTCCTGATCCATTAAGCAACCAGAAGAGAACATTGTATCTTTGTGAAAAAGTAGCCAGATTCCAACAAGTTTTTTATTTGTGAATTTTGACAGGTCAGTTTGTATTCTTGTTGAAATAATTAAATAAATAGATAAATAGATAAATAAATGTTGGAATCATGCCAGTTCTTTAGCCCAAAAGACCCATTTCATGTCTAGAAGAGAGAAGAGTGGAGGAAGGGATATGAGGCAGAGGAGATTTTTCAATATAAAATGCTTCTGATAAGTGTCTTTAAATGGACTTGTGGGGCACATTCTTAGCACCTCATCAGTACCAACACTAGACTAGACAGAGACTAGACAGAAAAGGACCTTAATATTTGTAAGATACTTTTGTTTTCCCTGAAGACCTTCAGTCAGCTCTGATAACCATCACTCACCAGCTGACTTCTCACAAATGTATAAATTAAGGAGGTTCAAGAAGATATTTGATTTTATTTTGCCTAATGTGCAATCACACACATACATATCTACAAGTCTTAGGCTTATGTAAGTTTAAATTGAGTACAGCCAGCTCAGTTCCTGTTGTGGTCCTTCCCCATTCATTCCTCACTCTTCTTCTACAATTTACAGGGTATCTGCTTTTTTTAAGTCAGAGTCGTTGACAAAATCCTAAACTTAATGAAGTCAAGAGAGGTACTATTATCAGCATACACAGGCATAGGGCATCACTCTTGTTTTCTAAGCTCCTGCTAAAAGCCAGGCAGTTTTGGGCAATGGAAATCATACAGAGAATTAGAAGAGAGCATCTCCTTTAATCTGGATTTGACCAAATTTCATGACAGAACCCTACACAGTTATCTTTGTAGTCCCTTTTTGCAATGGCAGCATTCTACAGGAGCATCGTGCTCTGGTCCTGTAACGAGGTGGAGGCGAATGGTCAGACTATAGTTTTTAAATGTGTTTGTCTCATTACAAAGGGTCACCTACAGTGCAGAAGTGCAGAAGTTTGCACCTCAACCATAACTCATACTGAAAGCTCACGTTCTTGCTTATGCTGTCAAACACAAATCATCATGAGGGGGCACTAAAGAGCTGTCAATAGCGAAGTCACTCTAAGGTGAGGGTTGTGGGGAGAGGGAATTGTCCGTTTTGAGATCACCAGATATTTTCACTGACGTCTGAGATAGTCTGATTTCAAAATGTCTTCAAACTATGAGGAAGCTGAAGTTTTCCATGAGCCTTTCAAGTCCCTCTTCTAAAATCTGAGCCTATATAATACCTGGTTTGTAAAGCTGAGAAGGGGTTTGTGAAAGGTGGATGAGCCCTTTTCATGATGAATTTCAAATAATTCCTGTTTTTAAAAGTATTCTGCATGGGAGACTAGAGATATCACGAGGCCTTACAACACCTGGCAGCACAAATGGAAAATGAATGAATGAAATGCAAATTGGACATCTTGACTAGTAAAGATGGACTATTTCCCTCCAAAGACTGGATTGTGAATGGAGTGCCAAGGCTGGTGTAGTTGGATTCAGCAGAGTCAACCCTGACAAACTGTGAAGAAAATCCCCTATCTCACAGACAAAGCACAGGATTTTCAAAATTAAAATGGGTCGTTCCGCAAGAGACCTGTGAGAGTTCCTGTGGGACTGCACTGCTAACAGATGTCCTCAAAATTGTTCTCACAGGCCCCCTTGAAATGGAATGCACATATGGCACAAACTGCAACCAGACACTCGCAGCACAGCGCAGGCTGATCACTAATTTTGCAATCCTGGTTTACATCTGAGCAATTGACCCAATGGAGCAAGGTCACTTGCCATCTCTCAAACCTCAGGAAAGCCAGTGAGAATGGATTTGGGATTTAGATTAATCACAACAAAAATTGCTTCACGACACAACTGCTTATTTGCAATTAATTTTCCTTGTTAGACGTTTCTTTGCAGGGAACATTTGAGGGAATAATACCAAGGTGTTTCCAAGCCAGGGGCAAATAAAGAAATGTTTGATTACAATCCAGATTGCAAATTTGTGGCTGTTATGGCCAGAACTTTGTGATCCGAGTCTTCTAGTCCAACACCTTCCCAAGGGAGGGATGTGTGCCTTCCCAGAGTTCTGTTACAGCGAGACTATATTCTTGAAAAAAATCTTGATCTTGATTTAAAGACTTGAAAGACAAGAAGCAATGAAATATGGAGCATGGTTTTTGTGAACTGTTCCAGTTGCCAGTTTCCCTCACTGGTAGAAATTTCTATTGTGAAATTGCCTGTCCTCAGCTTCAGAGTTGGACTCCTGTACCTTTGTACACCAAAATGAGCTCCTTTGGTGTCAGACTTCTGCTAGACAGTGATCAAACAACTCAGTCACCTTCCATTTTTTCCATAAGTCACGGAGATTGTTTTTCTTGTGATTATTTATTGATGCTTGCTTAAATTCTAGACCCAAAACAGGAAGACACCAAAGCAACCGATGTCTAGCATGGACATTCAATCCCATTTACCTTTCTAATCACTGCACCAACATGGTAGGCCATGGCCAGCTAAATAGCTGCTGCTACTTGCTAATGCTTTTCCAAGTCAGTTTTCCAGAGAACTGTGCCTTGGGCTGTGAAAATTTCTCAGCCTCTCACTCTAAATATGGTATTTGCATTCAGTTGTCATAAAAGTAATTTTGTCCATCCAGTTTCATCTAAAAATACAATCATGTTTGTTCAATACCTCCATTCTGTCTCCC
This sequence comes from Neopelma chrysocephalum, assembly GCF_003984885.1. Classification (NCBI taxonomy): domain Eukaryota; kingdom Metazoa; phylum Chordata; class Aves; order Passeriformes; family Pipridae; genus Neopelma; species Neopelma chrysocephalum. Next base: position 541,550 of record NW_020897804.1, on the reverse strand, counting down.
TTCTATTAACTTGCCCTACAGTCTTTGTCACACATAATAACTTTGTGAGGACTTGGTTTATCTTTTTCCATTGACAGAATCATTGAATCATTTGGATTGGAAGGGACCTTAAAGATCATCTCATTCCAACCCCCTGCCATGGGCAGGGACACCTTCCACTAGACCAGGTTGTTCAGAGCCCCATCCAGCCTGGCCTTGAACACTTCCAGGGATGGGTCATCCACAGCTTCTCTGGGCAGCCTGTTCCAGTGTCTCCCCACTCAATGCATAATTGAAATGCATGATAGCATGGGAACAATCCCTGTGCAGCCTTGGTAGAAGCTTACCGCATTAACTATGATTCTTGTAATTCTGAGATTGGCTAGTTTAGCCAGTTTTTCTCCCTTTTAGTGTATGCTGAGTGGATTTTTTTAATCTTTTCCTCGAAACTCTCAAAGCAATCTTTTGTTTCTATTGTCAATAGAAACTGTGTGTGTATTCAAAAACGAATGGATCACTTGATTTTTCTTCTAAGTAAAGTTTTCAGAGGTTTTGACTCTTTCTTGACTGCAGGATTATGGATATTTTTTGGACAGTTTAAGACAAATCTTTAAAAAACTGAGCTAACCATCATATTTTCACATGCTTCTTTCCAAGTTATTTGGATTATCACTGTGTCTGTTTGTAAAACAGTTTTCTAAGAGACTGAATGTATGTATCAGTTCATTACAATAATCATCTGGACTTCATTTTGCCTGTATACAAGAAATCCAATTAAGTAAAACCATTTGTATCAAAGCCATCACTAAAATTAATTCTGTGGTCAGTTCTTCTTTGACTGTCAAGATGAGGTTTAATACTGAATTTCCTGGATTAGATGTAACAGTTTGAGTAAGGAGATTAACTTCTATAATTTTTAGAAATTCTGAGGCCGTTTAGTCTTGGCAGCAAAATGCCTCCAGCATATATTAGAATAAGGATCTCTTCTCCTTTCCCTCCAGCTACGTTTAATACTTGTGAATTCTGTGTATCTACAAGCACATAACTGTGATGTGAATTTTTAGTGTGTAGAAGACACAAACTGGTATCCTCTTTACTGGTTAGGACACTAATCAGTAACTGTCAAGGACTTGTTTCTGAGCTGTCAGACAGATCCCAGCAGTTCTGACCGTGTGATTGCCTCTCCTTCTTTTGGCCCCTTGATCCTTTTTCAATATAATTCTTCTCTTTGTATCTTTGATAATTTGACTAATTCCATTCTCTATATTTGGATTTTGTTTTAAATGACTACTGACTGCTTCCTTCCCCCTCTGCTTTTGGATATGAGTTTAACAGTTAGTGCAGTCAGGTCAGTTCTTGGAAAGCTGCTTGTCTTCTTCCTTCTGTGGGGCCCAATCTGTTCCTTGGATGAGGCACTTGCCTCACAGCCATGGCCCTTGGCTTTCTACCATTGGCTTGGCCACTGACTCACTGCAATTCTGTTCCATCTTGCATTGTTCGCAGGAGAGAGGGACTTTATGAGATCTCCAGGTGTTCCTCTCCATTAAGACCTTTTCAAGTTCCCTAAAATACTGAGAATATTTTCTCCATGTTCCATTCCAAGGACCCAGGAATTTGGGGGAGTTTTCAAATCCCTCTGCTGCCTCCTTTCTGCAGGCTGGAGGGAGTCCAAAACACCGGTGAGAAATGAGTGTGATCCACAACAAGGTTAGAGGCCTGTCCTTGTAACCACATTGTAGAGAAACAAAGTTCAGTTCTACATTCTTCTGTCAGCAGGAGTGCCCTCACTCAGCATCCATGGACTTTTCCTCAGCAGATGAACACTAAACCACCAGGGGCTTTGTTCTTTGTCTCATCAGTCTTTTCATTCACAGTGTTTAAATTACTATGAGGCAGATTTCTCATTATTTATGCACATCAAATGATTGAGTTCAAATGCCTTCACCAAAGTAGCCACACCAAGTGTAGCCCTGAAGATACAATTTTGATTTGTCTGAATTTTCCAGCTTTCACACAGCCTACTCCATACACTCCACTCATCTTTGTCTGCTGCCATATTCTTCCTTAGTAACTATCACAACCTCACCTCTTCTTATTCATATATCATATCGTATATATATATTCATATATCCCTATAAAATAACAGTCTTCCTGTTATTTCATAAGGATATAACCCAGAGCAGTCGCTGCCAAGGACACTCAGGTTTTTATCTAACTCATTAGAAAATTATATTTGTCCTATTTTTTTCTTCTTCTTCACACGTAATATAGAACCTCACAATTAGCAAGGTGAGATGACTTGGTTGGTTAAGGCTACAATAACCTATTATTTTGGTGATGGTTGAGTGAAACACTGTTGTAGATGAGGAATATAACACTTGTCCAAGCCAGGTGAAAGAAGTGGTTAAGCTTTTTTTACAATGAGCAAAAGCCTTTGGACTGTCACCCCCTACAACTAAAGTCACCTGTCATTGAATAATGTAGTGTTATATGGTTACAAGACTTTGATTCCAGATTAAAAGCAAATGCAGGGAGTTTGGCATTTTTTAGGTATTTGAGTGAACGAGGGAGAGGACTAGAGTTATAGGTAATAGAAATTGATAGAAAAGGCAGCAAAATTATTTAAAAAAAAAAAAGAATAGTCAGAGAGCCTTTAGAAGGAAATCTAAGACATGTTAGTGGCAGACTCAAAATCATAGCTTGGAATACTGGCACCTGGTACCCCATGTCCAGGGGTATTTCGTGTGTTCGTGTGCATTATCAAGATTATATCAAGAAGGCCTAGGTTGCCCCCATGGAGCACAACACTTAGAATCCCACTTATAAGGTATCTGCTCACATCAATGGAGTCATGCTTTAAAATATTACTCGTAATTTTGTCTGGATAACTATTTTTCCCCTCTAATCTCACGTTTTTCCCCTTTAATCCCACATTATTTCAGTTGTTGTTAAACAGTTGCTGTTTTTAACCCAAATTACTCCAGTGTCATGGTGAATGATTCCCATGAGCAATATATAAAGCTTTCCATACAATGTTGCCCAAGTCTTCCCAGGCATACACTGCTCCCAAGTTTCAGAGTAAGGTGCAGCAGTGACTGAATATGTGCATACTGCTCCCATAGAAAAGCAACCCAAACCGTGCATACATTTGGGTGTGTAGATGACTCACATTACAACTTATGTTTTCACTACACATTTTAAACTGCTCCATGAACCCCATGCAGGTCATGGACCCTGGGTGATTCTCACCTGCTCCAGATTAAAAAAAAAAACAACACCCTAAACCAAAGATTACTATTATTAGCAACAAGACTAACTAGTAACATATGTCACTTCCTTAGTGAGCCTTTCCCAGCAGGTTATAAATGTCCATAGAAGATGGCACACTATCAACCTACATGGCTTCACATATTTTGTCTGTGCATGTATGATTATCACCATGCCTTCAGCATGATGGTGGTTCTAAAATTAACCAGGCATTAAGGGGTATAAGGCTTGGTAAGATGCAATCAGAGGGAGCAGGGCAGGGGTAGTGGGAGAAGAGGCCAGCAAGGAGAACAGAGAACATACTTCACATATCAGCATTCACTTGATCCAATTTAGGAACGAGCATCACCCTGCCGTGGTCATGGTCATACAGTATTTATAGAATGCCATCTCCTGCCTCACAGACATCTAATGGCAACTAAGCATTTACTCCAAGAGTAAATTTGAACCAGCTGGCCATTGGGACCAATACAGTATTTTAAAGAAAATCAAAATAATTTGTTTACTTATGTGATTACCCCCAAAACCAAATGTTTAATCTTTCAGTGTCATTAATGTTAAACTCAGCAAAACCAATATTATTCCCTGGCCCAGGTCCAAAAAGGTACTTAAGTGAATGCCAAACTTCCTGCATGGAAATTATCCCACTGATGAGTGTTCCTGATGAATTGGGATTTTCATTTTAAAATACTTACCACTTTTTCACTCTATGGTGCTTGTGACAGCATCATTTAAGTCTCAATTTTAATTTGTGTATACATTAAAAATGTTGTTCTCTATTGCATCTACTTTGTATGATCTTTATTAAAGAAGGGTATTTTGATTGCATGTGGGTTTTTGTGAAAAAGGACTAGGTATGCATGTTAAGAATGAATCTTCATCAGCATTTGGAAACATAAGCCTGTTGGATCTACTAGGCAGCCTCATGGTCCAAGGACTATGTTTTATTTTCAAGCATCACATCACATCGTTTCTGAAGTGCCACTTTCTTAGAATTTTCAGTTTGTGAGAAGCTTCAGGCAGTTATGGGTTCAACACACATCAAACCACAAATGAATTTCAAAAAAGAACAGGGAGGACGCTTATCATATGCTAGAAATCCTGCTTTTGCATCTGGTCTGTTATTCCAGGAGCAGTCCAAGGTATCTGTTAGGGTCAGAGACATCCAGTGTGGGACTAGGCATCTTTGGCACCTTCTACAGCAAAGTTTAGGTTTTGGAATCATATTCAGGGGACACCTGAGGTGGAATTAACTGGGCAGTCTTCACCAGCATTGTTCTGCTTCCTTAGGAGGTGAATATCCAGCCCTGTGTCATTCAGTGGGGTGACCCAAAGCTCTGGTCGGAGCAGTGTCATTTGCTTGTCACTTTTGAGTGAAAGAGGTAATCGATGCGAAGGGGTTTTTTTAATCTGGTGGAATTACATTGTCTATGCAACGTCTGCGTGTACTCTTTGGGAAGCTGGCCGGCAGGAGCATAAATATAAGCACAGGCCAAAGATTTCATACTCTCACACAAAATGTACAGTGCCTGAATAGGGAGACCCAAACAATGTTCATGGTTACAGATTTCAAATTACAGCAATGCTAATTCCAAATATTCTGAAATGATGAATCAGGCTTCTCTAAAACTTACCTCAGTGTGACACAGAGACAATTTCTATGGAGGAAATCACCTATAATTGCCATTTTACAAGATTTACAAGACTCTTCCATTTGAAGATTGACTTCAAAGTAATGAGAAACAGAAAGAAGTACTCTTCCAATTTATCTTCAGGGATATCCAAGCCATTGGGATATTTCAGTTCTGTGTTTTAAATTTGCTTTGTAATCCAGAGGACTAGAAACTTATTCTTTTGAATAAAATGTGACTTTCTTATGTAATCAGTTGCCCTGCGAGCAAGATTTTAAGATAAGTGCAGAATTCTATGAAGCTTCTGATAAGCTCCTAAGAATTGGAATCACTAAATCAAAGAACAAAAAATGTAATCAATCACAGGGTCATACTATAGGGCCTGTGAAAAAGAACTGAATGATGTTAGGAAATCAAAGAAAAAACTTCATCTTGCAAAATGACAATTATGGGTGCTTTCATCCCTATAAATTGTTCAAATGTCATGTTGAGACAAGCTTTAGAGATGTTAAATGAGTACCTCAAAATGTCTTTCTTTAAAAATATTCTAGAGGAGCAATTCCCATCTAGAAAGAGTGGGTTCAAATGACTAACGACAGACTTTCCAAGCTATTTGGGTGATTAAATTATGGATAATCATCATCCATTCACTCGTACTGAGGCTGTCATTCAGTACAAGCGTAGGAGTCCCTCTGCTCTGTTCTGGTCTACACCTCTTCTGAGAAATGCACCAGTGTTGGCTGATGTTTTGTGTTGCAAGTCTGGTAACTGTGTCATCCTCTGTTATTCTGTCCAAGAATAAGAAGTCAAGATGGCACAATAAATTAGTGAGGTTTTCAGAAATCCTTTCTGAAGGCCCAGGGACTGGTGGCATGAATGATGTCTGCATGAGCTATTATGTGTTTTGGTGCCACACATTTCAATTTGCACCGCACAGACTTACTCTTCCTCCTAATGTACTTTCCAGACTTGAGGTTTGGCGTGACTGGAGAGGCTAAATTCAGGCAGGCATTATTGAGCAGAAAATATATTCTGGTCAGGTATCATTTTCTTTCCCAGTTAGTTCCATACATACTTAGCTGGTTTCATCATTGTAGCGTGCTGACAGCTCCTCACAGGAGCAAAATCACTTGTCTGATCTAATGCCTGGGCTGATTAATTGGTTCACTATGCAAAATGGCCCTACTGAGATCTAGCTTTATTGAGAAAGAACAGGAGGCTCATTTTGTGCCCGTTTCTGCAGCAACAGATTTCTATAAATGCTATTTGTGGCATTGGTAGAGAGATTCAGAATGGGTTTTGCATTATTCTTGTTGGAACTATTTCCCTGGATGTTCCATGCACCAGAGTGAATCTGTGCAGCGTGCTGTTAGGGCTATCAACTCTGTGCTTGTGTACTTCACTGCCTCTCACATCATCCTCTTGCCTAGAATGGCAGCAGTCGATCACTGCCTAATGTAGGCACTGCCTCAATGAGGTTTTAGACACTTGGCCTGGGAGAGCAAATCCAATCCACCTAATACTGAATTTCCCTTTGCAATCAGTTGAGTTTGGCACTTCAGAAAACCAGGGCAGACAAGGGGGGGGAGGGCAGTCTTCCCTAAAATAGGTTTTTACATTTTTATATTTATTCAGTAGGAAATTAGGCAACCTCAGAACATAATTCAGTCCACATATATTAGACATACACATCTTCCTACAGCAGGAGTGTCATGAAGATCAATAGCTTTGATAGTGCTCCTCTGTGGATGTACCAAGGTGGATCAGAGCTGCAGATTCCCAGCAACGTGCTGTGGAGATTTTCTGGTGCCGAGTCTTCTGGTTGTCATTTCCAGAGGAAGTTCTGGAGAGTCTGGAGAAGACCAAAGCCCTGTAGGTTTCCACAGGGAGCCCATCACACAGAGCTGGTGTGAGATGAGTTGAAGGCACTCAGGACTGAAGATAATCCAGGCTGAAAGGGACCTCAGGAGGCCTCCTGGTCTAATCTTCTGCTTAAAGCAGGGCCAGCTATAAGATCAACCTGTTCCTATGCTGCCCTCATGATGAAAGAATTTTTCCTTTTACGTGGCTTGAACCTCTCTCATATCACCTTGTACTTGCTGCATCTTGTCTTCCTCATATGCACGGCAAAGAGCATGGATGTAGTTGTTTAGCTGAAAGCGTGCTTTGAAATATTTTCCAAGCACAAGGAGAACAAGTATATGCAATGCATAAGGAAGATATTCAGATATTCAGTATTTCTATCTCTGTTTGCACATTACTATCAATTGTTTTGTTGAATAAGAAATGATAAGGTGCTTTCTGCCAGACTCATACTAGGCTGAGGTTCAAACACTGAACTAAAAAGGCATTTTCAAGAAATATGAAACTATTTGCCAAATATAGAAATATGCAAAAGTCAAAACTGACATTTAAGAACTGTTATGACTGTAGTTTGGAAGCAAAATATGACTTTTAGAATTTTAAATAAGTTCTTTCTTTTCCTAAGCATACAATTTTTTTCCTACTTGAATGACATACAGTAACTATAACAATAATTATTCCCAGGAGGACCTCATGACTTTGCCATGTCCGATGGCCACTGATCTGCCAATGAGACCTCTCTCTCTCACCAACCTTGTCCTGGTGAGAGATGTTTCTGCCTGGGTTGTGGTTGCCCTGCTCTTGCTGCTGCCTAAAATAATCTGAAATGACAGAAATGAAATAATCTGAAATGACAGGTGCGAACACCGCATTTTTTGTTTGTATTTAGTGAACCCAACCTGACTGATCCCATGCTGTGCAAATGACATGGCAAGCTTAGACAGAGTCCTGTCAGGTAGCCCTGCACTGAGAATCCTTGGTATGGGCAGAGGTGCTGTCTTCAGCAGCTGCCTGTTGTGGCCCAAGCACCAGCTGGGGCAGGATGCCCTGTCCGCAGCTGCAAGGAAGGTCAGGTAAATCATGCCAGCCCAGGTGCTGCAGTCATGGAAGTTACACATCCTCCACGGTCCTGGTGAGCTTGTTTTTGGGAGAGGCAAGGAGAAGAGAGCAAGTGCTCCAGCAAGACACAATCATGTTAATCTACCATGGGTCTGAAAGCCCAGGTGCGTGATGGTATCACAGGGTGTGTGGTGATACCACAGATGTGGCTTTGGCTCTTGGCTTGAAGAATCCATCCCCGAGCTGTTGGGCAGGAAATCTTAGGTTGGACTTGAGGACATTTAGACTGGATGTTTGAAAACCACTTCATTTCCCCTAAAAATGGGAGCAGACCATCTGAGGATGAAGTCTCCATCACTGAAGGGTTCTAGAAGTGGGTTTGACAGTCAGCTGTCACAGGATGCATGAAGTTGGTTTTGTCCTGGCTTTGGATGGACAAAGTTTCCTTTTGATTATTCAGTTACCATCAGACAGTGTCTACCTCTCACTTGACTATGAAGGGAGGTAAGGAGTCAGACTCCAAACTTGGGACCCCAGGTCAGTGCGTGGAGCTAGATGGGATGAGCTCAGGCTTTAATTGCTCATCTGAGCTCATTTTTTAGTGAGTTACTAAATCTGTCACTTGACTAGTTTCTGATAGGAACGAGACAGCAGATGTCTGGTGATGCTCATTCATATTCAGCTCATATTTGAACTTTTCTGGCTGCACCTTTGGATGATCCAGTTCACCAGCCTGTTTTATGCATGCTGATCCTGCTCACCAAGATGCCCACATGGACTCCAGGTTGTAATTTTTCAGCTCTATTACATGAACAGGGAGGAAAGCCAGGGAGGAAGAGGACATGATCAGCAGCCTTAGGTTCTGGTTTAGCTTCATTTTCCACTAATTCAATAGTTTTCTGACTGACTTCAAAGAGAGCAGACAGAGACCACATTCAAGAAAAACTCCTCCTGCTGATGTTTATGACAAAGTGGAACCTCTGGTGGTTACTTGTACCCAACCTAAGTTATTTATCTCTTCCCCTTCAGGGCAAACCTCAGCCATTTGTAGAGGACAAATGTCACCATTCCCTTGTGATACAGAAATGGCAGGAAGGTTCCTGATATAAGCATCAGAAAGCAAAGCCAGCTCCTCTGACAATGCCTGATTAATCTTCAGAACACCATGCTGATGCTACCTGAATAGATATCATTGTTATTTATCAAATTTCTGCAGCTTGCATAATACAAATTGCTGGAAGACTTTAATACGTGAGGAAATCCATCTGATCCTATGGGCAAGCAATTTGTCTGAGATTTCTTACAGCAGGGAAGCTTTCAACTTTTGCCAATTTGCATTCACCTAATTACCTGACTTTGTGCACCTAATTAACTTGCAATGCTGTCATCAAGGGAATCCATGATATTTCCAAACAATTTCATGTCAGCCAAAGATGATTCCTCTGTAGGAAAGACGCAATCTGCTTTTTAATTGCTGTGTCCATTTTGCTCTATTCCCCTTTATACTCTTTCAAAAGAATCATAAATGAGGAGAAACAAAATTGCAGGAAGAGCAAAAGAATGGTTTTCTATCCTTCAAAGGGTGGTTCTGTACTTGAGATGATGTTTTCTTGCCTGGCCAAAAGACTTCAAGAACAATCTCCACTTGGCAGCTTAAAGAACACTTATGAACACTTGCACTTGAATATAACACTGGGAGTCAGGAGTTTTGGGGACTATTTCTGTCTCTGGCACTAAACACTAGAGAAGGGACTCAACAAAAAAGCTCTGACCTTTTAAAAGATAAAGAGAAAATTAAACTAAAGTATTCACCAAGACCTCTTCTGCTGAGAGATGGAAGAGACACACTTGCGGATATGTCATTCCACACCAAACATGTTTAAGTTAAGTAAGGTAACTCACCTCCAAGGTTGATACTGACTGTAGTAATACCTCTGTACTGCAGTGATGTTCCATGTGGAATGGAGACAATAATGTTTATGAGGTATGATATGAGGACAACCATGAAATTTTAGCTGCTAATATATGTCAAGTGTTTTTAAATCCCTATGCAGGGAGCAAAATTGAATTAGTTACCATTTTTACCCCATATAAGAAAAAGCAACATTCTACAAAACTTTTCTCCAATTAGACAGATTTCCAGTGGAAAACCACAACTGCATTAGTACCTCTTCTGAGTTCAGATAGTGATTATTTGTGCAAACAGGGAGCAGGAGGATGGAGAGCTCTTGTAATTTATGTACAACTGTGTAGGCTGTTCATATTCATTGAAAGGTCTCGGTCCTGCCTTGCTCCCATCCATTGGTGTCCATCAGGTGATGTGGGTGGCAGTGTAGTTAATCCAAGTGCAGTGCCATGTGGTGCCCTTGGGACTTTCCTTTTCCTACATTTTTAGCTTTTTAATTCTGGTGCATTAATTATGCTGCCCATGACAACAGGTTGATAAGTGTTTGTTCTGTCCTTTCAGCATTAGCCTGTATTTGCCTGATTCTATCAAGTCTTTGCCTCTCATGAAAACTTGCCTTTTTACTCTCTTCATACCTTTTAAAACATGATGGGTGATATTAATTCCCAGCAGAACTGGACTTTTTCCTTGGATTTGTATTAAATCTCCCTAGTCTTGGCTATCCTGAGCATTTTGAGCCAAAACTGTATTTTAGCTCCTGGCTGGCCAGGGGTAAGTAAACACAGCACCAATCTGCAATCCTGTCCTTGCAGCTACCCACGATTAATCTCTTTCTATGCTAAGAATTGGCCATTTGTTCCTACTCTTTGCTCCTTATCTCTTCTCCAGTTTTTAATCCATGACAGGACTTTACCTTTCACCCCTGGCCAAGTTTCTCAATAGCCTCTTGTGCCGGACTTTATCAAAAGCCTTTTGAGAGCCCTCTGAGTCCTCCCTGCTCCACAGTTTTGTTAACCCTTTCAAGGGGTTCAAGCTGTAAAACAAGAGCATGAGAGAAGGAAGATTATCACTCATGGGCAGTTTGCTGATTGGCACATCTGTCATCGTTTTTGTGTTTTCTTGGCCAAATAGATTCCTGTTGCAGGAGTGATGTGTGGTTTATATTAACCTGCTTTTTTTGGGGGTGGTCTGGCTGTTTGCTCCTTCACTGCAGTTTGTGAGGGAGCAGGGGAAGGCCACTCAAGTCTTTATATTAAGTCATGGACTTATTTTGGTCTCTAGGTCTCTATGTCAAATTCTGAAGCGACTGTTAAAGATCTCCAACCCTGGAAACAGACTTGCATGTATCCCGTCATGCCAATTGTATATCCAGTCTGAAGGCACAATTCAGCTGCTTGAATGTGGGCCCAGTGCCATTTAAGCTGGTCATGGGTATGTGGTTATGTGCATTATGGCAGAGCTATGTAGGTAGGTACCCAATGGGCACTATGGGAGATCTGGACCATGCTGGATCAACAGCTGGAAGTAGGCATGTCTCCAACAACTAGAGTCAGCAGTACACAGCTTGCAGCATGAGGTTGGGCAAGAGGCTTCCAGAGGTCCCTTACAACTCTGTTTTCCTTGCATATACTCTGATACTGTCTTAGCAACACTTGACACTCACTGGCATTTTGCCTTCCCTCCCAATCCCACTGCAGAGTTAGGGCAGTAAGCTCCTGGGAGCTGCAGGGCACTTCTCATTGTGCAGCCTCAGTGGGTGACTGAGTAGGGCTGGCAGAAATCAGTCCCTGTGCTCTGTTCAGAAGCTTCTGTTCACAGTGAATAGCCTCTGCAGTTTTGCACGATCTTACCAAGCCCCTCCCAAACCCCATTTCACCACTGTAGTGTGTCTCCTTTATTGTCACTATGTCAGTTTTCCACTGATAATACCCCATTTACTGTTGTCATTTCTTCTCTTCCACAGAAGCAGGTCCCTGGTGAAAGGTTCCCAACCCCACACGAGCTAAGTCTGGTCACATTAGTGTCCAATCCTCAGCCAGCCTTGAATAGGCTTCCCTTTCTGCATGTTTGTCCTGTTGTGTCCAGGCCTTTTGAAGCTTCACCTTGCAAGATGCCTCTTAAAAAAAGCTGAACACCCTCAAATCTACAATGTGTCCACTCTAAAGTAAGCTGGGTGCCTTCAGTATCTCTCAGGGTATACCTGATTGATGTCTCTGGCTCTTGCTCTCCTCTTCACCTGCCATTTTGTCTGGACTCCTCTTTTCCCTGGATATTGATATCACCATAAACCTGGCAGATGGGGAGAACATAAGCAGTAAATGAATCTTGGTACGTCTCCCTTTGCTTGTGAGAACCAAGACCATTTCCTTTTTCCCCTGCAGCCCTGATTTTGGTGCTCTTGCCCCCTGCATCCATGCTACTGGGGGCTCAGTCATACATGCTCCAGTACTATTTAGTACATAAATAAAATACCAAAATTGTAAGTGCATCTAGACAGGAGCTCTGGGTCCTTGGGACAGATAATGGGAATTTCACCTTTGGTTTTTGTATTTTTTTACTTGATTAATTAATTTAATTAATTATCTAACCCTACTTGTAATATATATGTATATTAATAATATACAAAGTACTTTGAGCATAAATAAATACACAGTTTTGCTTTCTGTAGTACAGTCACCATACAACGAATAGAGCAGGAGTTGCAGAACATGTAGTGAAATCATCGGCTTTCACAAGGCATCCCGGAATTCCCAGAAGTAAAAAAGTTTAAAAAAAAAAGGAGAAAGATAATAACATATTCAGTCACTACCTGTAACCCTTAGGGGCATCAAGAGACTTTGGAGGGATCTGCTGTATATAGTGAAGAGTCTGAAAAAATACTGCCATCAAGAAATCAATTCCCAGCTCATAAACAAGCAGTTAAAAGTTTACAAAGGAACACCTTCAACAGGGATATAGGACAGTCCTACAAACACAGGCTACCTTTCCTCTGCATTAAGAAATCTTTAACCCTTCAGGCAGTGATCAGAAAGCCCAAGCAGTTCTTGGCCATGTTTTTGTTAACCATTTTTCCTCCTCAGGAAGCAAACACCTGGGAGAGAGCCAAGGGCTTACTGAGAGCGATGGTTTTATCCCAAAGCTCTTGTTCAGGAGTCAAAGCAACAGTGATGTTGTGTAAACACCATTTAAAGTTGCCAAAACAACAAACCTGACAACAATAGATAATATGATATAATATAATATAACTGTTTGAAAGGAGTCCAGATGTTCGCATCAGTGCTGTCAGTGTTCACGCCAGGAAGAGACCCTGAAGAAGAGCAAATCTATTATCACCAGAGCACAGGGAAGTGCCCTCTACAACATGACCTCCTCTTTTCTTCACCTTTTGTCAAGGTTTGACAGCTTTTCATTAAATTCTGGCGTTTAGTTATATTAGTGTTCCAGATGCCTTGCCTTTCTGAAATATTGCTGCTGACCAGGGGCACAGCAGTTCAACGATTTTGCAAAATACATGTATTTCTGGTAGGGTTTTTCTTCCAGGAAGTTTTCTGAGGGTCATAAAAAGAAATTGTTCTGATTATGTTCTGTTTGTAATTTTCTAACAGGATCAAAAGGGTTAATATGAAGGAGAAGATTTGAAAGATTGTAAATTCACTTGCATACCGCACCTTCTTGAGGCCAAAAAAGAATTAACCAACAAGGTATGAAACCCGCTGTAATGCAGTACCACCCTGAGCAGTGGAGGATTAGGAAAAAAGTAGGCAATATTTGCTGTAAAGGGAAAGGTTTTATACACAATGGGGAGACAGATCATCATTTCCTTATATGTCAGCAGAATGAATAATCACATAAAATAAAATTTAAAAAAAAAAAACAACCAACCACTTTTCTGCACCTGAAAAAATAGAATACTGCTGTGGGATTCCTGCAGGAAGCATATGACTTAGGCTTAAATCTGAGTAAATCAGATTTTGCTCAGCTCAGCTTGAGAGCATCCAAAGAAAAACTGTGCAGCTCTTCTGTTCCACAAAAACACAGCTTTTCCTCTATTTAATTTTTGGACTAACAAAAGGGGAAGACTGTATGAGTCAGAAGTAAATTGCTATAGTATGAAATAATTTTTATTAAAGTCACTCACCCCAACTGTTTTAATTTGGCTTTCTTAAGTGCAGTACAGAGAAACTTTATCCAACCTTGATGCTCTGGTGTCTCGGGGATTATATATCAAGCTCATTTTAAATCACAGATTTAACACATCATGTGTTAGCTTTCAGCAGCTGATAAATGTTATGGGTTTCCTAATGATCCTGCAGAATTGGAACCACCAATCAATTGGCTCTCCAACTGTTGTTTGACTATGCGGCATTAAAGGCTGAATATTTTATTAACAAAAGGAAAACAAATCTTAAATTAAAATAAAATACTCCACCCAAGAGCCCAACTGCAAAGTGTTCAACCTCAAATCCAATTTGTGCTCCTAGCTATCTCCAGAATACACAAATTGGGCGGTTTTGGCAATTAGAAAAGTTTTCTAGTAACATCCTAAAGGTGGATCACATTCAATTGCCTGCCGGAAGTCCTACCTGCTACAATCTAAGGATGTCTTTTAAAGGAAAATAATTATAGGAAGAGAGTTTCAGAAGCTGAAATAATAAAATGTTACAGTTTGCTAGGAGCAAGCACCATCACTTTGGGCAAGACTGAATCAAAACAACTTTCAAGCATAAAATGCTGAAACTGAATGGAAATAACCCTAGAACTATAGACTCAGTGGTTGTGAGGGAGTTCTGGAGGCCTCCTGCCCACCCTCCTGCTCCAAGACCGACTACTGACAACTCTACATTAGGTCAGATGTGGCTTTGCTAGACACATTTTGAAAAACCTCCAAAGACAGAGGCTGAGCTCCCTCTGTACAAACCTGTTCCAGTGCTGTGCTACACTCCTCATGAAATTATGTTTTTCCTGCTGTCCTTCCCAAGCTGCAGACTGGCCACTGCCCTCTCTTACTGCCCTATGCTCCTGAGAAGGGTTTGGTTCCATCATGTTTATCATTGCTTGTCAAGGAGTAGGAGGCAACTGCTCAATTTCTCCTTTAACTCCCTTTTGCCAGACTAAATGAGCCCAGAAGCACAGAAGGTCCATAACCATGGTAATGGAAACGTATTTTGATTCTGGGGACCTAAAGAACCCCAGGCGTGTAGTTCCCGTATGGAATACAGCAGGCAAATATTGGTTTAATGCATGGTCAGAAGTAGGTCCTGCAGTCCTTTGGAGACTTGCCCAGGATGGAAACCTCCAACAGGAAGAAAAAAATTGCACAGCCTTTTCAGCAGAGAAACAGTGAGGTTGGTTTATGGAGAAAGGGAACAGAAGGGTTTGACAGGGCCATCACCTCTGCAGAAATTGCCTCCTGCCGAAACTTTCACTCCTCTGAAAGCATCTCAGCCCAATTAGCTTGTAATTTAATCTCCTGTGTTTCATCTCAGGGTTTTTCAGCTGCTGTGGGTTTTATTTGCACATATGTGGTTTGTAGTTAGAGGGATGCCAACTCTCTCTCTGTGAGGACTAAGAGAACCAGCTGAACGTTAGACTGGTGTGGGCAAGCACCTGCAGCACAATAAATGCATCCCCTGATTTTCTAAAACTCCCTCTTTCATTCCCTGCTCTTTCCTCTTCCCTCATTAATTTTTCCCTATTTCTTCTTTTTTTTTTTTTTTGGCTTTCTGCTCCTCTTTTAAAAACAAACACCTCTTTTTCCCCATTCTTGGTTTCTTTCCCCATCCTCTCTTCTGCCTTCCTTCACAGCTGTGCAGTGGGTCTTGATGCCAAATGTGTGAACCCATGCAGCTCACATCCCAACTGCATTTATAAACTAAAGGAAAAACCCCCACTCTCTGCAGCGGGTCTGTTAAGCCAAGGTGGATTTGTAAGGAAGATATACGAGAGCCAGTGACAGAAAGCACTTGCTACATGGGCACAGAACATCGCCAACAAGGGAAGGGCAGCCAGCATTCCAGGTTTCTGGGGACGTGCTCTCTGTCTCCACCACGGTGGTATTTGTAGGTTGTAGCACATTTGTCTATAATTTACAGATGTCAGGCAGCCTGACTGGGGCAGCCGCTCTTACCAGGCAAAGCAGATGTCCAGAAATCCTGACATATCCACTGAGCATGGGAACATCTGTGCCGTAGGGTCAGAGCAGTCAGACAGAGACTCCCGGGAAGCCACAGGGGACCCTCGGTTGTGGCAGTAACATCAGCTACTTCGTGACCCCGGCACGGAGGGTCTGTAGGGCACATCCCTGTGCTCCTGCAGGCTTTTGCAGCCATAACAAGCAGACAGTGTCAGGGCAAAATAGGGGACTGAGGAGATTTTGTCTGTGCAAGAGGCTTGCCATGTTGCTGTGGATGTCATTGCATTTTTGATGCCTGGATTTGCTCATTTCAGCACGGACGTTGAGTTCCCTTTCTGCTTTTCCACTCAGGTCATCAGCAGTGATGCCGAGAATTTCTTTGTGTCCCTTAGGCCCAGCAGAGACCTGATCTTCAATTGCATGTCCCCTGAGCCATGAGGGAAACCTGCAGCACAGTATGGAAGTACATGACCTTCCTTCTTTTTTCTGGACTGAAAATAAGCAGGTTTATTCATATAGATCAGAGGCCTTTTTAAGCATTGTGGAGGAAGAATCATGCCCTAAGCCTAATTTTTACAAAGTACCGAGTAATTGACACTGAACAGGGAGGACATGATGCCAAATTCTCCAATTTGCTGTCAGAGCCAGTGGAACTCACTCTTCCTTCTCCAGTGTTCCAGCAGCAGCAGCCCCTGTGTGGCAGGATCCTCACTGCCCTCTCAGTCCCTGCACAAAGCACTCTCCCATTGCTCAAGCCAGAAGGTGTTGGTCTGAAGAAGCTGGGATCAGCAAGGATTCCTCATCCCCATCCTGCAAGGGTGTTTTCAGTTTTAACTGGAAACACAGGGCTGTCAGACCTGGGGGGATGAGGGTATAAAAATCCCAGCGCTGGTACTAACATCACATTTACAGGATCTAAGGCAGGTCCATCTGTAAGGCACAGTGACACATTTACCTAAAGGGGAGAGCAAAGGAGGGCGATGAATGCATCTCTCTGTTTCCCTAAAAGAGTCATGGTATTGATGGTGACATCCTTACCACCAGATATCACCTTCCCTGGGGAACCAGGAAGACAGAAGTAACACTTCACCATATAGCTGACAGCAGAGAGGGATCAATCACTGCCCCAAACTTCCTAAATCCAGCAGCCTTGATCATCACAATGACTGTCACTGGAGAAGGTGGGAGACAGGCCTCAAGGCTAGAGGACACTCTTTCAGCCTCACCAAGTGTTGTCACCAGGCCACATGTATCTCATGCTGTCAATGGGCCACAGACCCAGTGCATCACAAGGTACAGGCTCTGGGTTAGACACACGTCCAGGACAGAGAGAGACTGATAAGGTCATCTGATGCTGCTCCCTCTTCCATGATCTCATTACTGGCATCTGTCAGCACCATACTCCTGGGAAACCCCTTGCTGATAAAAGGTCTCCACTCCCATCAGGGACACAGTGCTGCTCACACTTCCTGGGCCAGACATGGGGAAATCCAGCCTCCTTGAATACATGAGTTTCCATGTTTGGTCTTCTACTGCAGTAGAAGGGACTGTGTCTCCATAAGGGAGCACTGAGGGGAGCCTGGGTGGTTCTTCTCATGTTGAGGAGCTCCCAAGCAACTCCTAAATCGGGAGAGCTAAAACAAACGGCTTCTCTGGTTGGAGACCATCACGCTCCTCTTTTCTTACCTGGACCTCACAGACAGGCAGGATGCTCTTCTCCTGACAGGGAAGGTCCAAGTCTGACCCACCTAAAAATCTCTTTTAACCAGCTTAAAGAAAAGGTTGTATTTATTATAGACATAGATACAGCTATTTTTATTGCAGATAAAAACTTATATACAACTTTGCCAATGTGGAAATGCTGGGCATGACTTCACCCAATTTTTTCTCTCTGATTTTAATATTTTTAATATTAAACTTTTAATTCTCTCTGCAATTTTTAATTCTCTCACACTCTTGGAATAAGAGGGAGTGGTTATCCTGCATGGTGTCCCCAGGGTTTTGGATAGCCTCTTCTGCAGCATATTTAGGGCTCCTTAGAGGAAAAGTGACATATGAAGGAAACCACCTCAACCAAGGCTTTCAGAAAGACGGATCTGAAATTAAAAGCCACTCTTGACAATTTTATATTAATAAATAGTCCCTTCCCTTCCTAGTCCCAGGGAAGAGCTCTTTCCTACATGGGAATGCAGCTTTCTGTGTCACAAGCAGAACATCCGAAATTAGCCGAGGGGTTTGAAGTCTTTGCCAGCAGTGCTCAAACAGCATTACCCCCTGGCAGGGTGCCCAGGCCCTTTCTGTCCCTGCTGGGGAGCCACAGCTGGCAGTGGCTGTTAACCCTTGAGGCCATCGCCCGATCCCCCAGACAATACAGAAAGTAACGGGGAGCTTTGGAGCCATCCCTGCCCAGTGAGCCTTGGGGAGAACTGCAACCAGGCTGTAGGCTGTGTGGAAAAGCTGACAGCTCCTGATGTTTTGGAGAGGAGTCCACAGACATGCCGGTCCCATGAGGCCACACCAGAGCTACATATTCCTGCTGCAGTTGCAGAGACCCCAGAGGAGAAGAAGGCTTGTGCTATACCACGTGCTTTAGAGATGCACCACATGCAAATAGTACAGGGAATTTGTCATCCCCGAAGAGTTTAGCATCCAGGAGGAACTTATAAGTACTGCTGGGATCTCAGCTCCACTTGGGTTTTTTTCTTAAGGACAATGACTCCCCACAAGCAGCATAACTTGAGTCATTAAGTATGTCCTCAACAACAATTAGAGATTGAAGGAGCAGCGGGAATACCTTTGCAGGGATCTAGTTGGGATCTCTGCTCTCCAGTTGCTCAATCACTGTGCCTGTCTACCCTGAGTGAGAGAGTCCCTATCTGGGACTCTTTCCTTGACTCCTGGGCTCAGCAGGACACAAGGCCTGACTGCCATGTGCAGTCTCCCTCCCTGCTTTTTCTCTTTTTCTTTATTTCTGTTCAATAATACTAAATATTATCTCATCCCAGGAACTGATTTCATCCCATGCTTGACTTCACATCTCAGGCCCAGGAGAACCTCTGCTTGTCTCAGAGCTCATCAGAAATCCAAGATCCTCTCAGATGCCTAATAACAAAATGCCTGCCTCCGTCTTGTTCCCTGACCAGACATTTCCTCATGCATAGAGGTTAAATCCTCCCTCCAAAATGCATCTTTACGAAATAAACTTCCAAGTGCCATTAGCTCCTAAACCCTCTGTGTCACTGCTTCCCCCAGCCTTGGTGTCCTCCTCTGATGTCTCCTCCTCTCACTGCCATAGTCACAGAGGGCTAGTGGAGGTGTTGGCCCCACACTGCCAGAAAGGCAGGTGGGTTGACATACACCCTTCTCAGTCCCAATCCTGTCTCCTTTTTCCACTCTCATCACAGTGACAGGTTGATCTGGTGTGGGTGGGCTGGGAGACAGCAGCACAGACAGGAGACCCAGACAGCCCATTCAGGAGCACAGCTGTAGGGCAAGAAGCAAGAAGATTCCTGAAGAGTGTCAAAGCTGCAGGGGAACTGCAACCACAACTGGGAAACACAAGTGAACTTGCATAAATCACTCCACATGCCGCATTTATTCCTCCAGTGCTCACAGAAATGGCAGAGCCCAGCTACCCTTTGGAGTTTATTGGATTGCTGCTGGGCTAACGAGATTCATGGGAAAATTAAAAATTGATCAGATGACCTAAAAACATTGTGTTCTGGTAAAAAAAAAAAGTTGGCTTCAAGTAATTTTGCAAGTTGGAAAAGTATTTTTTTGAACCGCACTTGAGGTCGTTGAACACGTATTGTTTTGCAGCTGGAGCAGGGTGATGGGCAGTCACTGCATTCTTGAAATGGAAGTGAAACATTTCAGTTGCACTCACTGGAATCTTTCTTCGGGTTTACAGCTGGAAAAATGCTTCTGTGATTGTGTCTTTTCACGGCAACTCATGACAGATTTATTATTCTTTTCTTTGATACCCTAGCAAATTTCACAGGGAAAGAAAACCACACTCTGCTGAGCTCTGGCTACACGCACTTGGGGGCCAGACATTTTTTGGCAGGGAGGGCTGTAGTGTGTACAGCTAAAACAAGGGCTACCCCAAGCCCAGTTGTGTAATTCCCTGTTTAATCCAAACAGTCATATTAACAATCAACACCCAGAGCAACTGTAGCTGCTCTAGTCCCCAGAAATTACATCTTGAAGTCTGGAAGCAAGCATCCCCGCCAGGCACTGCCTACCTGCACCAGGGGCTGGGTCTGCTGCTGGTTTTGCAAAGCAGAGCCAGCACAGGCCCCCTTCAGCTGCCCATGCAGAGACACAGAGCACCATTTAGGGTGCTCTGCGGGCACTGAACCATCTCTAGGGGACTTAGGGGCTGTGACAGGGGGCCCAGGGCAAATCCTACCCATACAGAGCAGTTGGACACCAGGAAGGCTATGAAATGGCATCACCTTCCTCTGTTTGGGCAACAACACTATAACACTATACTGTCTTCATTTGCTTAAAGAGAAAACTTCTCTATATGAATGTTACTGGGAGAGTGAGATAATGGCTGTGTTCATACCCTTTCCTGCAGAGCTTCTCCCCACGGCAGAGGCAGTTGGGTCTGGGGGGTTGATCTCATCTCTCTCCTGACGTTGAGCACCATGAGCAAACTGAACACTTAATGTTAAACCTCTAAATTCAGACCAAAGCCCTTACGTAGTCCCAGTACATATCATCCCTAGTCTCAACCAGGGATGAAACTCTGGCAAGAGGTTTCAGTGGCTGACAGCTTGCTCTCCCACACACAGTGAGACAAGGCTAGCTCAGGAGGAGAGGCAAAGGTTTGCAAAGTGCCTTGGGGTGCAAAGCACCAGCAGACTTGGCGTGTCCCCTACAGTGGCCACATGCCTCTGGGGTGAGGAGGTGGATGTCCCTGGAGCAAGCTGTAGGACCCATACCCATCATGAGTTTGACAAGGATTTACAACCATGATTTACAACAGAGATTGCCTCTGGTAGAAAAACTGGGCATTATTAGCAATACAGTAAAAAAACACTGGGAGTCTCTGAGCATCAGGGCAGGGCACAAGAGAGTCAGGGTGCTGGGTACTTCAAACAGGTCCTTTCCTGTGGGGTCAGGTGCCTTTTGAAAATTAAGGCATTGACTTTCATTTGCCTCTAATCTTGAGTGACTTGCTTGGGGTCAATTTTGGTTTGATCTGCTGGAAGGGACAGGCAAGTTGGGACTTGCTCTGTTCAGTCTTACTCATCTGGCATCTCGCTATCGCACTTCTCTCCTGGCCGGACCAGCTGTTCCCTACAATCAGTCCCCCTGAGATAGCAAAACAAGCTAAACGTGCTGTTCCCAGTGTGTCCTTCCAGCCCACAAACAACCTTATGCCTTCCACGAGTCACGGAGGGAAGTCCCTGAGCAGGATGCAGATTCCCTTTGGGGCCTCTGAGACGTGAGGGGAATTATCAAATGCAGAAATGAAGTTTTCAAAACTTATCCTCATCACTGGGGACCCAGGGGGATTCAGTGCAGACCCAACCATAAGGAAACCAAACCTCACCATGGTATGGATGTGCTGTCTGGAGTCTGTCTTGCCTTTTGTCCTACTCTACCCCTCACTTTCCCAGAAGGTGAAGGATGCCTGGCCCAGGTGGCCTTCTGTGACAGCACATAAACTCCCACCAGTCACATAAACTCCCACTAACAGAGAGGAAAGGAAACCTGTGGGAAACCCAAGGAGAGCAGATTTCCATCTTCTCCCTACAGGAGGGGGAAGAAAAGGGTGTCCAGGCATGATCCTCCAGAAAGATGCACCACCAGCCCAGGCTGCCTTATTCCAGGAATGTTGCACAGGATTTTGCACTGAGCAAAGACCAAGCAAAAGCCTTGCAGGACATATTGTGCTCCACTTTCTTCCCTGTCCACAGCAACAGAAGCAGCCAAAACCACAAGAAAGCTAAAAGGCAAAGATGCAGGTTGTGCCCTCTCCTGGGAAGCCTCCTGGAGAAGATGGGCCATGGCAATGCCGCTGGGAACCAAGGCAGGAATACACTGCAAATCACAGTGGTTTCAAAAAGAGGTTGAGGTTTCAGATGAGTCTTGGCTAGAAACTCCTGCAGAAGGGCTGTGCTGACTCAGCCTCTCTATGCTGTGACTACAAAAGCACCAAACAAAAGGCCACATCATGGATGTAGCTGCATCTGCTTTTATGATTTTGTCAGCACAACCGCAGTGATGAGGAGAGGGACTTTTTCCTCAGTCTTAACCTAAGCTCATCAGCCTAGTCTTATGCTCTAAATTAAAAGAAGGTTTGTGGCTAAAGTTGAAGGAATTTGCCTTGTTTAGTCTAGAAAAGGAGGCTAAAATGCCAAAAGATAATAATCTTCCAACATATAAAAGGTTGCTGTAAAGCTGGAGGTGGTCAGTTGTTGTCCCTCAGCTCCTGACAGGAGGATAAGATGTAATTGGAGTAATATCCAGCAAAAGTTACTCAAGTTAGACATGACAAGTAACTAGAAGAAGATTTAAACACTAGACAATAAAACTGGAGATTACGTTACTGAAAAAAGCTGCAGACTCCCCATCTCCAAAGGTTTTTAATGAAAGATGAGACTGACTTTGACCAGGAGTAGTATGGAAATACTTGTTCCTTACTTGGCAAAGGAAGTCTGCATAACTTCTAGCCTTGTTTCAGCCAGAAGTGCTGTTTTAGGGGTTGAACATGGGCAAAAAGATGGACAAAATTAAAAGATAAAATTACTTTATTTCTAAAGTTACAGTGATTGAGAAATCACTGCCCACAAGAGCAAATCACTCTGTGAAATGTTGCATCCCAACATTTGATGCTCTGCTTAGTTCCCATCTCCTGTATTGCAATTATGTGTATTGGTCAGTCCCTCAACCCTGCCTTTTTGTCCTCTCCCCTTTCCTAAGCCCTGGCCATGCTTTCCCAAGGAGCAGGGCTGCTACATGATATTTAATAGGTATTTTTAGTACACATATCTCTACGGCATCTCCTTCTACCTAACAAAGCTGAAGTCAGGACCTGGTCCTGCTGCGATATGAACCTGTGGTTCCCAAGACGGGGGGCATGAGCTGCTGAGCTGCGCTTTCCAGACTACACAGACTACTGAAACTTCAGGGGCAGAGTGATTTATTGATGCTTTCTGAAGCCTGCAGATATGGCAGTGACCTCGTGTTGGTGGCAGGGGCCAGCTGACTTTTCAAGGTGCTCATGCTCAAAACAGGTGGATGAAATTCCTCCTCATCCCAGCAGAATAGCTGTAAGCACTGAGCCTGTTTCAAAGTGGCATCCAATGACCTCCTGGTAGCCAAGTGCTGAACCAGCTGAAAAGGTCAATAGCATATCAGCCAGAACAGCTGGATCTAATAGAAAATGAGTCAAGATGATACATAGCTGGCATTGCAGGAATAACAGATGTCATCTGGGTTGATTGTACCAGCGTGTTGATGTGCTAAAACAACTGAAAAGAGACTCACATGACCACAGCATACCACCCTCTTCCCATCCACTGAAACTGAGATGACCCACAGATGTTACACACAGATTTTCTGGTGACCAGATTTCCACACACAACAGATTCAAGGCAGATCTCGTGGCAAAGCATGGTCTTGGGAAGGGCCGTTTGCAATGAGGGATATGGAGATGGAGCAACTTGCAAGGCAATGGATATAATCCACAGTTTTGATTTATATTAGGACTCTGCAGTTTTCAGTCCCAAACAACACCACTGCTGCCACCTTGGACCAGGCATGCCCAAACCTCACATTTACCATTTCACCTTCTCTGCTGCAGTTGAAGAGAGGGTGATATTTGCAGCTTTAAAAATAATAATAGTAATAAAAAGCATCTGCTTAGC
Source organism: Neopelma chrysocephalum (assembly GCF_003984885.1). Classification (NCBI taxonomy): domain Eukaryota; kingdom Metazoa; phylum Chordata; class Aves; order Passeriformes; family Pipridae; genus Neopelma; species Neopelma chrysocephalum. The sequence continues at coordinate 517,829 of NW_020897804.1, read as the reverse complement.
TTAGAGCATCTTTTATTGCCCAAATTAAAGGAGGCTCATGGGGGAAAGATGAGGAAAGCAGGTTGCAGGGAGTGGGGCTGTGGGCACTGCAATGCTGCACTGGCAGCATCTTGCTACCAGAGCTGTAAAAGGGATTAAGTTAACAAATATAAAAAGAAAAAGAAGGCTAAAATAGGAGACTAAAATAAGAATCAGAATCCCTCTGGTAAACTGCTGAGGTTTGCTCCCCGCTGTAGAGAGCCAGTTGTGCTGGGGGGAGTGAGCTATTTTCTAGAGATGTGCTGGAAATAGCACAGGGTAGTCAGGGAGCAGCAGAGGGTGAGAATCAGCAAGGGACCCTGTGGCCCTGTGGACCATCAAAAGCTTTCCCACTAGATTGGGCATGCCAGTGTATACTGGGAGGATGCAGCAGAGACCAGGTAGGATGGGAAGAGATGGGATAAGGAAGGCAGTGGGCTCAGTGCTGCTGCTTCAAGGCTCCAATCTCAGCAAAACCACCATGCTTCAGAGCAAGGAACTGAGTCCTGAGCCTTGGTGTGCCACTCATGGAGGCATAGCTGAGTGCAGAGGGGTGCTGACCCAAAAGCAAGGGGCTTCTTGCAGCCCTGTGACTGATGGCACTGCCCCAGCACCACCTCCCAGCCACTCTGGCCCCCCAGCATGCGGACAGTGATGAGCAGCCGGTTGTCTGGCAAAGCAATTACTGCCAGGCCCAACGTGCTGCTTCTAGTGCAGAAATTGAATTTTGAAGCAGTCAGCAGCAATTCCCCAGGGAGCACCAGCAGGTGGATGGGGAACAGCAGGAAGGAGGTTTTTCTTACCAGGCTTCAATCCTCACTTGGACGTGCTGAAATTAGACACTAAGCCTTGAACTCAAATCCTCTGATCTTCCCTTTTGTGTTCAGCACTGCTCTTGGTTTTTCCCTTATAAACCCTGTTTGCTGAAGCCACACAAGATACCTCCTTGGTATCTAAGTCATTTGTGCTGAATTTTGAGATGACTCTGCCTCTTGCAGAGGGCATGGCAGGAAGGTGATGGACATCGGGGAAGTCAGAAAAAAAACATGGAGGAGACTGGGGCTAAGAAAATATGATAAGTAAAAAATGCTTTCCCATGTGGTAGAAAGGGGTCACAAAAGAAAAAAGCATCAAACCTAATTCCCTGGTTAAACCATTGCTAAATCTGGGAAATCACCATCAAACCCTAGAGTTTAATTTTGCTACATTTTTTTTCTCCCAAGGTCTGCAGACTGGCACGTAGAGCACTACCTTGTAAATGAGTAACCATTCCTTATGGAGGTATTTACAATAGAGACGTATGAAGAAGTGCTGGTTGCTAGAAGGGTTTTGATGAGATCACATGAAGCTGATGATTTCAAGCCTTGTGCCTGTCTGGATGAGAACATCAGGAGGAGGATGGCACAGGAAAGCCTTTGTGTGTCTCAAAGAGGGAGGGCAGGAAGGGAGGGAGGCACGGAGTTTCCATACTGTACCCTTTCCTGTGGGCAGTAGGTTATGTGTGGTGCTTGTCCCAGTGACACACTGTAAAAATCCTTAGGGCAGACCTTTTCTGGCCCTTCAGTATGTTTGCCACTGAGCCTTCCTGAGTGTTGGTCCCTCAGTGTAAGAAAGCACATGGTCAAGTCTGGGAAATAAAATCCCTGAGTGCCTCACCTGCTCTAAAGCTCCATGTTTCCAAAGCTCAGTGGGGACTGTAAGCAGCTGAGCTGAGCCCACACCAGGTCCCAGACTCATGTTAGGACTGGCTACAGCACCCTCCTGCACCAGCTGCAGGCTCTGGGCCCAAAAAGTCAGACCAAGCACAGGAAAGGCAGCACAGCAGTGCCACGGGGCAGTGGCACACACAGTGCTTCACTGCACAGGCAGTGCACTTGCTGTCTTCCTCCCCAGACCTGAAGCACAACCTGCAGCCTCAGCCTTGAGGCACTGGCCAGTGAAGCAGGGAGGGGAAGAGTATCTCTCCCATACTTCTTTGCTTTCCTACAGGATCCCTCACTTTGTGTATGAGCTCTTGTTCACCCACTTGCAGTAGCAGGGGAAGAAGAGATGCCCCAGGCGAGGTCTTCGTCCCTGGGGTGGCAGCGACAGTGCCGTGTAGTACTCAGGAGGGCCACTGGAGGTCTGTGTGCATTTGCTTTCTCCTCCTCACTGCACAGCGCTGCACAGTGTGGGATAAACCCCACTCATCATAGAACAACAGAACATTCTAAGTTCGAAGGGACCCACAAGGATCATCGAGTCCAGCTCTTAAGTGAGTGGCCCACATGGGGATCAAACCCACAACCTTGGTATTATCAGCACCAGGCTTTAACCAACTGAGCTAATCTCAGGGTCCTGCCTTGGCCTGGCCAGCACAGCACATCCACCTCCCTGGGCCAGCCTGTGTACCCATGGCGTGACTCTGCTGCCCTCTGAACATTCCAGAGCAGCCTCAGGGTTGACCCACCTTTGGCTCCATTGTGGGGCAAAACTCCAAGAGCAAAACTCGAATATGGGGAGGGTTAGCTCGTCTGGCTCCTCTCTGCCCAGGAGGCACCTCCTACAGCTGAAACCACACTGGCTTTCTGTTGAGCAAGGAGCTGCTTGTGTCCCTCCCAAGTTTGGAGTGAATTCATCCTCAGGGCAGACCAGGATGAAGCTGTCTACCTTCAGGATGTGGAACCTCCTTTCCTTCCATGGCTCGCTGGGATCATTGACGGGGCAATGTCAGGATTCTCACTATAAGGCTCATTTTTTTCAGAATGGCAGGTTCCTGCTCTCTGAAGACACCTCCTGTCATCCAGTCCCTGCCCCTTCACTCCTGCACCTCTTGCCTGTATCACCATCATTGCTTCCCTGGCCCCTGCTGCATCGGTTTCCCTCACTTTGTTTTTAATCAAATTCAAACTTGCTTGTGAGCTGCAGGATAATGGCATGAGTGTGTATTTGCACAGCAGGTTCATTCTGGGAGGGTGGTCATCCACTGTCCCAGCTGGACAAACAGACATGCACAACGCAGGCTGTCTGACACGGAGGCAGCAGTTCAGCACCAACACCGAGGATGTAGGATCACAGGTAGCTCAAGGGTGGCTCACACCAGCTGTGTTTCAGCCCAGTTTTACCCATCCACAATAGCAGGATGGATTCTTCCCTGCTCTGGCTTCTGAAGGGTACCAGGCTGTGTTCATTGCTCTGGGCTGTGATGCCGTGGGATGTCACTGCATTTTTTGAATTTGCCCAGTGCAATCAACACAGCAACATTACCATTATGAAAATTTCACCAGAGCTTTCAAACTTCACAAGTTTTTAGGACTTCAGTTTGTTAAAGGAAATATGGCACCCCAGGTTCACGGCATCCTCCACTACCACGTGGTGGCCCTGCTCAGAGGAGAAAGTCAAACCTCCCCTTTCAGTTTCAGAACAGAATGAAAACTGAAAGGACCAATCACTCCTTCACTCTTCAGAGCCTGGACATTGTGAGTCAGCTCCTTTGGGGCTTGGCAGCTGCCAGGGCTGTTGCTTCTGGGAGCTGTCACCACACTTTCATTCTGACCCACACTCAGAATCCAAACGTTTCCACTCAGATGTTGCAGGGCTGAAGGTCTCATTTTGGACATACCCCTGTGATGCTCCTTACCTATAATCACACCACATACACCACTCTGCTCTGGCCAGGAGCTCCAGATGACAGTGGTGGACCTCCCCACGAAGGGAGAGCAGAGCTGAAGTAAGCAGCAGTCATTGGAGCCTCGTTATCTGCTTTGCAAGGAGTCAGACAAAACCTTAACATGGCTTTCTTTAACTGAGCTTTGGAAACCTGCTGCCATGTTACATATCCACCAAACATCCCCCAGCTAGTTCTCAGTTCAGGCTGTGCAAAAGATAACTGAAATTCAGCTGGGCTGTGGTGGACTGCATGCTCTGGATGGAGGGAAAGAAAGCAGCAAAGGCACCACAGGAGCTGAGAGGGTTCAGAGGTAAGGGATGTGCAAGGATGAAGGGCTGGGCTGAGGAGGGAGGAGGCACAAGGATGGCATAGGGAAAAGGATGGCCAGGCCCAAGAAAGGAGGAGCATTGCCATTTTTCACAAGCATTGCATCTTGGAAGATCAAGAAGATATTAAACGATGGGCTTTTTCAAGTGGCAGTGAGAAAACGCAGATGGCTTTCCTGAAAATGTGAACACCACCATTCTTGGCTTATGAAGAAGAAATACACTGCACTTGCCATGTTTCCAGCAAAATCAAAGCAGCACACACAGACAAAACCAAACTGGGCTTCTCAGCAGACTCCAGGCTGAAGCTTTGTCTACCCTAGGAAAACGGGCACTTCTGGTTCTCTGGGCAGGTCTTCATCTGATACTGGAAACCAATTATGTGGGACTGTGTCCTGTTCCAGTGGGTCTGTCCTTCTGCCCCACCCATAAGCTTTGGGGGTGAAACATTCCTTGAGCAGATGTCCAGAGGGCTCTTTGCATGGATCACATCTGAGGGCTGCTGCCTGTGGCCAGGTCAGAGTCTGCCCCCAGCTCCCCGAAAACCCCTTTGCAGACCCTAGCTGACAATGCCCAACACCTCTCCCCATGTTCACACTGCCCCTGAGGAGGATGCTGGGCTCCTGGATCTCTGTGCAGAAGAAGACAAAGCATCAGGCAGCTGTGGGAAGTGTGATTTTAAGAGCTTAAGGCCTGCCAGACAGCAAAGGAGGGGGTGAGTCAGATGCCTCTCTCTTCCATAGGCTTTGCTTCTCCACAAGAAGCCCAGGTCTCTGTGGCATCCAGAGCTAGTGTCCCCTCACCCCACATTCAGAAGGAAGGGGATCTGGGGCCTGCACCTTGCAGCATTGGGGCCTGAAGGCATCACTGAGCAGGAAAACTGGAAATACCTGAAAATTTGCCTCAACTCCTTGCTGAAAGGCATTATGCAAGGAAAGGAAAATCCCAGCCTGGATCAAGGGCTGAAAAAAACAGTGTAAAATCAGCTTTGACATGAGCCCAACCCACATAGGGGATGATCTATATTGCCTACCCTAAGGCTACATGTACATTGCTGCTGGAGGAGTTGGGTCACTTGCTGGCCCTTGCAAGCAGTTACAGGGCAGCCTTGCAGGCCAACCTAAAAACATGACTTTCCTTTGCTCAGCAGCAGAACTGACTCTCAAATGTAGCCAGAAAAACTTCAAGTAACCTTGTCACATCTTTTCCTGCCTTGTCATTGCAGAACTCATCTTGGGCCAGGGCATTCATTCAGTAGCTGCAATTCAAGGTTTTTCTATCTGTGGTTGGTTTGACATCTAATATTCCTCTCTTTGCTACAGAATATCCTCATCCCTTCTCTGCTCCAATTTTCTTTCTGCTTTCCTCCTTTTGCCTCCCCTTGGTCCTTTTCAAATTCCTTCCCCCCTGCCTGCTGCCAGGCTGCAGTGCCTGCCATGTGGAGGGTAAATAAAATACTGCTCATCCAAGTCCCATCAGCCTCCTTACAACATCATAAAGCTACAGCCATACTTTGGTGATCGTTAGTTAAAACAATCATTGTTTAAAACACCAGCAAAATAGCTGTTGGTCAAAAGTACAGTCATTAACCTCATGTTCTCCTCTTCTTCCTTAACAAAGATGGATACACATTGACAGAGTTGTTCATGATGCAGCAGATTTTGTAACAGCATTACCCTGCTGACCCAAGCAGGTAGCCAAAATTCAGGTGGCTGGAGGTTATTTACAGCAAGAGAAGGAACTGACTGGGGAGACAGGTAATTTTCCAAAGCAGTGTTGCTAATTTACAAAGAAGGTGCAAAGTCCTGCACTGAAAACCCCAAGAAATGAGGATTTCCTGACTCACACCACTTGTGTTATTCCCACGTGCACAAGAGCTCTCATGCTCTCAGCTTTTCTCAGGGCACGTGTAGTCCTGGTCCCTCCTTCATGGCACTGTGGTCCCAACACAGCCCCTGGGCAGCCTCTCCCATCCATCACAGAGCTTTGCTCTGCTTGCACAGCACTGTCTCCTGCAGTTAATTGAGGTGAAAGTCTCTGGTAAAATCTGGAAAGAAAACCCAAAGTTTTTTAATCTAAGCTTGCAACAAAAATATTTTCAGGAAGAAAGACATGTTGTCTCCCCAGGACAGGTATCTTAGCTGAAGATGCTTTAAATCTCCACAGAATCATAGAATCACAGAATGGTTCGGATTCGAAGGAGCCTTAAAGATCATCCATTTCCAATTCCCCTGCCAGGGGAAGGGGCACCTTCCACTAGGCCAGGTTGCTCAGAGCCCCATCCAGCCCGGTCTTGAAGACTTCCTTATTTGAAAGTATTCCTCATAGCTGCACTGAGATGCTCTAGATACATCTCTGAATAATTGCTACATAGCTCAGATTTTAATGCTGCTTTGATGTAGAGTGGGGTTTCTTCAACATAGATGTTATTGTACATTAAACATACACGCAAGTTCCAAAATCCCCATTCCGCAGAGGATAAAGCCAGCCGTGGGTGTGCACACTGTTTGGGAAACATTTGTATTTAATTCACAACCCACAAAATTCTTTCAACCCAAAAAAAGTTGTAGGAAGAGATTAATCTTCAGATATCCCCTGGGGAGACTTCCACAGCCGAACTAGTCACCCTGAACTCCCTTTACATACAAACCCAACTTTCAGCTTTTAGCGCATGATTCATTCGATCTATTTTAGAGGTCCATGTTGGGTTGTAAGGTTCTGTAACTCCAAAGAGGCCTGTTTTCCCCCTTTGCTCTGCCCAAAGCAGAGGCCAGCCAGCTCCAATGCCATCAGAGATCTGTGTGTGACAACAGATCCCACCTCTGGCCCTGGTTACCAATTCATGGATTTTTACCAGTTGGAAATAATTCGGCGTGTCAGGTTTTATAGTGACTTATTCACGGCACCCAGACAGGCAGGGAAGGAGGGAGCCTTCATCACTGCTGTGATGGGTCACAGCACACAGCAGGACTGGGGAAACCAGGATGTGTGTGTGGTTACTGCAACACGGTTCTCACGGCACAGGGGCAGCTGCCAGTGTCGGTTCCTGAGCAGAAGATTCGTGAATCCTCAGCCTTGGGGGTCTGTGCATCAGGAAAGTGCAACACGCTCTCAGGGGGAAAACAGCGTCCCTAAGAGAAGGTGCTGCAGAACTGCTGCAGTCAGAGGGAGCTCAGTGAGAGCAAATCCTGGGATGCTAATTAATCCCCCTTTGGGAAGATATTTATTAGGCAAATGCCTCACATTCATATGCACATCTGCAGTCAACAAAGAGGCTTTTACTTTTTTCCCAGCCCAGCAAAATGGGAGGGTGGGAGGTTGCTGTGACCAAACAGCCAAGTGGTGCTGGGGGTGCTCAGCCTGCTCTGGGCATCTTGGGTCAAGGGTGGAAAAAACAGCTGAAATGACCATGGTCCAGGATGGAGGAGAACCAGGAGGTAAGTTGAGAAGAAGATCTTTAAACCTGGATACCTTCCTCCCTCACTCACTGATAGAGAATTTGCAAAGGACAGGGTGGGAGCCATCCCTGACAGACTCATCCTGCTGGGATGAACTGTTCTGAAATCACTGCATTAATATAACCTGGGGCAGCTTTTGCTGTCAACCAGTTAATATCTGAGGTTGATAGATACAGCCCTTGATGAGCAAAGGATTGTGGCTGCTTGTAGCTCTTGCAGAAAAAAGAGCCAGCAGGACCTCTCCTTGACCAGCAGATATTGAGCAGTGGGTCACAGAGGCTTGCAGGGGACCTGCCTTGGTGCTCCCCACTCCTTAGGGATAAATGCTCTGCGACAGCAACTGCTCATCCCGAATTGTTTGCTTCAGTTGCTATCACACAGATCTCATTGCTTCAAGAGTTACAGTAAAATCTAGTTGGAAGATGTTTCAAGTCATGCAAAGCCCAGGAGTGGACAGAAAACCTCACATTTCAGAGGGAGAGCAGGGTGTGAGCTTGTCAGCAGGGGAAGAGGTAATTCTGTCATACCTTTGCTGGATCCTTCCTACAACTTGTGAAAAGGAGTGACTCCCTCTGACCCAAGGCAAGAGCTGCCATTTTGGGAAGGATAAACAATGCCATTTCCAAGGCTTTCTGGTTTGATGTGCTAATGCAAAGCAAAGTCAGGCTAAAGCAGATCTGCTGAAGGCAAAGCATGTTTCTTACTGAAATACTGAAACATCCTCAGCCCCCAGAGCCACAGAGTCTGCCCTCATTATCCCAGGTTTTTTTCCTGAACATACCAATGGATCAAACATCTGTACAATCTCCTGTTTTACACTGAGGAGCAAGAGCTGCTGAGAGCACTGGCACGACACTCAAACTTTAAACTGTCCATCTTAATTAAATTAGTTCTATCCGTGAGGTTCAGCAGTCGGTCATGGCATGTGGGAGATTTACCCTCAAGTCCTGGAAGAGCAGAAGTAAACCCAAGAGTAAAATCCTCAGTGACTTGGGATGACAACTGTGTTCTTAAAGACCAAAAGCTCCTGGCAGAGCAGTTGCCTTGCCAGCAAGCTGCTGTTAACAATATCCTTTTCATTCCAGGGACCCAAATCTGCCGTCTGCGAACCTGACTGGCTTTTGCAATTGATTTCAGAGAGCCCCTTAATTTTCACTGACATTTGCTTCGGTCAGTCACAGCTTCCAGCTCCTTCTCCTTCCCTCCTGCCCTTCGTGCAGCACCCGCAGAACCTACCCTTCACCCCCATTTACAGAGAAAGCTGAAATCCTGGCTTTGCAACAAGAAACGCAAAGTTTGGCATTCAGACAGTGAGGAAGGACTTGGGAAATTTGGTCTGGTGCTTTGTGTCTTCTCTGAGTCACTGCATGATGGTGCATAAATTACTGAGTCCCTCTGTGCCTCAGTTCCCTCACTGTAGCTGAAAGTGATGGTACCCTTTTATCTCGGGGGAGTAGGAGATATTAATTACTGCTCATTAGATGCTCAAATGTGGCAGCATAAACAAGTATTTAGTGCCTTTCTAAAGATAACTAATTTGCAAACACTCAGGTCCATAGCTTGGGACCAGAATTGGGAACTCCCTTGGCTGTTACATAACTGCAGCAGGTTGGTTTTTTTGGTTTTTTTTTTTGAAGGAATGGGTTGTTTTTATTACTGTAGTAATTTCATAAATAAGGAATGCATCTGACTAGAAAGGATAAAACAAAAATAAATGCCTGTTTAACCCAGGTATATGGAATCTAAGCATTATCTTAATTATATTTTTGAAACAGCAACCTCCTATCTTTGGCCCAAAGCTTTCAGAATTCAAAGGCAAACACTGCCCCAATCTTTTAAATTTTTTTCCCCCATGCACAGACTCTTTGTGTTGGTGAATTTTGGGCTGCCAGGTATCTCCCAAGTGCAGGAGTCCAACTGCTCCTTCCTTGATGAGATGAGATGTGATGGGGGGATGCAGGGATGCTGCATGTCTCGCCTCTCCTCAGTGGGGTGATCCGCTTCCCATGGGAGGCTCCAGTCTCAAGCAGGAGATCCTCTTTTGGCCAACTCATCCACTACTGTAACTGCACCGTGACTTTTATAATCCTACATTTTGATTTCCAGTACAGTCACAGGCTTTGGGAGCTGGGGGTTGCTCTGGCTGCAATTGCAGACAATGCCCGTTAGGAATGGGAACTCTGCGGGTGCTCCAGCAGGCTGGCAGCGCTGCAGTGCCTGGCCACGAGCAGGTCCCACAGCTACCCGAGGAGCAGATTCCCACCAGGGACGCCTGATGCAGCACAAGCCTGTGGGGTGCTGGCACTGCTCCTCTGGGTGGGAAGGTTTCCAAGTCCTTAGCTAATCCTTCCTCCTTTCCCCTCCCTCATACTCCCAAAAAATTTTTAATAGAAAAGTGAAGCAATGAAACCACAATGAAATCACCACAGTAAAATCAAGCTTTAGCTTGAAGCAAAGATCCAGTCACTGCATCTTCCCGAGGACCAAAGTGCACCCCATGAGCTCCGGGGCAGTAAATCCCGCAGAATGCCAGCGACACAGCCGCACTCCCTGACGGGCGGGTGCATCTGCCGGGAGATGCAGGGACGAAGTTTGTAGGGAGAGCGCATGGGTGCACCTCACAGGGACACGTGCACCTGGCAGGGGAATACTGGAATGTTAACTCCAAGGCGGCTGGGTGCAAGGGGAATGCACACGTGCACCTTACCAGAGTGAGAGACACAGATGAAACTTTCATGGGGTGTACGGGTGCACCTTGCAGGTAGAGGCACAGCTGAGGCTCGCGGGGGGCTGCAAGTCCCAGGGGGATGCACAGGTGAAGTTTGAGGAGAGGCACAGCTGCTACCGCGGGGGGCTGTCACCGGGCAGGGGGAGGCGCCGATGAAGCTCTCGGGGGATGCACTTCACAAGACCGGGGGGTCCGGCGCCTCCCGTCTCCCCGCCCAGCATCCCCCGCCCAGTCCCGTCCCTGCACCGGCCGCGCACGGCGCATGCCTCGGGCAGATGCCGGCCGGTTCCAACCGGGAGAGGCCGAAGCTTTTCGGGTCCTGCGAAGAGGAGGAGCCCGTCCTCCTCCCTGCGCATCCCCCCTCCCCCTCCATCCCTTCTCTCCGCCCCGCGGAAGGGCGCGGAGGCGGCGGGGCTGGCCGCGTTTCCCGCACCGCGCAGCGGCGTGGGCACGGCTGGAAAAGTTACTGACCGAGGGATGGGGAGGGGGATTTGCTTGGGAGGCGCCGGGGGCCTCGCGGCTGCATCCTCCGCTCCCCTCTGCCCCCGCGGAGCGTTCCACGCGGGATGGCTGGAGCTGGGACGGGAGCACCCTCCGCGCCCCGCGGAGCTCCGCGCAGGGACTCGCCGGGTCGCGGGGAGCGACTCTCGGTGCCGCAGCCCTGCGGGACGCGGTGCGTGGCCGGCCCAGCCTCCCTCCCCGCGGCTCTGCGCCCCGCGCAGCGCCGCGCACCCGCAGCGACTGTTCCAGAAAGCCGCCGGCACACGGTGCTTTCGCAGTATATACATAGATAACTACATAAAAAATAAAGAAATGACGTCCCCTTTCCCCCCCTCCCCGCGCACCGGTGAGTGCGGGCAGCAATGTTCGGCCCCCGAATGCCCGCGCAGCCCCGCGCCGTAGTAATTTGCAAGGGGCGGTGCAGGGATGGGGGGGGGAAAGGGGGAGGTGTCCCGCCCCCCCGATCACATGGCGACCCCGCGCAGCCAATGCGGGGGGCTCTAGGACCCCGGGGACCCGAAGCCCCCCCCGCCCTATATATGCCTCTCCAAAATGCAGCGGGGCTCCTTCCTCCCGTCCCGCCCGGCCGCGCAGCTCAGCGCCCCGCTGCCCGCGGGTCTCCGTCCCGGCTCCGCGCCCCGCTCCTTCCCCCTCCCCTTTTTCCTTTTTTTTTTTTTTAATTATTTTTTTCTTTTAATTTTCTGACCTCCCCCTCCCGTTTTTCTCCTCGCCCCTTCCCCGCGGCCGGTTTGCATGCATTGTCTGTCTCCCAAGATGGTTTGTGAGACCAAGATTGTGGCGGAAGATCATGAATCAATCCCGGGATCCAAAAAAGACACGATCATTGTTTCCTCCTCCCAGATGTGGCCCTCTTTGGCCGGCTCCACTCCCTCCCCCTCACCTCCCCTCACCCCACCAAAAGAAGACCCCCGGCGCGACAATGTCTATATCCGCGAATTCCACCCCTCCGAGCAGGAGGTGGTGCGCCGCATCTTTTACGAGGGGATCATGGAGCGGATTCCCAACACGGCGTTCAGGGGGCTGAAGCAGCAGCCCCTCACTCAGCTGCTCTACGGGCTGCTGGCGGGTGAGTATCCGCTCCCTTTTGGGGGAGGGGGGCGCCAGGTTTATTCTCCGGCTGTGGGTCTTCACAAAATGGTCGGAGCGGCCGGAGGCGCCGGGGACCCGCGGGCCCGGGCGCGCTGCGGCGGTGCGGGGAGCGGGAGCGCCGCAGCATCGTGCGGGGCGGCCGCGGAGCCGCAGCGCTGCGGCGGGGGCAGGCGGGATGGGAGCGGGATGGGAGCCTTGCGCCGCCGGGGGATGCGCGACGGGTTGTAAGGGTGGGGAGCGCTGAAGGGGAGGCCGCCGGGGGGGTGAGGGTAGACTCCGTCCTTGTGGTTATTGCGGGGCTGGGGGTGCGCGGAGGGGAGGGAGCGCGTCCCGCACCGCGCACTGGCCGCCTCCGCGCAGCCCGGAGAAGGGGGGGACGAGCCGCGTTCCGGCGTTGCCTGGAGACGGCCGGGCCCACCAGTGAAAGCCCCCTTTAGCCCTCCCCCGGCGTGAGGAGGGGGTGTCCCCTACAGCAGGGCCGAGGCGAGGAGGGGGAGTCACCTCACCTCCCGGAGTTCAGTGCCCAAAATTGCGCTTGCAAGGTGTCCCGTCCCCGTGACAATAATGATTAATAATGTGTGCCCCCCGCACCGGGTGCGCTTTGGGGTGGTCTCCTGCCCTCGGTGGCTGCAGGAGGGTCGCACCCCGTGTCCCAGACATCGGGGAGGACGGGGCCCCGCGCTGGAGGGGGACCCCCAGCAGGCGTTGGGGCGCAGCCGGCGGCTCTGGGGCCACGCCGGGGGGAGCCGCCGGCTGGGGGGCACTCGCAGAAGCCCCCCAGGTGTTCGGCAGCCCGGCGGGATGGGGGCGGGCGGGGTGGCTGCCCTGGGAGTAGGTGCTGATGGAAATAGCACTGCCGCAGTGGCGAACACATGGCTGCGGAGCGGTGCCCGCAGCGCGGCTCCTCCGCCCGGCCGCGTTCCGGCCTCACCGGGGAGAGCGAAGGGGGCCTGCAGTGTGCTGGGTCCTGGGGGTCCCCACGGCCCCGCTCCGGGGGGGCTCAGTGAGACCTGCCGTGGCGTGGCGGCATCCTCCCCACCAGCTCCTTCCAGGACCCCACAAACTTCTCCGGGTTATCTCGTCGCGATACACTGTCCCTTAACGTGATAATCTCGAGAGCGTGAATTGTGTGTGTACTGCAAATGTATATTTTGACTGTGATTGTTTTATTTATTTATTTTTATAATGAGTTTGTATTCCGAAATCAACACTAAATTCTCTTTTCTGACAGGTGTCGTTTATTTCTCTTCCTTATCTCCATAGTAATGTGCTTTGTTGTGACCAAGTCCTTCCTGCTGACCTGCTGTTTGCCCATCTTTCTGATGGGCATGAGGTACTACTTCAGTAGAAAAGTTATCCTGCACTATCTCGATTGTGCGCTGCACACGGACATGTCCGATATTGAGCAATATTACATGAAACCGCCAGGTGAGTACAAATTCCCCGAGGGAGCCTTCCTTCTCCCAGCCTGCTGGGGAACATGGCTGCTCCCTGCTGCTGGCGCCTTTTCCTCCTGTCAGCAGCACTGAGCAAGCTCAAAAGTCACCAGAATGCAGCTCTTTAGCCACACTAGGCACAAAGCCACCTCTGGTTTTGGTTTGGCTTGAGTTTTTTTCTTGTTTTGTTTTCGGTTTGTTTTTTTTTCAGTACCCCCACAAGGTGCCTAGTCATCCAAGGCACCCTCTGTCCACCCCCTGAGCACAGCGCTGCCGGGTCCCACAGCCAGCCCAAGGACTCGGGTGTGGGTGCTCGGGGACAATGATGGTGGAGAATGCAGGTTATTCACTGCAGGCTGGGTCCACCCCAGCCCTTATGTCTTGAGACTGCTATTTCTTTGCTCCTTGAACTTGGTATTAGCTCTGACAGCAGGAAGAGAGGGAGATGAAAGGCCTTTTAGCCCAAATGCACGGAGGAGCCCATTTTAGCTACTGTGCCCATTTTCCTGTATTGTTCAAGAACATTCCTTAATGTAGGTGTTTTGGAAGAGGCATAGATCAGGTATGTAAAGGGCTGTTGCCACATCAGTTTGAAGTAATATGCGTCCATCCGTTTGTACGTGTATGAATATAATTAAAAATACAGTATCTCACTATGATATTTTCTGGTTAAGCTATAAAAGATACCTTATGTGATAATTAAAAAAAAAGTCCTTTTAGAACCTGTGAGGTGCCGTTTCCCTTTTTGTAGGCACACACTCATGTTGAGAACCAGAGCGGGGGATGCCTGGGCAGTCACTCGGGGTTTGAGGTTTGATTTTGGTGGTCGCAGAGTGCTAATGGTGAGCTGGGAAAGCAAGATGATGCCAGTATCCCACCTTAGTTCCATCTTCTTGGAGTACCTGCTCTCTTCTTGGGTATCTACTGTGTTGTTTTTTCATGTGGCCATGTTTTTGCTGTATCATTGCGGATCCCCAGGTGTGACAGACCTCTTCCGGGCACTTTAAGAGGACTCCTAGGTGGTACCCTAGCCTCAAACTTTCCCTCACTTTTAATGTGCAATGTTACATTTGCTAAATGTAACCTTGCTAAATGTTGCTCCTCCTCGTAGGAAAATCCCCAAATAGCTTAGAATTGCTTGCTTTAGGTTTCCTTTTCCATTATAGTGCGTATCTTGTCCAGGTCTTTGTCCCATATTACACACAGGGTTTGTTTCATTTACAGGGCTTGTTTTTGTAAAAATTAAGTGATCTGTGACTTGTATTTAAAAAGCTCAATCTTTATTAAAGATGGTGTCACAAAAATAAAAGGGTTCATAGCAAAACATCTCCGCACCTCTGTAGTGAGGTTCAGCAAGGTACTGTGCTGGAGAAAGTAGCAGGAGATTCCAGTAGAATAAGAACATGTAATATGGAGTTAATAGGTGTTTGAGCTGCTTTGCTCATTAATGCTCAGGATTTGTGTGGTCAAAGTGGTCGCAATGCCTGTATTTATAACACTAACAGATACAGAAAATAAAGGAAAAGGACTCAAAGGAAGAGTAATGCCCTCAATTTGTTTAGGGTCAGTAATATAATCCTGCTCAACTGTGCTGCCAACATGTCTTTGAAATGTTAGCATTGTTTTTATTTGGTACCTGAAGGGGCTAATTGCAAGTGTGTGGGGGCTGTAATTTTTGACAGAATTTAATCATTTAATTAGGCTTCTGCCATGCCATAAAAAGCAGATTTATGGAATTGTTGGTGCTTGTTAAAGGTTCTTGATGATAGTGATGTTAAGCTAGTTGGCTGGAGTAATAATTGGATAAAGACCAGAGAGGCTTTGGGGGCTGGGGAGGAGAAGGGTTCTGCATGCTGGGACCAGCACCCTCAGTGATGCCTGTCAGTGTGCCGTGAAGCCGTGCGGTGCTATTTGGTGTAGCTGTGCACAAGGCGTGAATCCAGGAGTTTGCTCCCATTTCCTCCAAAAATGCAGTTGGTGAATTTTTTTTCTCCTATCATCATCATCATGGCCAGGCTTCGCGAACAAAGATTTGGGGAGGGCTCTACCCACGTTTGTTACAAGTACACTGGTGGCTAAAAAGGCCAATACAAGATAGACACGTCCGGTTGCAAAAGGCACAGCAGAAAGACTCCTTAGGGGGTATATTCTGCAAGGCTCGATTCTTTCTGCGTTGTCTTTTCCCCTCAAGGGTGATCCTGCATGCTTTCTCAAAAGCATCAACAGCGTTATAGATGGTGTGTCTCCAGATCTCCCGATTGGAGGCCAGAGTAGACCAGTTATGTTGATCAATATGGCCAAGGCTGAGATATTGTTTCAGGGAGTCCTTGTATCTTCTCTTTGGGGCTCCTCTCATGTGGCAGCCGGTGGCAAGTTCACCATAAAGCAGGATCTTAGGGAGGCGGTGGTCCTTCATCCTGGAGACGTGCCCTGCCCAACGCAGCTGCGTTCTCAGCAACATGGCCTCGATACTTGTGATTGCTGCCTGTTCTAGAACAGACGTATCAGTCACGATCTGACCAGTGGATGTTTAGGATTGTACGGAGGCAGCGTTGATGGAAGCGCTCTAGGAGTCGCAGGTGGCGGCGGTAGATGACCCATGATTGGATCCATATAAAAGAGTAGACTTTCTCCTATAGGATAGCAGTATAAATACAGTCCTCTTGGAAAATCCTGGAGTTCTGTGCGCTTTGAAGGCTATCTGCCTGAACATCAGGAGAAAGGCAGTGATGAGCCACACTGGCATTGCCCATCCCACCCAAAGGACAGAACAATGGCAATAAAACAAATTCCAGCTCCAAGTTTTTCTTTTATTTGCATAGTTTACAAATTAGCACCCAGGCAGAAATGGTTGCAGTGGGAATGAGAACGGCTCTTTGTGTTTCTGCAGCTGAGACATTAGTGAGAGCTTTCTCAATGAGGTGTTAAAAGAAGAACTGGTCACAGTGAGGGTAATGGGGTGCAGGAACAGGGGCACAGAGAGGCTGGAGAGGGCCAGAGCTTGACTAGATGAGTTAAACCCAACCTGATGTAACTGCAACTTGGCCTGGCTTTGGCTGGCAGTACAACCAGGCAACTTCCTGCTCCTTCTTTGGAGGATCTGTGTTTACCTGCTTGAATATTTTTTTTTTTCCGACATGGAGACTAGAGGAAGGGAGCATTTCTGTGGTGGGATTATGAATTCCTGTTTCTTAGGGTGATGAACACCAAGGTAGAACTGGGACGTGGTCTTAAGGTCTTGGATCATGATGATGTTTGTGGCTTCGGTGAGGTTTTGCCTTTGGAATCCATGGTACCTCGGCACAAAAACCTGTTGTTTGCAGAGGGCTCCCTGTGGTGCCCAGGTTTGGGGTACGGTTGTATAGAGCATCTACAGCAAATAGCCTCTGGTAAGGCAGGGATCTACATGAGAGGATATTTTAACTGTTAAAATGGGTTGTTCTTGCTGGTTTTGTGAAAGCATCCGCAAAACCTGTGGGTCAGTTTTAAAACCAAACTGAAAGGACCCAGTTTGCAATGGGATATCATAAGCACCCAGGTTAATGATTAGTGTTGAACAGTTCCATGAGTTACATTGTATTAGAGTTTTTCTTCTGCAGTTTGTCTGAACCGCTCACCTCCAAGTTAGTTATGGTTTTAATTTTCCTCTGCTAGATTTTGTATGAACTGAAAAATATGTGCTGACAGTGATTCTGCAGAAGTACACTAGCCAAAATTTAAATCTTTGTTTTCTCTTGCCCTCCAACACTTATGCCAAGAGTCTGGCAGAATGTTTGGTCCAGTGCTTAACTTGGAGCTTGTACACAATGGTGTGACTTGAAATTGTTCTTAATGTGAAAGGAATTGTGTTGAGTCCCGTGCTGGGGTCTTAGACAGTTGAATGGTTCAAACACCTTCCTGAGCTCTTTGTAAACTTGCATTTTTCATTTTAAAATAGCACTTATTGGAATTCACTTTTTTTTTCCTTCTTCAAAGGCTATGAAAAAAGACACTG
Organism: Neopelma chrysocephalum; assembly: GCF_003984885.1. Lineage (NCBI taxonomy): Eukaryota > Metazoa > Chordata > Aves > Passeriformes > Pipridae > Neopelma > Neopelma chrysocephalum. The sequence goes on along the minus strand of NW_020897804.1, from coordinate 500,609 downwards.
GGGTGGTGGAAAAGAAAGGAATTGGATAATGGGCTTAATTGTCAACCAGAGTAACTTAGGCTCTAGTAAACAAAAAAAAAAAAAAGAAGGAATTAATTTTAAAAAGAGCCCTGCCTTTTGCGTTTATCTATGCAAAAAAGAGGAGCACAGCTGGAGCTTGTTTTATGGTCTGATGATTTTGATGACTAATCAATTTTACTGTGTCTCTTCAAGCTTCTGTCCCAGTTGGTTGTGTTGTATATTTTTTGCAGTGGTTGGTGTGTTAGAGGGATTCTTGCGAGGCTGAGGTCTCTGCTGGAGTGCTGATGGAAACCAGGACTCCTTTGCCTCCAAAGCAAAACCGCTGCTCTCCAAAGCAAGTGGAGCTGGGGCTTTGGCTGACAAACTTGCATGTCTTTCTGTGGTTGTTTAAAGAGTTGTCTCCTACTGCTGGCTGTCCTAGCAGGGTCTGCTGAGGGGTGTGCATATCTGTCCTGCTGGTGCAAAGACCTAGTGGTGGTGGGAGCTGGCCTTTGTCAGGGTTTTGGGCACTGGTGACAAGCTGGGTGGCTGCATAGCAGTGCCCAGTGCTGCAGAGGAGGATGGACAGACAGCACAGATGGGCAACCTGGAGAACTGAGGCTGTAGGACCTGGTGGAGTGTTGGGGCATCTGCCTTGCCCAGTGCAGCAGACAAAGCTGGAGTAGCTGCTGCAGGAGGTGTCAGGTCACATTAACCTCACTGTGCTGAGGGCTGTGGCTTTCAGCAGTGGCTGCACATCTGCAGCTCTTGCTCTGTGGGTGCCTCTGGTTGCCTCATGCTGGGACAGGATGGGTGCCTCTGCTCTCCTGCCTCCATCCAGGGGTGAGCAGAGCCTTCCTGTTCTGCTGCCCTTTGTTCCTAGTACACGAGGGTGCAGATGTAGTGCCTGCACAGAAATCCCAACTTCCCTGGGGTACAGGCCCTATGGAAGAAGGGCTGCTGGGGGATGGCTTGTTAGGGTTCAATTTCTGCTGCTCCTGGGTGGCACAGTACTCAGCTGAACCCAATGGAGGGATGACCTGCCCTTCTTGGCAGAGGTTTTGGTTTCATGTCCTTCTGCCAGAAGGACACTAGTTGAAGTGGAGCCAGAGTTGTGGTGTGAGGAGATGAGATCCTGTTTGCTGCTCCTGCCTTTTGAGGTGTTCCTTGAGTTCAGTGGGATGTTTGTCTGGGTTACAAGCAAATATTTGTGTTTTGCTCTCGGATCAGGCCAGTTGGCAGTGGATTCAATGCCAGAGGGATTGAACCCAGATGTTTGCAAGGTGAACAGCTGGGTATAAATCATGTGGTTCCTGTTAACCTTGCTCTGTGGGTGCTTAGCCCTGCAGAGGCTGTGGGATGAGCACCAGTGAGTTTTGGGGTGCAGGGAAAATACAGGGTCTATCTTGGGAGGAGATCCTCAGCCCCAGAGCTGTGGTTGTTCTGCCATGCCCAAACACTTTGGAAGCCCCAGGGAGAGGGGGCCAGGGGGAGTGTTTCTCCCCACCACTGAGCCCCCCGGGTGGAGGGTGGGCCATGGAGCCCAGTTCTTCCACATTCTGGGTAATGCTCAGGCTGACAGATAAGCAGGAGCAAAGCTGCCAAATGATAACATTGTTTGGAAAGAATAGAGCAGCCCTTGCTTTGCAAAGAAAGGGCTTAGTTACCTGACGCCAGAGAAGGCTCAGGGCTGCTGCTTCCCAGTGGAGGAATGTGTTTTTGGAGAGCCCTGCCCCACTCCCGGTGCCCAAGAGGCAGCTGGAATCTGAAGCATCCCTATCTTCAGCATTTCTTGCTGGCTTATGCAGTGCCCTGACCTCATGTATCTGCCAAACCCCTGAGCTGTCTGTCCTGTATTGGGATTTTCGTTTGTGCCTCTCCCACACACTGCATAGGTCAGTGAGGAGTTCTTTTTGAGGCTGGGAGCTGGAAAACCCATGGGAGAGGCTGTGTCCTTATCTCTGCCTGGGTGTTTCCAGCTCTGCTCCACACCACTGCTGGGAACAGAGATTGGGTCTCCTCAGAGGTGGGTCTGTCCTGTGAGCATTTCACTGCTGGCATCTCTCTGCAACACTGTGAGTGTGCTTCAGGGGATACAATCTCCATATAAGATCCTACCAGATTAGGATTACAGACCTTTCATGTATTTTATAGTGTGAAGTATTTTGTCAGAAAGTATTTCCAAAGCTGGCCTCCTGCCAGAGGATGGTCAGAGATGCTGCTGCTCAGCAAGTCTCACTGTTGCTTTTGGGTTTCTACAATTTAGCAGGACAGGAACTTCCTGGTTTGGCATCTCTCATTGCCAGTGCAGAGTTTCTCAGGAAGCAATAGGAAAAGCAACTTGTGTTTTGAAGCATTAGGGATGTGCTTAGTCCAGTGTTAGCAATGGACTGAAATATTTTGGTTTCATTTGAATAATGTAAAGTGTCTTTAAAGTTGAGTTGCCTCTCAAAACCCACCTCATCTGAGACTGGCACTCTGTCACGTGTGGCTGCCTCATTTCGCTGCGTTGGAGCCTTGGCTTTTCCATCTGGAGGCAACCCCGTCCCACAAGCATGGAGCACGGGCACAGCAAGCAAGGCACAACACTGCTGGCACCAGCTCCTAACCCCCATCCCGCATTCCCAGAGCTGACCAAGGGCTGCCCTGGCCACAGGCAGCTCAGCCGGGTCCCAGCCCAATCCTGCAGCCCTAAAGATAAGTGCTGTGTAGATCTGGAGGTGACACAGCCTGGGTTCCTTCCAGTGCTGAGCCACATGGGGCAGCTCTGCTCAACCCACTGGAGGGCCCTCAGGGTCTGTCTAGCCCACAAAACCTTTATTATTAACTTTTTTCTACTTTGGGGGGGTTCGGGTAGTACACAGTAGAAGTGCAGCACTGTCAGCCAAGGGCCAACATGGGAAAGCTGGAGTTGCCTCTTAAGGGGAGAAGTCTGTGGATTCCAGGCTGTGTCATCCACACTAATGGGATAAGCATGTTTATGGGCAAGCTGCTGCAGCCTGCCTTCCCTTCCTATTTATTTATCACTGGAGCAGGAACATGTGCAGAAACCCATTCCTCAATGCACGTATCCATAACACAAAAATAGCTCTTCCTTTAGATCCACAAGCTTTGGCACGGTCCCATGTCAGAATTAGAAGAAAATAGATTTTATAGTAAATTTTGCAGAGCAATATAATCTTTTTTTTTTTTTGTCCACGTGTTCAAAAATTCTCTCTAAAAGTAGTCAGTCCCTCATTGACCTGACCATCAGTTAATGCAGTGGTGTTTGAGCTGTAGCCATGACTGGGTGGATATGATGCTCCTGATCGTAAGCTCTGCCTGCAGATGTTTAAAATCCCCAGTATGTGCCAGTGCTGGTCATTAATCTTCAGTACAAGAAGTAACCAGTTGTGTAAATTGAACATTAGTGGTATTCTAGGCACAGTTAGCTTCTCAGGACCGGCAAACAAGCCACACTGGGACCTATGAACATGGAGGCAGGAACATCAGGTGGTCTGGGGTGTTTTTTTTCTGGCTTTGAGTAGTTTTTTTAATGTTTTCTCCAGTGTTGGATGGTTTTTGGCATGGCTGTTTGCAATTTCTCATGACTGTCTTAGTAAGTAAACCTAAAAAGTTTCTGACTCCAGATTTTTCAGCACAAGTTCAAATGCAAATGTATTGCTCTTATAAAGGGTTTTCAGAGGCTCTTCTTTTTTCTCTTGCTTTCTTAGGAATGACTAAAATTTAAAACAATTACCCAAAAGTCTGTTTCAGGTTAAGATTCTCATAATGGCCTAAATTTAGATTCTGTGTCAGATATCTAACTAGTGACAAGAGTTTAAAGGTTTAGAGCTTTGAGCCTCTCTTGACACTGAATTTTGGATGTAGGAGCATGAACTGAAAAATCTTATTCCCAAACACATTATTTATTTATTACATTCAACCTCTTAGGGTTATCCAAGAGTGTCTGTGGTCAGGTTGGTTCCTCCCAGTGTGCATGACCAGCAGCCTGAATACTTCAGAAATGGACATTAGGCATTGCTCTCTACTTGAAGACCTCTAAATACTTTGAAAAATACTGTTTTCATGTAAAAGTCTAAATGGATGGCCTAGTTTTTAAGAAGACAAACCATTCAAAATCTCCCCAGATTTCAGAGTGGATTTCTGAAATTCCTTTTGTAGGCTGAGATCTTGATTTGGGCACGTCATATTTAATTACTCTGGATGGGAACAACTGTCAGGGTGTCCATGAGCTCCGGGAGCTCCCAGCATTGTTTACTGGTGTATGCAAAAGCGTGTGCTTTTCTTTTGGTAATGCAGTGCTGGGCATCTGTTACAAGTAATCACATGTTTGATGCTGCTCCCTTCCAGTCTACAGTAAAGAGAGAGACTTGGAGTGTTTTGCTGGTATCTGGTCCTGCGATGAGCCGAGGGATGTACGAGCCTTTGTTGTCGCTTTCTGCATCAGTGAAACAGGGAGCTTCAAATGTATTTTTAGGGGTTTTTTTCCCCTCTTTTTTTTTCCCCTGTAGAAAGCTGAGGAATCATTTTGTTGTTCTGACAGGTGGCTAATGAAAGGATTCTTAAAGAGAATCTAAAGATAGCAGCATGTCTTACCCAGTTTCTATTTACAAATCTATTCCTTGTAACCAAATAATAGGGTTTCAGTTTCGGGCTTTTGGTGGTTTCTTTGTTTGTTTGTGTGGGTTTGTTTGTTTTTTTTTTTTTGCTAAGGGCCAAGTGGAATCACCATGAAGCCTCATGTCCTTTAATAAGGGTGCATCAAAAATTAGTTCATAGTGGTCTGTTTAGAGCCAGGTACAAGCTGTGGTGTCTGTTACAGATGGCTTTGAGCCATTCTTTTAAGTCATCTATTGACCTGCTGGACCCCAGCAATCAATTAACAATTTATGACAGCATATACAGTATCCTTCACTGTCTTCTATAACTGAAGAGTGTTTCTTTCAAAAATTGAAAAATTTATTTCTTACAGGATTATTCTAAAATTTAGACCTGGGACTCCCATGGTTTAGTGCCAAGCTGGGCTTCTGCTTTAAAGTAGAATTCTGTGAGTGAAAGGAGACATTTCAAAATAGGTAACAGGAAACATATATTGCACTTGTATTTTTCAGTGGCTACACGAGATATTGTTATTTAAAATTGAATTTGCAACAGTGTAAATGCTAATAGAATAATACAGTGCATTAGTTGCACGTCAGCGTGTCCTGCTTGAAATGATAACTTGCAAGTAATATTTTTCACTTAAAATTCATGTGCTGTTTCTATGACTTATCCAAGTGGCAAAACTGAAAACCAGAGGTTTTATGAGAAAATGATTTTTCAGTTCAGGAACTGCAAAGTAAAAGGGAGGATAGTTTTGGTCCAAATCAAGCTGTTTCACTACTCCCTCTCCATTTTTTCACTATGAAGAAGAAAGTATCTGTGTTTAGTGGGGAGTATAATGCTTTTTTCAGCCCAAACCAAAACTGTTGGCTCTGTTACAGGCTTCCTTAAGAAGGTCAGATCCAAGTGTATGCTTAAAAAATACTGATTATGTTAGAGCCATGATACAATTAGTGTTTGTCACCCCTCAGGCAGGTCCCTCTGTTGTTCTTTGCGTGGCACTATTAAATCTATACTGAGTCAGTGCTGGGATTGCCTGGATCCCAGGCCCTGTTTAAATTATGTATTTAGGTATTTTACACCACTGTAGTAGTTGAAGAAGTGGTGTCGGGGAGCTCCATCTCTGAAGTCGTGGCTGCTGGGACATCGCCCGTGATCCCAGGGAGGACCGAGACGTGTGCTGGTGTCCCGGCCAGCCATACTGGGGGCTGAGCTGTGTGCGGGATTAGTGCCAGCCTGCCTTTCCTCTGCCTCTCATTTTGCAGCTTTGGTGAATCCAGGACAAATGTGTAAATTGTTTTGTGTTGACAAAAACTGCATTTTTAAGTAAGCTACTTGCCTAGATTTATCCTCGATCACCGGTAATTGCTATACAAGCTGCTCCCACTCTCTCTTGCCAGTGTGCTCGAAGCCTGACTTGGAAACCAGCATCAGCCATGCAAGTTTATTTGCTTTTTACAGTTTCAGCTCTTGGGCTCTGTGCTAGCACTGCTAATTGAAATGGGGGGCAGTGGACCAGCTGTCTGGCTGTTAGTGGCTCCTCAGTGCACCTTGCATTCAACGCTCATTTCAACAACTATCAGATAATAACATCTACTACTGGGAACCAATAGGGGTTCCTTGAAGTATTTTTTTTCATTTTTTTTCTCATGTCCATCCCCTACCACAGCAGTTCTGTATGCCACGTTTCCAGTCTTGGATTAAACTGCAATATTTGCATTTTGTATCCTTTGAATTCTCATTGGCTTTATTGTCCAGCCCTGTGTTGAATTCTCCAGTGATTTTTGTCTGGTCTAGTTCTGGCTTCATTCATCACTTCTGGCATTTCCCATGAGTGGTGGTCCCATACACAGCATCCCTCTGTATCTCTGATCTTCCCCTTATATTTTTGAATTTATGTCCCTTTGCATAATTTCATTGTATACGTACTTTCTTTCTCTTAGTTTGCTGTTCAGATATTTTTCATGGTGAGTGCAAGTTGGTTTTTTTTTTTTTTTGGTAGAAGACTCAGAATAGTAAAGATGAGAAAATAAATAGAAGTCAGCAGCACGAGGATATTGTGTCTGCTAAGCTGAAAACAGTGCGTCAGTGCACAAAACCCACTTGTCGATGGGGGGGGAAAACATTTTGTCTAAAGGCAAATGAACTGCCAACAACAGGATTTCTTACACCTTCTTTAGAGCATCTGACCCACATCACTTCCAGATGTATCTGTTGATCTTTATTGCTATGATTTTTCCTATAAACCTAATTCTTCCCATTTTAACAGGATATATAAAATCACTATTGCAGTCAGAATATGAAAAAAAAAACCAAAACCAAAACCACTTCATTTGCTGAGATCAGGACTTTTTGTTCTTTTTTTGGAGGTGCCAAATCTGTTCATCGTCCCTGGAACTAGATAACAGCATCAGAAACACTGTGTAACACTTCTAGTGGGAATCCAGGGAAGACCTAAATCTGTAGTCTTTCAATTTAAAATAATGTTAAATAGTAGAACTGCAAAGAGAAGCTTTTGAAAACAGCCTGGTTTGGAGCACCTGCCATTTCTAAGTGCTAAGCAATTCAAATGATTGTTAGTTAGAGATAGCAATAAAAGCACGGCAGATCCCTGGCTAGTAAAGTCCTCCTTGTTGGAATTACATCGTTAGTGGTGGGATTTGTTAAAGGGAGAAAGTGAGCAGTGAGTAAGTTGTTGTACAATAGGGATGCTAATGAGAGATTTTTTTTAAAATCCAAACTCTTTAAAAGGGGCATTTGTAAAACACCTTTTCAAGCTTTTGCTGCCTGTAAAGTCAATTAGATTCACTTAATGGCTATGAAAATCTAAGTCTAGTGTGGTTTCAGAACCTGCCAGTGTTCAGCGGATAACATCAAGCTGTGGCTCTCGGACAGCGATTTTAATTTGGGAATAAACCATCACCAGGTTTTACGGAGCTTTTTTTGAGTCATCATAGTCTGAAAAACATCAAAGCATCTGCAAGGATTCTTGAGAAGTGGGAACATTTTTCGTGGATAACTCAGCTAAAGAGGATTTCAGTGAAATTTGAAAAAAAATCTTACATAACCTCCCATGTTCACTGAGACTGAACTCTTGGGACAGTTTGGCTTAAAGATTCAGTGGAGCATTTGCTTTAACCTAATCATGGTCTGAAATCCCTTGTCTCGTGCTGGGAGTTGAGTGTATTACGTAGGGGCATCCTTCAATATAGGTCCAAGTGCTCTTTGGATATTTAGTGGAGACCTGTGACATAAATGGAAAGTGCAGTGGTGGAGTAAACCGGTGGAGTTTGCTGTGTGTTTGTGCTATCAGCTGCCTGCAAGATGAATTTATGATGCTTTAGGGAATACTGGTGCATTGGAAAGGACTTGTAGCTGTGAACCTGCTCTTAGAAACATTCATTCTGCCGTGTCTTAGCATCAGGTACAGGGCATTTAGTATTGTCTTTGTAGCTGAGAAAATCCAACAGATCTTCAAAATACTGCATTTCTACCCAGATTTGTGTGGACTTGCACCTCTTCTTGCTGTAGCACTGCTCATATTTGTAAGTTAATCCCCCTTCCACAGGTCCTTGGTGAATGTGTTTGCCACAGTCTGATGGTGCATGGCATTAAAGTATCTGCTTTCTCTAGCCCTGAACAGCCTGCCCTTCATTTCCCGTATGTCTTCCCGATGGAATGAGATGTGGCCTGTTACCTACTCACTCCATGAATTTATTTTACAGATGTCTTTCAAATCACTGGCTCTTGTGACTGATATTGAGGCTGGGGCTCCAAGGAACCCCGTTCATGTGGATGTGAAGTGTAAGGTGGTGATAGATGGATATCACAGGAGATCTGGGATTAGGCTTTTGTAGGGATGTTTTGACCTGATTGGTCTGGCATGGTAGTCTGAACACGTGGCAAAGTGGTTTTTTTCTGTTTTTTAATTTTAGAGATGTAGAGATTTGCACATGTAATTTTCATTTTCTGCTAATGCATCATCCACAACAGGTCCATTGTCTGTGCCCAGCCTGACAGATGTTCATGTATTTATGGATGTAGAATTTTCTTACACTGCCACGTTAAATAAATGTGTTAGTTTCAGTCTGGAATGGTGGAGTTCAATAGAATTATACCCAAGCCATATTGGTTTTGTTGTGCTGGGAGAGGGATGTAGAATTGCGTTGATTTTTAACAAGAGTGAGCATCCAGGTATGTGTTTTTCTGCACCACAGCAGGGCTCTGGCTTTACATGGGGCATTGCCACTGGTTTGCTGAGAGTTAAAGATCGAAGCAATATATGGTGATGGAGGTTTGTGCTGCCTGGGAGGCCTTGCTGGGGTCTGCACCCTGACCAATTGAAAGGTATTTCTTCCCATGGCAGGGAGTTGGAACTACATAATCTCTATGTCCCTTCCAACCCAAACTACTGTAGGACTCTATGACTCGTGACAGGAGGTGAAGTCTTGACCCAGTGTTTGCCCTCCTTGCTGTGTAGGGCTCCAGCAGAGCCCTTTACCTTGGCATACACACATGGGACACGCTGGAGCAACCTTACACCAGGGCTTTGTTTGGCTGAGTTAGGTATAAATATAATAGCCCCCCAGAGATTAAATATTCATTGTAAATGTGGAGAAGTAAGAGGGCTGCAGACAAGCAAGGTGTTCATTTACAGTGGGAGCTGCAGTGGGGTGGCCATGGGGAGGTGGTCCCTGAAGGATTGTAGGCTGCCTTCACAGGCTTCTCCTGCTGGAAAAAAGCCTGTGCTTATTTCCAAGGAGAGAGCACTCATTGCAGTAGTGTCCCTGGGAGTCCTGGCTGTCCCAACACCCCAGTTACCTCAGAAGGGCTGAAGACCCCCAGACACCATCTCAGGAGGGCTCAGCATCGCCTGCAACCAGGCTTTACAAGCACAGCATGGTGAGAACACAGTGGTACCTCTGTCTGCTGATTCTGCCTGGTCATTGGAGTCAGCACCCACCTGGCTGAGGGTTGGGTTAGAGATGTGGGAAGGTGCAGATACCAGGAGGCGCCTGCAGCTGTCGGTGGATCAGGTTCAGCCCCACAGCAGCACTGGAGAGCACCTCAGGGTGTGGAGGGGAGAGTACCTCCTTTCCTGCTCTTCCCAAGTAGGATGGACTGGTTGGCCTGTTGTAGGGAGAGGGTCATTGCTTTAGGAAGGCCTCCAGTGTTAGAAGCATGATGGTGTTAAAAGCACTTCAGGGATACTATGAAGTTTTGCTTCCAGAGGGGTCTGGTAGTTATGTATTCATTTATTTATCTGGGCCGGGAATTGCTTTAGTCCTGTTGCTACTTCTAGCCTTGGATGTCAGAAGTGCATGTCAGACCATTGTTCAAAGGGAAAGGCCTTGCTTTTCTTTTTTCCATCATCTTCCATGCCAGGATGAGCATCTCTGCAGAGACAATGTGCCACCTCAATGGCAGCAGGGCAGAGAGGCTGAAGTTAGTTGACCCAAGCCTGATTCTCCTTAGCAGCTTTATTATCATTTCAGTTTCCTTATTATTTAGCCACCTGCTCCTTACCCAGAGGTTAGGGGAATAGGTTTGACCAGGACAGGTCAGGCAGGATTGGTTCCATTGACAAGTGCCCAAATGAACACCTTGGATGAGCAGCTGTGGAAGACAGAGGTTGTGAGATGTCCTTCAGTGCCACCCTCACTCCTCAACTCTTGAGCTCTTCCCAGTCCATTGCAATGGATTTGGGAGGTTCATCTTGGTGCAGCAGCTGGTGACTATTCACATGCTGTGATGTCATGGGGTGGGTTGGTCCCAACTGATGATAACTGGTGTCCTGGTTGGATGCCTGTGCTCTGGGAAGGGTGTGTGTGCAGCACCATTTCAAGCTGTTGTGCTAGAAATAGGGAGAAATATTTATTCTTTGCAATAGACTCAAGGAGATCAAGCCATGTACCACCTGACTTCAGACTGTAGTTAGTACCAAATCTGTGCTCTGAACCTTTTATTTTTTTCTTATGTCTTCCTCTGTGTTGAGTAATAAATTCTTTACTGTGGTTTCAGAGGAAATATAACTTCTTGTGACTGCTATTTCACTCCTGCAGATTATTAATACAATGGAAAGTTAGAGGTCAGGGAGGTTTGATTCATTGTGTTAGTAACAAGGTAGGATTCTTGTGAAACTCATGTAATCTGGAGAAGGAAAGGCTTTGAATGCAGCAGCGCCGTATCTATCACTGGTATTAGGAGAGTATTGTGGTGGCTTCTCTTTGCCGTGCGGGGTTTGGTGAAGTGCAGTCCCTGTCTGTCAATTCCCAGCACACCCTAGGGAGGAAAGCGGAGGAGCTCCCTGAGGTCTAAGACTTTTCTGCTCAGTGTTTCTGCACCAGAAATATTGCTCACTGCTCTTCATCATTGTCGCTCATTGGCTGCTGTGGTAGTAAAGCTCCCACTCAGAGGCTCATGAGGGTAACAGGAATGTGCTAAGGGGGGAAAAAACATGTTCAGAACCACTGAAATATGCTGTACAGCATGGTTTGGCTGAATATATGCACACAACTTTACCCAATTCACAGCTGAATGTTGTGCTTTTGGCCTTTTCTGTCACTTGTCTGCCTTGCAGATGTAGATTTGGGTGTGTTTGCAGAACCAGCCGGCATCTGCCCGAGCACTTGGGGATTCCAGTCCTGTGCATTGGGATTAAATGCTGCAAAATGCAGTCAGTTACCTGCCAGGGGTGGCCTATTCCCAGCTCTGCCATGCTGATGCCCCTAAGAGTAATCTATGCAATGTAGTCCTGTTTGGGGCTCTGTTTTGATTTTGGGTGGGGGAAGTTTGGTTTGTTGTCTTTCAGGGTTTGTCTGTCACTTTTTAAATATGTAAATATTGTTAGTCGCTCCCTTTCGCTTACCTCATGTTATTGGGAGGGGAGGCACCTCTCAGCCTTGTTTTTGAGTGATTTAAAGAGTTTGCATGCACAGATGTTATTCTGTCCTAGTGCACCATTATGCCATATCTTAAGTATGAACCTACATCTTGGGTGCAATTCATCTTGCCTACCTTGTTCCTGACTGAAAGTAGTTGGTTGCAGTGAGCTCTGTAAGCTTTTGCTGTGATCTTTTGCAGAAGAGGGGCTCTCCCAGAACATGACTCACCTTAAAGCTGGTTGACTTCAGAGCAGCATAAAACTCCTTGGAAATCTTTGTAGAGCTCAGAATTGCGTTTATTATTTAACCTTAAGTAAATAAACCTTAGTTTCTCTCTTTGCTGTGAAGCATTTGGTGCAATACCTGTGTAGATACAAGCACTTCTGTTGAATAAAGGGAGTCTTGGCTAAATTAAGAGCAGACAAGTAATGATGGATGGTGAAAACCAGATCGATTTATCCGTTTTCCCTGCATGATTTATGGCTGGGCCAACTGCTAAGCTAAAGGAAGACATTCAATGGTTATTGCACTGTCCCTTCTTACAGTAAAGCATATAAAGGAAAAGTCAGCCCGCAAATAATGAATTCTAGAACATCTAGTAATTGTAGATTTTCCAGTTTTTTCAGTGTTTGCAAGTGGAAATTGCTGTAAGGTGAACTCAGTACCTTTTGAAAACAATAAAGCCATGTAGCGAAAGATTGATGTAGAAGATGGAAACTGAGCCTTAACAATGTCCTTTTAAGGAGCTGGCTTAAAACACAACCAGCAGCACATTTCATCTTATAAACTAATTTCACTAACGAGGAGCTAATTGTCACATCAGTCTTTTGGAGCTGGCAGGACCCAGGCTATCAAAGCTGGCAGAAGGGCTTAATTTCTTTTTTCCTTTAAACTTCTAACTAAAAACCAGTCTAAAATATAAAGCATTGGTTTAGTTAAGGTCTGACTCTGCAGTTGATAGGCTTAATGTGGATTTTGCATGCATGAGGGAACATCTACTCTGAAAGTAGTTTAAATACTTTTTCCTGGTTTTTCCCATTTGTGCAGACCGGTCTGTTCTGCTGAGCCAGCTCCATTGCGCCGGGACTCGTCATCCGGTCAGCCCTGGGGACAATGCCGGGCCAAAATCACATATTCTAGTCTTTATTCACTCCTTTAAGCTATTTAATTCTTTGCTTATTGATAACAATTGCTCACATGCCAAACCCACAGGCACTGCCTGGTTTCTCAATCTGTGCTTTCCCTTGATCACCCAGCAGCAGGTAGAGCTCTGGTCGCTACATCAGTGGTTTTGTGTCTCCTTTCTCGGTGTTGTGTCCTTCTTTTCAGCAGCAGAAAGATGGGCCAGGCTAAATCTGTCCAGATAATCAGGCAATTTCTAATCCCCCACAACTGCTTCTGCAGCTTTTTCTTGAACAGTTGTTATACATTGGCTTTATTATAGTCTTTGCTTTTCAAGGTGCAGCATGGCCAGCAAAAAGAGCCTGATAGAAGGTTTTAAAAGTCCTGCTGTTACACTTCTTAATATAGCACCCTCTGAAATGTGCTGGAAGGGCTGTCTTTATCCCATCTGCGGCACCGCCTGGATTTCTAGCTGTCTCATCAAAAGCCTGTTCCTGCGCTGTGCTGAGCGCTTCCTGGGGCTTTGCTGAGCCCCCCTCCAGTGCTGTCACACGCGGTGACACTCTGGGCCCCGGGGGACTGAAGCCTGTTTGAAAAATCAACCAGTGAAGTGCTGACATGGGGGGCATGGCCACTAACAGCTTGCATTGATCCAGACGTCCAGCCTGGGCCCCCGCAAAGCTTTGCAGGGTGAGGTGTGTGGGCAGGAACTGTCATAGAGGTATTTCAAAGGAACAGGGTGAGGTTTAAAGCAAAGGTTTTAAGAAGATTAGAATGCCTGCTAGGTTATGTCCCCAGCAGTGACAGCAGGAGATGCTGTTTAGGACCAAACCTGGCCACTTCCTGAAGTCCCTTTGCTGCAGAATGTGGGGTTTATTTTCTTTGGTCAAAATATTAGAGTGAAAGTAAACTATAGCTAGCCGTCAACATCTTATGGGTTTTCTGGTGGCTTTGACACCTCAAAATGGAATACAGTATTTGGGTGCTTTTGAGGAAGGACCAACTCTATCAGGAAGTGCGGAGCAGGCACTGATGAAAGTCAGTTCTCATACTGTTATTCTAAATTGCAACCCCACCACCCTTTCCATCTCCAGGTGAAGGTGAACCTGGGCTGCAGCAAAATCCCCCAGTGGGACCGTCACCTGTACAGCATGTGCTGCTGCTGCAGGCTTATCAGCACTGGCACGTTACACCATATACCAGTCTGAATACAAATATGGTTTTGGGTTTGCACAGATGTTTAGGCCAGCTGTTGCCTGCAGTCCAAAACCCCATTGCCTGATCTTCTCATTTTATGCTCAGGTTTATCAGATGCGGAGGCCAGCTCTGAATTCTTGTCTCCTGGGGCAGTTTGAGACCCGTTGTTGTGATAGAATGTGGTCACAGTGTTTTCTGGTAGCTAATGTGGTTCCATGGACATATGGTTAAATGCTGGATGCCACTGTCATCCCACTGATTCCCTGCTGCTTGCAGCTCTGGAGGCTTTGCCTGAGCTTAGGAGTTGCAAGTAGCTTCAGCCCTCGGTAACAACACAGGTGAAAGGTAACAAGGATGGAAAAGAAGGCATATGGAGAAGTAGATGAACTGGGTGCTCAGAACCAAATCCTCCATCTCTCTTCATGCTGTGTAGGTGATCTCATCGCCTGCTGCCCAGATGCCCCATGAATCAAGGGATGTCACCCACCCTTGGCATATAGATGTGCTGCCCTGTGCTCTTCCAGCAGGGAATTGTTTATAACAGGGCAATAAGTCCTGCAGTGGTAGGTTATGTGGAGTTATTTATGAGGAGGAAGGAGTCTCACAGCGTTTCTAATTTCATGCATGAATAATTCCTGTGTCCCTGACATTTTTTGTTCCCCTACGCCTGGGCCCTGTGTGGTGCAGTGGGATGCTTGCGCACGTCAGGAGTGTCGGAGTCGGGGTCTCTCGCATCTCACCCAGTTTCCATAGACATAAACTACACTGAAATGCCATTATTTTGTAGGATCCCTCCAGGAATGCCTTTAACTGAAGTCAAGTGTAGAGTTATTAGCAGAACTTGTGGGAGCTGCCATGCAGCCCTGCTTGAAGCCAAGGGAAACTAGAAAGGTGGAAAGGAGAGAAACTCAATGCACGGGAAAGATGGAGGTAAGGAGGGATAATGGAATAATGGCATACCTCATAAACACAGACATAAATCCCTCCCCATCCTGGCTAGCTGAGCAGCTGCAGTCAGTGGCAGGGACAGCTGTTGCCTGTCCTTGGTTAGTCCCTGTGCTCAGGCTACCCATGTCTGGCTGGGTGGCAGCCACGGTGCCACGTCTGTGCCCCAAACTCCTCCTGCTGGCAGCATTCACATCACAGCAGCCAAGCCGTCCCTGGAAGAACCTCTTTTCTCCCTTGATGTTGATTTAACTCGGCTGGTCTGCCCTGCATTTCACCAAGGATGGAGGGGGAAGGAGGAGGGAGAGTTGCCTCAAGTGCTCAGTAGTTCTTCTGCTCCCTCTTCAAAACCCAGACAGGATAAAAGGGCAGGGATTTAAACGGCATCAGCCACACACAGCCATGGCACAGACAGCTTTGGGCTGGGGACTCTGTCCACTTGCTGCCACTCACAGTCTGTCTCACTGACAGTGATGTATATAAATAGTGCTGGCAGGAGGAGAGGCCAGACACCGAACTTCGGGGCTTTTTAATGGGTTATCTGTAAGTAGGTAATAATGGCACTGCACTGCGTCCAGTGCAGGACCCCCTGGTTCCTTCTGTACTGCCCTGCTTGAATCACCCCTGCTTGGCTCAAAGAGCTGCTGCTCTGGCCAAAATCACATCAAGAGATGGCACAGGAGGCTGAATAAGTGACTCCAAGGGCAAATATTTAAAGCTTCATGATGGGACAGCGTGTTGCATTTCCTCTCTCTGCCCCAATGTTTCCAGGCAGAGGTGTCACACCAGGCTATGCCACAGAACGTCAGCAGGTTGCAGGGAGGAGTCGGGGGCATTCGGATCTGTGGGATTAGCAAGGCTGTCACTTTTGGGAAGCCTTTATGTAGGTATATTAAGAACAAGGGACACAGGGAATTGCAGATACTGTCCTATGGAAAGCATGGAGATGAATTGGAGTTTTTTGGTGTTTGGATTTTTTTCCCCCCTTTTGCCCCTTTGTAGAAGCCTGGGGGAAATGTAGGAGAGGGATGTTTGCCTTGTGCAGGATGCTGCTTCTCCCAGCGAAGCCCATTGAGCCTGTGGGCAGCCTCCCTCCCCATCCCAGAGCTCACAACTGCAAGTCACATCTCTGTCAGAGATGCAGGTTCCTATTTTTAATTTTGGAAGGCCTGGCCTTCCAAAACAGTTTCTCTTACTATCAGGTTCCTTTTTTCACGGTGGTTCCTTGGATGCTTTCCTGGCTCTGCTGTAAGCATGCAGAGGAGCTGGTGCTCGCCTGGTGCGTTCCCAGCAGTGGTGATGGTAACTGGTGAGCATCTCTGCTACTCCCCTCATCTGGAGGGTGCTCCAAGGACATCACCTGGGACAGCTTTGAGCCGAGAGGGGAATTGCTTATTCTTGTGTCGCTGCAACATGCCAAAGCAGAACTGAAAGTCACAGTCAGTGCTTGAAGGGATATTGCCTTGAGAAGTTGCATGTCTGTCTGGAAATTATGTTCCACAAATAATTTCTGTCTGAGAATTAATGACAGCTCTGCTGCAGGAGATAGTAGTGCCACCTCTGAAGAAAGAGGGAGAAGACTGGGCCTTTCATACAAACTCCTTCCCACAGGGATGCATCCATGCAAAATTAGCACCAACAGTCGGTGGTGGCTGCAGGAGCTCCTCTGTCCCCTCTCCAGCCCTGAGAAAAGTCACCCCTCAGTGTGTAGGTGCTGGCACTAGGGAGGACCCAATTGTGTGTTCAGGATGTTTTGGGGAAGCAGAGCTTTGCTTGTTCTTGTGGGAATACTAGAATTTTCTAGGAAACAAAGGATTTGAAAAGTACCTACCTGGAAGATAGAGCTTTGCTTTTTCAGAGCAACACACTGCTGTTAAATTCTGGAGTTTGGAGTAGTGGTCCTTGAGTGCTGAGTGCCTTAGGAAAGGTGTGGGAACCTGCTATTGTCAGTCATGTAGGACTCAGGCTGGTGGGACAGGCTGATGTCTCTCTGTTCCCCTCTCTTCTAGCAGTACTCTCTGCTATTGCTTTTGGCTCCAGTCTTTCCACCCATCCACCCACTGGCCTTTTATTCATCAAAAGGTGTAGAAGAATCTGCAGCAAAAATAAAGGAATTTATTTTCACCCACCATCCATCCTCGTCGGCTGTGTGGGGGAGAGCTGTGCAGCTCATGATGGTGGAGGAGGGTGGGAGAGCAGGCTTGCAGGCACAGCCAGAGAATTGCATGCCTCCTTGGCAGGAGTGGGGAATAAGTGGCCAGCGTGCTGACACCGCTCCAGGGAAGTTCTCGGGGTGCGGCACCAGCAGCAGTGTGTGGAGCCTGAGGGCAGCCTGTGCCCTGGGAGATGGGTGGGTGGATTAGAAGAATGCTCTCTTTTGGTCTTCAAAAGCTGGGAATCATCCTTAAATTTAGAGCAGAAAGACACTGCCATCTTGTGTGCTTTCAGGCTCTGGGTACCATCAGCTGAGGAACCATGTCTGACCTTGCTGTGAAGCAAGAGCAACCCAAAATCATGTTCCTTGTTACATACATCACAGCCATTTTGTGCCTTTCTCATAGGTGCCTGTATTGCAAGGTGTTGGGTTTTTTTAATAGAAGTTTGGGTTGGAAGAGACCTTTAAAGACCAGCTAGTTCCAATACACTGCTGTGGGCAGGGACACCTTCACTTGACCTGGTTGCTCAAGCTCCCATCCCACCTGGTCATGAGCACTACTAGGGATGAGGCATCCACAGCTTCTCTGGGCATCCTGTTCCAGTGCCTCACGACACCATCATTGTAAAAAAGTTTCTTCCTTTATTATGGCTTTTTCCTGTAAGTTCCTGATTTTGTGTGGTGAGGCAGCAAGCTGAGGGAGTGGAGAGAGCTAAGGAAGGTGGTGGTGCATTTTCCATGGCTGCTTCTCCTCACTTTTGCAGTTGGCAGCCCTGAAGGAAGCAGGGAACAGTGCTGCAAAGAGGCTTGGTGTTTGGCTGGGAACAGCTCGTGCCTCTGGAAGGTACCTCCAGTGCTTCAGAGTGCTGTTCACAGGGCAGCTCTAGTTACATGCAAGACATCCATGAAGAACAGATCTTGGAGAGAGCTGGAAGGGCTTTGGATGACCATAGTGATGGCTTGGCAGGTGGACTGCAAATGAGGGTGAAGGCAGAGACAGAGATGCTGCCACAAGATGAGTATCTGAAAGGATAGGGAGAGTTGTAGCTGTCAGGGTCTGTGTTTATCTTTGCAGCAGTGATTATTTTCAGATAGCATGTGAGAGAGTAAAACGTCAGCTCCTGCTATTAATAGAGCTGCAAACAAGGCTGTTGCTCATTACTGACAGGTGAGATGTGTTGGTTTGTTTCATCCTAGGTAGGAAACAGTTCAAAAACAAGCCCTGAGTCAATCCCCTCGGTCAAGAAAAGGTGGGGAGGAGAACCCCCCCCAGCCTGGGGGTGTGGCAGTGCAGGGTGGTTTTTCAGGGTGCTATTATGCTGCTCCAGAGTAAGTGCCGCTGGAAGAGTGGATATGGTGAGGAGCTGCAGCTGGCTAGCATTGTGGAAAACATGGAATCATAGGATAGTTTGAGTTGGAAAGGACTTTTAAAGGTCATCTAATTGAGTTTAGGTAAAAAGCAATCTGAAGACCTTCAGCATTCCTACTCTGAAGCTGGAGGGTTTTCCCAGAGGAGAGGAGGTCTCAGCCCAAGGTCAGTGTGATCCCAAGACAGCTTTCAGTGGCAAATCCTCTAGGCAGCTGCCTAGAGGAGGGATTTGACAACCCCACAGGGGAAAGCTGTTCCTAGGCTTGTAGCCACCTTTGGGAACTTGAGGTGTCTTCAGCAGGGTGAAGGATCTGGCCACTGGTGATCCTTGGAGCAGATGCAGACACGAGGTGGGCAGTAGGGCTGAAGTCTTGGGGCCTGGTGGTGCTGGTGTAAGCGAGAGCTGCATACAACTCGCTTTGTTTGAGCAGATGTGTCCTGTCTGTGGCTAATTATAAGCGTTATGTGCACAACACACACTGGGAGATGTGCCAGATACTGTTTCTTTTCACGTTGAACTCAAAATCATTATAATTAAGCTTTAAAGTTGTAAGTAAAAACTAACAAGGAGCGCAGGTTTGCTGTCATCCTGCTTGCAACCAGGGCCGGTTCCTGCTGGGAGGGACAGGGGTGGGGGTGTGGAGAGGGCAGTCAGAGGAACTCGGAATGTGGAGGTTTTGGGGGTCTGCTGTGGTGGATATGTCCAGATTTGGGGTTTGAATAGGCAGAATGCCCCAAAGTACTAGAAATGTGCCATTTTACAAATGTGGGAAGTGTTGCTGAGTGAGCTTTAGCAGCCTCTCAGGTTTGGTGGGCAGAGACAGAGAAGAGGTGTTTGCTAAGAAGGGAAAGCAGGGAATAAAAATGGGAAGCAATCACGGAAGCAATTGTGTAACTTCAGGTTGAGAGAAACCTGGGTTGTGTCTCTGGTTTGAGGAAATCGAGACAACCTTGCTGAAGAAGCAGCTCCAGGAGGAGTTGCTGCGCATGGGGCTGGATGAGGGGGATGTGACAGCTCTGCCACGGGCTGCAGTCAGGGGATACCAGCTGGTGGCTACTTTGTGGCGCTTTTGGGGGCTGCCCCACAACGGGGTGGGTGGTGGGGATGAACCTCCTTTTGAGACTGCACCACAGGAGCGATGGCCGTGCATGTAGGGGTGAGGATCCCTGTTGTGGTGTGCTTGCCGTGTGGCCAGAGGTGTGATGGATGGGCTGGCGAGTGCCTTGGGCACCACCACCACGTGAGGAACAGTGTAAAAACAACAGTGAGCTCTCTACCCTGTGATTTGTATTCGGAGGGAGGGCGGCTGCTGGGTTTCAGTGCTTGTAGGTGTTCATCTGGGGTCGTGTCTGAATAAATTACGTTGTGAGATCCAAGCGAGCACAGGGGAACAAGCCGCGCTGTCAACGCGGCAGCGGAGCAGAGACATCTTAACTGCTCGTGATAAATGGGTCAAGATGGGCCCCGGTGTTTTAAAAATTAGCAGTTGGCCTAGATAGCAGCAGCAAAATGACTTGCAGGGGGAACAAAAGTGAGCGTCACTGGAACTGTGCATTGCTCTGAAGGTGGGGACGAGCCCGGTGTGCTGGGGTGAACCTGGACTGGTTCCTCACCCTTTGTTTGTACCTGGCTCTTTCTTGGCAGCTGGGCTGTGCTGCAGGGAAGCAGGGAAGACCCTGGCCCATTTCTTTCTGATGGCTTTGTGGAGTCACAAGGTGCACTTGTCCTGCAGACAGCAGCCGGAGAGGTACCTCCCACCGCCCCTCCAGTGCTTTGCTTTCTTCCAGTGACAAAGTACTCCAAGTTGTTTTAATAATATTTCCCCCCAGTTTTGTAGAGGAAGTGATGCTATGCACCCCTGAGCACCCACCTGGGCTGTTTAACTCTGGTCTTTACAGAGATGTGTCGTGCATGCGGGTTTGGTTGATTGGCAAGGTTGGTGCTAACGATGGAACTGCTGCCCAAGTCAGGTTCTCTTCTGCTTAGCATTGGCGAAGAAGGCCACTGCCTGCACCAGGGGTTTCTCCTGTGATGGGGTCCTCTTCCCCTGGATGAAACCATGTTGCTCCAGAGCATTGAAAGTCAGTGCTTTTCTTCTGGGCAAGACACCTCAGAGCAGAGTGACTGTGCTGACCCCCCTGTACCCCAAAAGCACAGCCTGTTCTTTAAGCTGCATGCTCATCCCTGGAGCAGTGTGCCCACTGACCAGTACCAGTGTAACTGAGAATGGGCTGGTTTTGCTTGCTGAAACTATGTGGGTTTTGCCTGAGTTGCTTGAGCACTGTGTTTCCAACTCGTGAGAGGCTCTCACCTGGCACAGGCCAGCAGAGGAGGAACAGCAGTAGGTCCAGAGCAAGGGGAATCTGACCACAAGCATCCCAACCTGCAGGGAAGGAGTGGGTGAGCCTGGTCTTGACTGTGCACAGGAGATGCTCTTTCTAGGAGATGTTTATGCTGTTTTCCCCTGCTGGTGCTATGCTGCCATTAATGGTCCCAGTTTCTCACTACCAGCATCTTGCTGCCCAATTTGGATTTTCTGTTTGAAGCTGTCTTAGGCAAGTTCTGCACTGAAGTCTCTAAGAGAAGAATGCACTTACATATCCTACATGCATGGAGAGAGGTCAGAAATAAGCCAGGCAGTCACTTATTTAACTTTTCATATCAGGTCCTTGTGGATGGAGAAACAGGTGGCAGGAGGAGCCACTGGGAGTCCTGAGCAGTCAGGACAGCTATTGCATCACACCTGAAAAGCAATATCCTCATGAGTCCCAGTGTGAGATTGAGACCATGGCTTGGTGTCTGCCCCACAGCAGGCACAGCTTTCCTCGACCTGGGGAGGCCCCGCCAGCTCCTCATCCCCCACCACAGAGGCTCCCATCCTGTTCTGAGCTGGCTCCCTGCCTCTCACCACAGCACTAGGGAAAGAAGCTCAGCCTTTCCCCATCCTCAGTGTCATTCAGTTGAATCTTACCCTCTTACATCTCCAAAGATGCTTTGTGCACTGCCCTGTGCTTCTCCCCCATGAGCTCCTGCCTGTGAGTGCTGCCCCTGCTCTCTTCAGAGACACAGGTCTGCCCAGAGCACATCAGCGACTCTCAGCTGGTGAGTCCAGCCTGATGATGTCCTGCCCATGCTTCGGGCAAGCTGTTCACCTGGAGATGAGAGCCTCTGAAAAGTGCAACCTCCAGTAAAGGAGGATTTTGGCAGCAAAGAACACAACAGGCTGCCTGTGCCAACCCCTCATCACAGGGTGTGATGCAACAAGCAGCCAGGGTGGGTTTTGCTGTGCCAGGAGGGATCTGGGACTTGCTGCAGTGAAGTTACGTGGTAGGACAGGAGAGTGTGACTGCGAGCAGGTCAGAAGTTGCCCATCATGTACCACCACTGGCTGGGGACCGTTTCCTGTCTGTGAAGGCAGCCAAATGCACTTCACAACACCTGGTCCCTGGGAATCTTCCTTTGGTTTGTAGGGACTTTGCTGTGCCTTTTCCTTGGAAAAGCAACATTCCGTTCAGCGTGTCAAGAGAAAAGAGTTTGGTCCTTATTTATGGAGGTTGTTAGTCCCCACGTGTGAGAGGTGATTTTGGACCTCAGGCACTGCTCCCAAGTGTGCGTTTGGCAATGGGCACTTGTCTGTCTGGGATGGCTGGTGACTACATGTGCTGTTTTATCTCCCACAGGCTCCTGCTTCTGGGTCGCCGTCCTGGACGGCAACGTGGTGGGGATCGTGGCGGCGCGGGGCAACGAGGAAGACAACACGGTGGAGCTTCGCCGCATGTCCGTCGACTCCAACTACCGCGGCAAAGGGATCGCCAAGGCCCTGGGCCGCAAAGTGCTGGAGTTTGCCATGCTCAACAACTACTCCTCTGTCGTGCTGGGAACCACGGCCGTGAAGATGGCAGCCCACAAGCTCTATGAGTCCTTGGGGTTCAAGCACGTGGGTGTCGTCGAACATTATGCCCTGCCAGGGATGACACGCTCCTTATTGGAGAGAATGTTTTTCCAGGTCCGCTACCACCGCTACCGCCTGCAGCTGCGGGAAGAATAAAAAAAAACAACCCAACCAAACAAACAAGAAAAAAAAATAATTTTTTTTTCCTCCTCTTCCTCCCCCTTCAAAAATAATAAATTACCCTTCTGTTTCTCGTCACCATTGATTTGCCAATTTTGGGTTGAGTTTTTGTTCCCTCATGTCACCTTTTGGTTTGCTCCGTTCAGCTCGATGGGCCGGCCCTTCCTCGCATGCTGTAGGTGGTGGTGCTGGGAGTCCTGCGACCCGGCGGGGCAGAGCGGAGCGGCGGCCTCTCCTTCCCAGGTACCTCCGTAAAGCACAGAAACTTAACTGCAAAATAGTACCACTTGCTCTGGTGTACATAGTCTTCTCCTTTTCCAAATGTAAGATAATATAACATAGTGATGCATTCATAATAGTGCAGAAATATTACTTGAATGCAGTTTTCAGTATTTCACGCACCAGTGAGTAGAACACGCATTCGTCCTACCGTTATTTACTGGTTAATAGTTTTCAAAGAAAAGGTGGGGGGCAAACCCCGCCCCCCTGCCCCAACCCGCTTGCTACAATGCATGAAGAGGAAAGCGCGTGCACGCACTCAAACACATCGCACTGCCACCACGGCACTGGTGTTGCACTTTTTTTGGATGTGCCTCATTCTGCCAAATGCCTGAGAGACCCTGGGTGCATCCGGTAACCACAACTCCACTCCACCTCCCCCTCCTTCCTAAGCCAGCACAGACTCCGACCGGCTGAACTGAGCCCCATTGTACCATAGTGTGAAGTTAAGATCAAACCTAAATATCTCCTGCGCTGTTCCGTAGCCACGTGTAACCTGCAGTCCTGGGCCAGACTCCGCATGTGCGTTGGACTTTCTCTTTGCTGCCTTTTGGGGGGTTTTTTGTTGTTTGTTTTTATTTTATTTTTAAGGGTTATTTTGTTGTTGTTGTTGTTATTTTTGGTTTTGGCTTTTGCTGAATGGTGTCGTTGAGGCGTAATGGAGGCTGCAGTTCCTATGGCAACACATTTGCACATTAATGTGCGCACCAAATCTCACCACTTCAGAGAAGCAACGTGTGACAGATAATAGCATTTTGGGGAGTGCCGGGGTGGGGGGGAAACGTACTTATTATCTTAACCAGCTGCTTGTTTGATAAATGTAGATGGCCTCACTGCAGCCTTCCATCAAAGGTAATTAATTGCTTTAATGATGTCAGATTTGTGAATTGTACAATGCAAAAAGCAATGCAAAGCAGATTCGGCATGTGTCTGTACCCAGTATGTATGTACAGTGCCTGCCAACTAAAGAATAACCAAGACTACAGCTTCTTCTAGCCTGAGATATCAACTTTTATAACTTATTTAAACAAATAGCAACCTTGCATGAATTATGTCTTGGGGAAAAAGAAGATCGGTAGGTTTTAATTTTTAAAGCGTGGTGTCAGAGGTATTACAGTAAACCATTTCTGGCTGCACTTAATTTGGGGTGGGTAGAGGGGTTTGGCTCAGCTAATACATTTAAAGGGAAAAAGCCCTTCAGTTCCTGGGGAAAAAAATAATTACTATTTTATGAAGTATTATGTGTGTGTTGGGGGGTAACCCCACCACCTTGTCATGAACTTGGTGAAAGGGTAGAGCATGTGTTGACCATGCTTTCACTTGCAAATACAATGGAAGCATCAGTGGGAGAGCATTAGAAGGAAGGAGCCATGGGGTGGAAGTGGGGGCAGACAGCATGGACCTTGGACAGGGAGTGCTGTCTGTCTCACTCCTACTGGGAGCTGCCCTTTCCTCTCCAGGCGAAAGCTTTCCCAGCACTGAGACATGGCCAGTGATGCTGAATGAGAGCAAAGGGGAGGGGATTCACCCCATCCCTGCTGGGCCATGGACCGGGCACTGATGCTGGGGGTGGAGGAGCCATTTGGCACAACACCGGTAGCGCTTTCAGTGGTGGGCTTGGGCTTGGTCCAGCCTGTAAGGTGTTGGAGGGACAGAGTCCCAATGTGTGTCCCAGCAATAAGGGGGGAGAAATAAGGATGGCGAAGGGCACTGTAGCAAGAGACCATGAGTTTAATTAACAAAATTTCTGTATGGGGCACTATATTTTTAAAAGTCTTTCTATGCTGTACATTTCTCCTGAAGCTGAAATAATGTACTGTTGGTAGGGGTTCTTGTATAGTGTACAGAAATCGGCAGAATATTTTCTTGCTGCATTCAGTGATTTATTAACCGAAGTAAAACAGACAAATATAAAGTGTTAGCAAAAGCTGAAAGAAAAACAAAACAGTTTGTGCCTTTTTTAGTTTATTTTTCTGTTGCTATATAATCACTGCACTAAAACCTTTCCAGAGGGAAAACAGAAACAAAAACTAGTCTTTTAATAAGGGAGGAATATGTAAAGCCTAAATTGAGCATTAATTTTTTTATTAGGATATTTAATTAAAATAATGTTGCTGGTTTTATTTGATACCTGTGCCTTTGTAATAAAACTCCACATTCTGTCAGAATATCCAAAACTGGAATAAATCCCACCAGATCCCACAGACACAGAAGTACCATCAGGTTACCAGTATTTTCTTTTAATACGTGTAAACCTTAACTGATGATATTACAGTATCTGATCGTGTAATACCTGTTGAGTTTCCTGGGGAAGAGGTGCTTTGGAAAGGTATGACTTTCAAGGTGCTGTCTGCATTCCTCCCCCAGCTGGAGATGCACAGATAAGGATTGAGTCATTGCCACTTGGCCGGTAGCTGCCGAGCAAATTTATTCCCTTAACGCTTCTGCCAGTTGCTTTGTGACCAGGCTTTTTGGAAGAAATCCAGCTGGTTGCTCCCAGCTCTCCAGCCGGGACAGCTTGTTTCTGAAGGAAAGGGCTGGCTGCCAAATAGGCTGGGATTTGCTCTTCTCAGAAGACGGAGAGGGCTGCCAGGGCTGCATCCCCTGTAGCAGCGGTGGGACAGGGGTACACAACCTCCGGCGTTGTTGCTGTTCTCCCACCCAGAGCTGCTCTGAATAGGATTAGACAAGGTTGGACTTAAAAGCATCAAGTGATACTGTTGTTTTGTCTGCATTCAAGGGAAGTTTCCCTCAATGTGATAGCTCAGGCTCAGCTCTGGAGCCACACAGTTGCCGCTCTGTGTGTCCCCGCGGCTTTGGACCATGCCAGGCTCTCCCGCTGCCCCCAGGGCTCTCTGCCTTGCCCCTGCTGCCTGGGTGAGTGTACAGGTAGAGCACGGTGCATCTTGCAGGGCAACGTGTTGAGGCTAAACTGCCTTTGGCGGATCCATTCATCTGCTCTGCCTCTTTCAGAGTGTGCTGGTTTAAATAATGCTGCGTGGAAAAGATCCCACAGCTCATCATTTGTGACCCCCAGTCCTGGCTTTGCAGCCCCCTTGGGGAACTTCTTGCTTCTCCTGCCCCTGATAGCTGTGGTCAGCACAGCCCTTTCTCTGGGCCTGAGCATCATCTCCAGAGTCTTCCCATCCCAGTTCAGTGGCTGGGTGGGTGCGGAGCAGCACAAGATGGTTGTGGGTTTGGTTTCGTTGCCAGAAAACCCTTTGATATCCTATTGCCAATTCTCGAGTCTTGACAGAGTCTCATGTCAATGTAAGATGGGAGGGGAGGCTCCTGATTTATTTTCGTGATTTCTCTTTCCAAGGATAATTCTGGCTGAAGTGTGAGGAAGAATAGAGCGTGTCTTGGGTTTGAGTCTCAGTTGGTAAATGTGGTGGCCGGTAAAACCACCTCAGATTTAGGTGGAGGATGTGTTGGAGATGTGAAGGCACTTCCCCCAGCTGTGCCAGGTGCCTGCTCTTACTTTGCAGTGCAGATGGGCTGTCACAGCCCCCTGCCCTTGTGCTGTGTGCCAGCTGGTGGCACAGGGGGTGCAGTTTCCTCACCTGGCTTCTCTCTCCTTAGCATGGGGCTTTTTCTGCTGATCCCTGTGCAGTAGGCACTGCTCAAGTGCCCTCTGCTTGGAGGGGCCTAGGACAGAGCCCTTGCTCCCTGAGGAAGGAACCAGGTGTGATGTCCAAAAGTTAAAAAAAAAAAAAAAAAAGGTAAAAAAGGAGGAAAAAGGGGAAAATTGCATTGCTGTGGCAGAGGTCCAGGGCCTCAGGGCTGCTCCAGTCCTCCAGCACAGCCTGAGCCATTCCCTGTGGAGTGAGTGGGAACTCCCTGCACATCCTGAGCAAACTGGCATCTCCAGCACATGTCATATTTGGCAATAAGCTCTCTGGGAAGCTTGGCCCCTGAACAGATCCAGTCTAATAACGCTAAGCAATGAAACCAACAAAGTGGTTTCTAATCTATCTTGAAGCCCTTAAATTCATATTTGTTGTGAATTCACACTGTGTTTTCCCTCTGTGAATCAGACAGCACCTGCAAGATGCTTGGGAATGGCAACTGTAATGTGTCTCTGCTGGGAGATGCAGAGAAGTTCAGGGCATTGCCTTTGGGGTGTTGCCATCAGCTGAAAGCCACTCTTTTCCTTCACCTCTCTGTCCCCATGTGTGATGGGGGACAGTGTTTCTGGGCAAGCCTTTACCTCTCTCCAGATGTGCTGCAGGCTGTACCCACGCACAGGACTGAGTGGCAGGACCTGTGCTCTTCCCTGCACGGTCCATCCACTCCCATCCCTGTGGCACAGGCTTGGGGAGCAGCCAAGGGAGTGGGGGCTGCTGCAGGGAGGAGAGGAGATGCCTTGGCTGCAGGGCTTTTCAGGCTGGAAGAGAGATAGCCAGCAGTGACCCTGTCAGGGACAAACAGGCTTGTTTTTTAAGATGTTTGTTGGAAGCAAGATGAGTTTAAGAGTGTTGAAAGGAGACCATGTGGGTGCTCTGCAGGGCTGAGCTAGTTGTGTGCAGTGGGGGTGGTGTGGGGAACAGAGGCAGGACTGCCCTTTGTGATGCTGCAAAGGTAGCTGCACCTCCAAAACTTGTGTCACAGCTTCCAGGGCACAAGTCGTGGTCGTTCTTCTGCTACGTTCAAGATGGATGCATCTAAATTCTTAAAATCCCCAAGGGCCAGCTCTGCATCTGGCCTCGTTTCACCATTGCCTTTCAGCAAATGCAGGGGGCAAATGACCCTGAGGACATCTGTCTGGGGGGTTGGGACCTGGGGAGTCATTTCCCCCCACCCCCCTGTTGTTTATTGTCCTGGGAAATGAGGATGATGCTTTAGGTCATTATGTCAGAATTTATAAGTCCCTGTGTAGGAGAGGCAGGACTAAGGGTCAGCAGGTGGCTGTTGGGGATAGTATATGCCTGGTGGGGTCCTCGTGCTGCACACCTGGGAGCAGAAGGTGTTTGGTGCCTGGGGGGGCTCAGGCCCTGTCCTCGCAGTGGCCAACTGCAAGAACAGAAAGTCTCATGATCAGAATTCCCAAGGGAACTGTGGTTTTGCAAAGCCTTGTCACGATCCTTGCTGCTGCTGATCCGTACCCATCCGTGATGCAGGTCTGCTGCCTTTTAATTTGCCAGATTTGCTGGCTGAGGTGCAAATGGATAGAGACTGACTGCAGGGAATTCCGAACTGCCAAACACACAAAGTCAGGAACCACCTCCGGTTACCTCTGAATTAACAGTCTCATTTTTGCTGTGCTGGGGCCTGTGTTTCATTAGTGCTAGTGTGATACTGTTGGTATGCACTCTATTTAATAAAGGCATTTTAATTCCACGCTAATGGGAGTCTTGCAGTGGAATATTCTGTACCATGTAAAGAAAACAAAGGAATGCTAAGTGTTAAATAAGCTTTAAAATGCAAAAGGATCATTTTCTCTTTTTTTTTCTCCCTCAAAATACATCCACACAGAATCTTGAGGAAAAAAATGGTGTGCTCTTGCATCCCCCAGTCCTAGAGACTATGCTTATGTTTATTTCCCACCAAAACCTGCTACCTTAGTGGTGATTGGGTGTACATTTCACTGAAAATAAAACAAGAGATTAATTTGAACAAGTGAGAGTTTAGTCAAAACACAGTATTGTTTAAAATAACAAGCTCTAAGTCAGCTTTTGGAGTTTGATCGCTGTTCAGTGCTGTCTTTGTATTGCACAATGGTCACCTGCAGGAGAGAATATGCTTTTAACATCTAAATAGTAGAAGACAGACTTAGTGAGACCAAGAGCATAACAAATACATGATGCAACTGTACATTTATTTACGAGTAACACGTTTGAATGCAGAAGCAGCTACTGCTATATAAACATAATGAACTTATAGCTAACATTGTTTTCAATTTCTTTTCCTCCAAAGCTTAATCCTTTTGCCTTGTAATATGTATATTTGATTTTTTTTTAAATGTAATTAGGTTTAACAAAGCATCCGTTGCTTTGTGAGTTGTACTTATGATTGTGCTGGGCCGTTAGCTTTAAGCAGTTTGTGTGCTTGTGTTATTTTATTAAAGCAAAAATCTTCTTGAGACAAAAGCGGTAAAGGAAAAAAAATATTTTTTTGGTAGTGTTAAACAGATGTGTGGTATGCATTTGGAAAATGTCCAATGTCAGTTGAAAAAAAAAACAAAAAAACAAACAGGCTAAATTGCTTACCAGAACTGCTCATGTTTAAGGCAGTGGCTTACTCACTCACGCCTAAATAGAAACCTGGATTCCCCCAAACAGCCTCTTTCTCTGCATCTCTTCACCGTTGTACAAGACTGATGTGAAATGAGTCTTGTGTTTTCTCTGTTCAGCATAGTATGTACTGTACTTTGTAATGGGAAGTGGCTACAAGTCCTCAAAGAAAAATGAAACATATTCTAAAACAGCAATAATTATCACTGTAAAGCAAATGAGCACGTGGGGGAGAGCCCAGGGAGATAGTTAATGAAGGTGATACCATTAGGAACATGCTGGCATCAGTGCTGTTGTTGCACCTGGGGAGCAGGATTAAGTACTAGGGAAGGACATCCTGGGACTAGACATCACCTTGGCCAAGAACTTGCCCATGTGGGGTCCCTCCACCTGAGTCACTTTGAGTCTTATGCAGCACAGGTTTTTCACCAAAGTTTTAAGGGCAAGTTATTGCAAATACCATTCCTGGTGGGAGAGACAGACACAAGGAAGAGCTGTCAGTCACACAGAGGAAGGTAAACACTCATTGCCGCAGTCTTGTACCCCAGTGTACTCTGCTACTGCACAACTGGGGCTCCACAACAACAGAAAATAGAATAAATTACTGTAATTTTCTACAGAGGGAAGCAGGAGTCAGCTCTGTTGGAAAGATGTTCGCATACTGTCAAGGTATCAACACACACCTGTTCCTCTGGTGTGGCAGGATGTGTTGTGTCCAAGCTATCCCTTGATGTGCTTTAAGCATTTGAGCTCCAACCTACAAAGCTTATCCTGTGAGAGGGTGTGGTCTCTCCATCTGCAGTGGGCAGAGCCCCGGGAGCCAGCCAGCTCTCCAGGGGCAGCAGGGTGTCCTCAGGCAGGGGCAGGCGAGGTGCTCTGGACAAATGACTTGTAGGTACTTAAGTTCTGTTCCTGATGGCCGCTGTAACTGTGAAAATTAACCAGACCTGCTGTGATAAATTTGGTTATATAAGGTTTATTTGGTTAATTTTTTATAAGTGAAAACTGAAAAGATGAAAGAGAATTGTAATATGAAAGCAACTGCTGTAAATAATGTACGAATGAATAAAATCTAAAACTTATGTCAGTTTTTTCCTAAACTGTATTGCTGTCAAGTTACTGACACCACAGTGCAGATGGTGCCTGCATCTCTTCCAGCTCCCCCTCCAGCACGGGCAAACACCACTCCTTCCTGCTTCCATTGATAAATAGGGATATCTTTGGGTGTCTCATGCATGTCCTTGGATTATATTTCCATGCCATTCCAGCTCATACCAACACATTCAGAAGTGTAAATGTTCTTGGAGCTCCATACAGTACCTGTGGAGCCAGCCCTGGGCGCTGCACTGCTGGCACTGCCCTGCCTGGCCCTGGCCACCAGGCACAGGGCTGCCTCAGTGACCAGGGCCTCCACATGCTGCTTGAGCACTCACCCAAAATCCCAGCTGAGATCCAAGGTAGCATTGAAGCAGAGTTCAAAACAAAACTATTATTGAGAAGGATACTTTTGTGGTGGAGATGCATCTGGGGGGTTCCCTGAGCCACACAAGTCCCTTTCTCTTCCCTACACCTGTGCAGTACCTTATGTAAAAAACAGCATAAATGGGCTGTTCCCTACGGGTTGTGTGTGAGACCTACAGGATGCTATTTCTGACCAACTCCAGAACACCTTTGTGAGGCAGAGAATCTCTGGCCTTCCATTTGGGGAGGGGAAATGGGGCTCCAGCCTTCAGTCCAATTAGATACAGCTGAAATAAACTGATAGCTGCTGAAATGGCCTCTGGGGATGTCTGTTCCTGAAAAGCAGTTTCTGGAGGCAGTTATAAATGCTGCAGGAGTGCCCTGCCAGCCAGCTCAGGGACACCCAGGCAAGATCCCGCTGGCAACCTGGCTCTGGAGATCATCCAGGCAGCACCCCCAGCAAGGGCACTGGGGGCCATCCCCCTCCAAGGAGTGTGGGTTGAAGCTTTGGGATGTGCAGGGTTATCTGGCTGAACAGTCAGGCAGGGATGTGGAGCATAAGGTTAATGCCTTTGCCATGTGGATCTGGCCCCTGTCAATTCCCTGCTGTATCCAGATGTGCAGACACCGATAGCAGTATCTCACTCAGAGGGGTATGCAGTACACCTCTGGGACTGATAGCAAGTATTGTGGGATTTGGGGGGGTTCTGGGGAGAAACAGCTCTAAGTTCATGCATGTGCACAAGGTTTAATTTATACCAGAGCTAACAAAAATCATCTCTACCCTAAAACTGCTTCAGTGAAATTACAGAAAAGTGGCAACAAAAGCTGTGTTGGTTTTAGAAGCTGGAGTGTGGGTGTGCTGTGTGCCTTAAACCACTTCAATTAACTGCTAATTGGACTCAAACTCTTCACTAACAGGCCATACATCCCTGTCCTGGCCTCTTTCACCCTTCATGGTGACTTTCTCCTGATAAAAAACATTAGAATTCATGGGGACAAGGACTTTGCCTCCACACCCAGTGTTCCCAAGCACATGGCTCATGCTGTGGATGCGACAGGACCTTGTGACCCCCTTCCCTGTTGCAGACTTACCAGTACATCTACCACTCACGTGCACTTTAATGCCTCCTAAAAAGCCAAAGCAAAGCAGCAACACAAGCCCACTCCTCTGCTGTAGTCATGGCCTCCCCTCAGGGGCTTGGTGCTCTCCCAAAGGAAGGGAAGGAGGTTCAGGCTGGAACTGGGCAGGGCAGTTCCCAGGTCTAACAGCTGAGCACATCTAACCCACAAAACTGCTTTTATCTCAGCTAAACAGCCACAAAATGTTCCATCTGCCTACCTGTCTATCCAGTTATCTATCTTTGTCCATCCACCCATCCGTCCTGTCCCACCTTTTGCCAAGAGACAGAGCTGTCTCCACAGAGACTCCCACCACTCTCCACCACAAGCCAAGTGCTCTCCTAGACAGCTCCTTGCTGCTGGCTGGCTTTTGTTTGTCAGGCTGAGCAAAGGGCCTTACTGTGGCAAGATCTGGGGGCCTCTGGCTTTCCCCCAGTCTCCCCTGTGTCCCCACAACTGCAGGGGTTGGGGTCATTTCATATCTAGGCTTCACCAGGAGTCATAAACTGGACCTCCCTTTGCTTATCTGAGCAGCAAGGGCTGACCAGCAGCAAGGAGGATTATGTGACCCTGTGCCTTATGGTTGTGTCTTTTAGTTCAGGCTTAGGTGACTCTGAGTTTATCAGGTAGGGTATATTTGGGTAATGATGCACTTGTAGCAGTGCAAGCAGTGAGTGTGGTCACCACGGTGGGACACGTGGTCTGGCCCTGTGGCTGGGCACCCAGTCCTGCTGCTCCAGGCTGCATTTCTACTCCAGCAATCATTCCCCTTTACAAGCCATCCCACCACCACCTGCCAGTCTGACAGAAAGCTCTCACTTGTCTACTTAGTTACTGCCAGAGTCTTCTTGGAGTGCTCCTGAGAACATGCAGGAGTCACCCAGAAGTTTCCTTCACATCTCTGGAGTCTTTCTGCTACATTTCTCTCTCTACTCCCTTAAGCATCTCTCTGGTTCACAACACTCCCTCTGCCACCCTGCCACCTCTGTTACACAAATGTTTGATACCATAATTACCATCTCTTCCATTTTAACAAATAGAAAAAACTCATGAGGGTGAAGATGTCCTGTCCCCAAGATTATTTTTTATTGCAGCTCTTCACAACACTACTGGCCAAAGAAGCAAAGCAAACCAGCTTCTTTTTACTGCCCCATCATCTCAAGGTATGATTACACTCCCCTGGGAAGAAAACATCTCAAGGAGAGCTTCTTTTTGGAATGGACTCCTCATCAAGGAGGGTGAGGCACCACAGGAGGTTTGCTTGGCTCCCCAGAGTCCTGACAACCCATGGTTTGGCATAGTGCTTCTGTGTAATTGCCAGGATGCATTCAGGCCCTGGTAGTTCTTGCCACCAAAGCTTTCCAGGTTGATATTCCTACAAGATGAAATCTGTAGAGTTATCAGCTCTGTCAACAGCAATTGCATATAAAATGTTGGAATATGAACTATTAGTATGGGGGGAAAAATAGCCATATTTATGGTCATTTGTGATAATAAAATTTCTTATGAAATTTGCCAAATTTGTCAGGAAATTAACCTATTAATTTCTTTGTGGTAGATTTTCGTTCTTTTCTGTGCTTGACTGCATTTGCAAAGTCAATAAAGTAAAATTTAGCACCTGATGTCAGTTACAACAGAAGAGGGATGAGCTTTGTAGAGAGATAAATCTTCTCATCTGGATGTCAAAGGCAGGGTCAGATGAATCACGCTCCAGAAGTATTCATTTCTCTCCATTAATGACCAGTCCAAGGTGTGTCTAGACTGGCCCAGCAGTAGATGTCTATCCTAGAAATACCTAAGGTGAGAGAAATCCTAACATGATGCCTCTGTAGAGAAGCTTAATTGTACCAGAGAACTCAGGGAAGCTGAAGGACAAATTATCATTTTTTTCAGCAAAAATTCATTGGGGCTTTAAAGGTAAGTGGTTTTATTCAATCTCCAAAGCTTAAAGACTTAACAGGGAACTATGTTCCTGGTTGTTAAAGAATCAAAGGTTTGATGCTATGGTAAAGACAAATTACTTGCAAAAGCTCAGGTGGTCATTAGTCTGGTCCAGCTGCATTGGTTAGCTGCACTGTGGTTCCATCTACTAGAGAGAAGTGTGAAAATCAATTATTCACCCCTAGTATTTATATTACATTTATATTACTTAGATATTTTTTTAACCTAAACAGGAAAGAACTGATAGAGTAGGAAAAGAATAAACAGCTGCTCTGTGTTTCTCTGCAGAGAGGTAAGTGGGATGGAAGAAAGGAACACTATAGCAAATTGAATTATATTTCATTTCTCTTTATTTGTTTTATGTTGTCAGTCATATTTTATCTCACAGCAACACTAAATAATAGCCATTAAAAATCGAGATAATTCTTTCAATTCCATTGTTTAGGGACCACTTTGGTTTACATCTGGTGGATTTCTTAGTTAAAACAGAAGCTCCTACAGCCTTCTAAGCTGAAGAGATTTTGTTTCTCAAGAACAGGAAAGAATGGTCTGTATAATGAGAGAGGTTTCCATTAACAACTTTTTGGTGTTTTTTTCTTTGTGGAAAGGTAAAGAAAACAAAGAAAAAAGTAGATACTTAAGTCTTACAGGTTGTGACTTCTTTAGGAACGTTTTAAGGAACAGAAGAAAATCTAGAAGTCAGGGGACCATTTAAAACCCTATAAGTAATGTCCACTAGGAAGACATTTGGGCAGAGCACCAAGGGGAAGAGGACTCAGTACTGGACCAGGACACACAAAGTGGGAAGGATGGATCCTACCGCCACCTGGGAAAGTATGTTCTCACCAAAACATCAAAGAGTGTTTGAAGGAGGGATGAGTAAACAGTTACAAATGCTTGTTCTTGGCCTTTTCCAAGCATGGTGTCCCATCAGTGATGAGCCTCTCCTCCCACTTTTAAAGCAAGGGGGTTCTCAAAGCCATTAGAGAGTCATTAGAAAGGGAAGGTCAAGCCTTCAAACCGAAAAAGATAACACCAGAAAATGAATTTAGCATTGGATGCCCTCTTCAGATACTGATTTTCTTTTTATTTTTATTTTTTTTTCCATGGATATAGAGGAGCTGAGCAATCCAAGAGGTGTTTGTAGGGTTTAGGCTGCTTTGGTCTGACAAAAGCCCTGTGCCTTGTACAATGACCTCATGCTGCACGCAAAAACTGCACAAATAGCTAAATTTTTACTCCAGCTCTGAAGGTGGGTGAGAGGCTCCAAAACCAGGAGACTTTGTGCCAAAGCTCTGAGAGCTGAACACATGGTGTGTGTGAGGGGAGCAGGGTCAGATCTGCCACTGTGGGTGCCCTGAGGCAAATGGTCTCCAGCTGACACTGTGGACATATCCCATGGTGAATATACACAGAGACAACTGCATGACAGAGAAGCAGTTCTTCCTTTCATTTTAGTGCAGTATATCCAGCAAAACATCACCTGAAATAACTTCGGGGTTAACACAGGAAAAAAAAAACCAGACTGTGATTCTACTTCACATTGCAAAGATTAGCTTTCTGTTCAAAATATTAATGCAAGAAAAGCATTATTGCTAACCTGCATGTATGTCAGTTCATATCAAAACTCATAAATACATATATATTTCTGTAATGCAGCTACCTTTTTTGTCTCTTATGAATGTACAGATGTATATTATACACCTACCGCTTCCACTGAGTCCACTGTAAGAAATAACCCAACTGGAGATACATCTTTTGCACTGTCAAGTGTGATAAATGGGGTTCAAATGGCAGGGAAAATTATACTGACCTACCCCTACCTCCATTGCCATTAAGTTTTGTAGATGTTATACACAGAAGAAAAAAAGTAACTCTGTTCATCAGATTCTGTTTCAGATAATGTTAGGTGGGATGTCAGTGTCCTGGGAAGGGTAGGAGCTGAAAATAGGGTGAGAAAATGAAAAAAAAAAAAAGGAAAAAAAAAAAGGAAAAGAGAACAAACCCACACAGTGACAACTAGTTTCTACAAATACAGTGGTATGAAAACTTTCCAGTATCTGTTCTGTTACTTTGGTTCCCAGACAGCAAAAACTTGTATGGCTGGCACCTGGGCACATTAAACTGCAGCAAAAAGTCCTTGATAGCCTATTAAATTTTCACAAGGCTGAGGTGTTTCTCACTGACACTAGGTCTGAACTTTTTATCATTGCAGTTTTAGTCTCCTAAATGTCAATTAACACACCTATGATTATCACACACCATCGCCTTCAGTCTGGCCCTGGGGAGGAGGACTGCAATTCTGCCTTGTGCCTCAGGTCTACTGCAGTGTATAAAATCATTATTTGAGATTTTGGGCATTCTGGCAAGACTCCCTCCCTGTGTCTTGCAGAAATACTGCATTCAGTGAAGGCAGATGCTGGTTTTTCACGCTCTTTCTAACAGAAATACAATAGATTTTGATATGAATAGTAATGCTATCTAGAAATACAAAGGACATGATTCAGCTGGCTAAACATGAGGATGTAGTATCATTTGAGACACCTGTGTTTAGATGACTTGAAGTGAGCCCAGGCAGGCTGTGAGCATTGCTTTGGGAGACCTGACAAGCTGGAGAGGCAAACAGTATTGTTGTCTTCTCCCTTACTCTCATGATGAGTCATTTAGGTTTATTATATGCTCTGTTTGCGTGGCAAATGTGAACAAGTCACACAGATAACTTGAGCACTTGCAAGTTATGTTGGCTAAAAAATAAATATCCTTTCCTCCTCTGGGACTGTTTGTCTTTCTAGACTCTGAACATCTGAGAAGCACAGCTCAATCACATGACTATCCAGTATTTCTATAGTAGCCTTTTAAGTAATATCAGTGTCATTACACCTCTAGTCCTAGGAATGTGCCATGCCTGTGCCTAATTTTTTAAAAAAAAAAAAGGTAGCTTTCAATAGGGCAAATAATAGTAAAATGAGCAGGGTACATGATAAAACAGTTCCTTTGTCATTCACTTAAGCAAAAGTAATCAAAACACTTCACTATGCTAATAAACTGCAAAATTATTCATTGAGATGGCTTGTTCCTTCATCATGTCATAGCCTCAAAGGATTTGTCACCAGAGCTTCCGCACAGATTTTCAGTATTTTTTGCATATGTAAAGAAGTCTTAAGGGAAAACAGCACAGAAGCTCAGGCCCTACAAAAGGCCGTGTCAGATGGGTAAGAGCTGTGAACTTAATATACTTCGAGCATGCTAATATAGAATAATGTATCTAAGTGTGTTTTGTTTTCCTTCCTGTACTAAAAAACTCGTTCTTAGGAAACTATTTTTAAAAGTTGTGTGTTTAAATTGAAGACATATTTTTTCACTGATGTGCAATAGCCTAATACTCCTTGTATGTAAACAGCTAAATGTAGAATTGGAGGCTGAAAAGCTCATTCTTTAAGCATTTGGGCGGCAGGCCAGAGGCTGCAGAGCTTTGCTTGCAGTGTTGTATGTTATTGTATAAAATCCGTGTTAGGTGAAACATGAGGTTGACCTAAGGGACAATGTTCAAGATTGTTTCTTTGTTCCCCTTCCTCTAAATTAAAGAATGTTACACACATCTGTTTACATTCACTCTGTCACTATTGAGTTCAATAAAGGTTGTGTGATTTCCATGCTGCAGAGCTGATGAAGTCAAGTTCAAGCCACTTACACTGGGGCATCTTGCTCTGAACAAGATGCTCTAAACCACAGTGGTTGTAGCTGCAACGTGGCCTTCAGTGTGCAGGTCCCAAACACAGAGTGGGGTTATCTCTGCCCATCGCATGCATTTTAAGAGATGGGTCAGAGTATCTATGCCCCTCTTCCCCCTTTTCCTTGAGGAATACCCATTGAATGAGACTTTAAAGAAATTCCCTTGGGGTCCATGAATCCACAGATGTTCCTGCAGAGAAGTAACATGGTGCAGTGCTTCCCACAGGACCTTCACTGGAGTAGTTACCTTCCCAAATGGCTTCTGCAGCCCACGCTGTGCTCCCTGCTGTTCCAACACCACTGAGCTACCCAAAGCATACTAAGAGGGAATTCTTGTTATGGGCATGGAAGTATTTGCTGAAATTCAATATAGTAACTTTTTGATCAGTTTATTGGGACATGAAGTTCTTGGAAGTGAAGTACCTATCAGCGTTATTTTCCTGGCAAAATTTTTTAATTAAAGAAAGCCATTTAGTTTCTACTTAATTATTATTTCTGGGAGTGCTGCTAGAGTTAGACATTTAACTTGTAAATCTCAAGCATTTCGTCTATTCTGCTCAGTTTAATAAAACTTATAATGATTTCTACCCACAAACCATTCCAATTATTACAAGCCCAGGTCTTCAAACGGATCGGCTCAATTTAGTTCATGAACAGATAAAGAACCTGTGTGGCTCTGGCACTGGAGTTCTTTGGGGTGGATCATCAAAGGCCACGTTCTGAGTAGGTGACTCAAAACCAGTCTCTACAGACAAGGCATGTCAGAGTCTGAGGAAAACAGAATAGGAAATATTTTCCTATGAAATCTGTTTAATACAGCCTGACTTGGTAATGGCCTCTTGCTTGTGTCCTGACTGCCATCACTGCCAGATGCTGCTCATTCACAGCCCTGTGCCATACCCTGATGGAACAAGAGGACCACTGATCATTCCACATGGAATTGATCTGAAAACCTTGGTTCTCCGTAAGCAAAAATTGAGATCTATCCCAGCCCACACTGTGAGGAGGAATGGCCTTTAAGCAATAAGTTGTCTGGAAGGGTAGTGGTATGACCTGATGGCTCAGATGAACTTTTAAACAACCTCAGGTGAGAAATCATGACAGACTTCAGGATACACACTGGGAGGGCTGCTCTGAATTGTGGTTCTTCTCTAAATCTCTTGCAGGTGCTAAAAGTACAAAGCAGGCTTGAGACTTTGGATCCCTGCAGTGATGTCTAAGTTCAGTTATCAGTAGCAAAGGGTTCAAAACTTTCCTGCTGCTTAACTGTAGGAAGCAGAAAGACAGAGGCTTCTTTATAGAATCTCCACGCTTTTTGAGTTGAGTCTTTTCCATGCAGGTTTCCTTTAGACTCTTTTATCCATTGACTTCTGTCATATCACTAGTCTTTGGGGAAGGGAACCCACATTTTTCAATTGCATATCAAGAACGGTTTTTAAAACTGACTTTTAGTCCAATAGCTTTATGAACTGGGCAATATGATGGTTTGCTTCCCCAGTTCTGCAAGGCAGGAAAAGGAAATATCTGAAGATTAAACACTTGACCTACAATGTGAGGTTCATGTAGGCAGTAAAAGGATTTCAATTTCGCAGTTTCCTCCCTATGACTAATGTGTTTAACTGCACCACAAACAGGACAATGCTTTAAGCTGGCAGACTGGGAAATAAAAAAAGCAACACAAGTATAAAAAGAGACTTTGCTGTTGCTGAGAAATGAATGTCCTTGGACTAAGAAGTAAAAAATGTCATTGCTAGGTACAGAAGTATCAATGAGGAAAAAAAAAGCAGGAGGCAGAGTAAAATGGGGAGTGAATAACACCTGCTGCTAAGATCATTTATTTGAAATAACTCAAATATAAGTAAACTAGAAAAGAATTTTAAGGCCAAGAGATCTCACAAAAATAGCTTAAGTGCTCACTCTTAAGTCAGATGATGGAGGGGAAGCAGGGACACAAAAGAACACTCCTGTCTCTGTACCATTAGTGTGGAGCATGAAGAAGGACATGGAGGATCCATAATGCAGGAATGATGAAAAAAGTGAAAAGCCTTCCAGGCCAAGGGCAAAAAGGGGGCATTTCACTGGAATGTACCTATGGGCAATGGCACAACAGAGAGTTCATTCTACTTTGTTCTGGTTTACACACAAAGACATGTTTAGAACCATGAAGCATTTCCCAGATTGGAGACTGGCTGCAGAGTCCAGGCTTTTCTGTGGGATGCAGTAACTTGGACAGTTATGCACAGTTGTGCTCTTTTCTGTTTTTTTTTCTTTTGTCTCTCTATCTCTGGCAGAGCAAATATTGATTAGTTCATACACAGTGGCCAACCCCATGAGGGAGCATAGAAAGCTCCTCAGCAGAACATCCTGTAATCAGGTGATTCATGCATTCCTGTGAGTGATGGATGTTGAAAGCCTTTCAGCGAGAAAGGTTTCCTACACTTTGTAGATAAAAGGACAGGAGCAGCAGCAACAGCCATTCTCTGACTGCCTTTTGAAGGAAGAAACTGTCTTCTCAGTGTTAGAAGGAAAAGCCATGGATATCAGTCGCAAGGACATGAATCCTGAAAGTTGGCACTTAAATCCCAGAGGGGCAGAATCAATCATTTCCCTGTACACAGTTTTTTTGAGCAGGCTACTTGGATATTCAGAGGGCTGGAAAACAACGGATAAATCTTGGGTGTTTTATGGATTGATGAGTGTATATCTGATTCTAAAAATGCTGTGTGACACTAACAGTCTGCCAGCTCCTGCTGCTTCTGTCAGGCTGAGCAACGCTCAGTAATCCTGATACTAACAGCTGATAAAATGAGGGGTCAGTAGTTCATTTGACCCAAGTTGGACTTCTAAATGAGCAAAGATAAATTGCCCAGCTCAGTAGGTCACTTATTCCTGCGTAGCAAGGATGGACACACCAAATGCATGAGCAGGAAATGGAGTGCTGGGGCTGGGGTGGG
The DNA here is from genome assembly GCF_003984885.1 of Neopelma chrysocephalum. Classification (NCBI taxonomy): domain Eukaryota; kingdom Metazoa; phylum Chordata; class Aves; order Passeriformes; family Pipridae; genus Neopelma; species Neopelma chrysocephalum. The sequence continues at coordinate 460,537 of NW_020897804.1, read as the reverse complement.
CTGGGATACACAAACACGCTGTATGGCCAACCCCAGAAGTGTGAGATACACTGTATTGCACACAAAAGCTAATGCATTCCAGATCGTGCCTGTCAAGTGCTGATGGCTTTCAAAGGATCCATCCTTATACTCACCTTTGAGTAAGTCACAGATATGTAGTTTTGCTCTTTCCATGCTCCCAAATGAACTGACAGCAATAGTTCAGAATAGAGTCTTCAGACAGGAAAAAAAAATCAGTGTTTCTGGCTGAAAAGAGAAAAAAATCAACATGTAGATGTCTCACAGTGATGAGTTCTACTAGATGCACCACAAGAGTATTTGGTACTATGAGCCTTTTGGCCCATTTTGTGATTTGAGCTTGCAGGTTGCAGAGGCATGTTTTCCTCAAAACTGAAGCAGAGGGAAAAGTAATTTCTAAAGTCAAAACTGTGTACCTTAATCATAGTAGGATACATGGAAATTATATTTTAAGAAATTCAACTGTTGCCCAACATCAAAACCCAGCAATTTCTAATGGAAGGCTGATGACCACAGACTTTACTCCCTGCCCAGTCTTAAGGAGCTGCCTGAAAATCAACCTGGGAATAGCGTTTTCTGTCTTTATGATTTACTGATCTTGTAACTTGTTTCAGGGAAAAGACCCTTATTTGTATGTTACTGTGTTTAAGCAATGATAGAGTTATGTGTATGTTATATACAATACATTCATATGTTACATAAAAAAGGGTGACATGGGTAAGAGAATGTGTCAAAACCTCCACCAGTAGAACAGCAAGTGATGCGCAAAGATACAGATAAACATTTCCAGAGCCAATGTACCTGGGAGTTTCACCTCACCCAGCTGAAGGTGCCTCCTTGAGACCTGTGGAGGGGACTCTTGTCACCAGTCCTCAGCCAGTGATCACCCACCCTGTCCAAGAGCTTTTTCATCAAGATGTGCCCCATTTCAAAGTTCCTAATAAAGCTTGCTGAGCAACGCACTGATGTAGTCATTTCTGTAACATGTTATCCATAAGGAATTGGCAGTGAACAGCCATTGGCACATGGGGAGATGTGTGGGGAGAAAGGAAATCAACAAAGAGAAGTCTGGAGAGATTGAACACTACTATTTTTTGCTTGACCGAAAGATCAAGATCCTTTAAAGAGCAAGGGTGGGTCAGCAGAAAACTCTTAACTATTTTTTTTCAGTATGAAGAAAAATCCATCTGCACTAGTTGAGACAGGCTCCATCAGAAAACTCCAGTTTCTCCATCCTAGTAAAACTCCAGTGATTAAAAAATGTCATTATGGACTCTTTCCTCAAGGCAAGTTAGAACATGGCACTGTCATCCAGGCCAACTGCAGAGCTGGACCGGGTGGGATTCTAGCTGGGAATGACTCGGGAGGAAAGCAGGGTGTTTCATGTCTGTTATTGGCGGCTCCTAAGACTCCCAGGATAATTCACGTTGGTAAGGATCTCTGGTGGTGATCTATCCCCAGCTCAAAGCAAGGCCTTCAAAGAGAGGTATGGCCAGGACCTTTATTTCTTCTCACACAGCACAGTCTGTCCAGAACTACCAGCACACATTGTACTGGAACCACCTTCATTTTGCATTAGGGATGTAAACTGAGGGCCCGATTTGCTGCCGTCGTTGCAGAGCCAATGGCACCTTTTTTGTTGCTGTATGTACTGTGCTCAAGGCCTTGACTCCAGAACTAGGGCTGACGTGGATCCCAATGGGCTGCTCAGCCTGTGCCCCTGGCCTGAAGCAGGACCAATGAAGCAAAAGTATATTGCAACTCGTATTTGTCAGTCTTGATCTAGAAATACGTAGTAGTAAACATCTGAAAGCTCTGTTCAAGTCCATTCAAATGCTTCACTATCACTAGCATCCTTTTGAAAGACTTGCTTAACAACTTCCCTAGTTATACCTTGCTGAAATGTAAGCCCCTCTTTTCTCATTCTACCTCCAGAGGACCTGTAGAGCAGTTCTTTGCCATCTTTATGACAGCCCATCTCATACTGGATGACTACTTTTAGATCTCCTCAGTCTTCTCAAGGTCAAATGACTAAAACTCTTGCAGCCTTTCCTCACAGGTGATATTGTCTGTAGCTCTGATCATTCTTGTTGCTCTCCTATGGCTTCCTCTTGCTCCACCTACTTTCTGAAATGCAGTTCTGAAAACTGGGCAGAGCATTCAACCGAGCCCTTGCTGGGGCTGAAGCGAGTGGAGGGATTGGTTATACAAACACCTTGATCACTATACAAACACCTAGAAACCCCCTGGTCTTTCCCTGAAATTGATACCTAACAAGCTGTTCCCCACATTTTGGGAAATGTGTTGCCTACATTTGGGTAGCTAACTGGTTTTGCTTTTGCGTGAAGCTTTGCACTTATCCTCATTGAATTGCTTCTTTTTATTAATCTTGTACTATTATTCCATCATGTTAAAATCCTTTCGAATTATAAACCTGTTGGCCAGAAGGATTTAATGTAAGATTTCAATTCTACAAAAGCAGTATAAACAGGAATCAAGACCTTCCAGGAAAGAAAGATGTGACTAATTATCAGAAAAATATTTGGTTTTTTGTGCAATTATAAATGTCTGCCCAGACTGGAGGGGTAGGATGAATTAAAGAGGTGATTACCTGCCTGATTACCAGGGAATGGAAGGCGTTAAGGGATACGGGTAATGCCAGGAGAAGGTTAAAGTTTAGGTCACATATGAGAAGAGGTGAAAGGACTAGAAAAAAATTCAGCTCCAAAATAAAAATCAAATGTATAACAAGCCGTAGTATCAGAAGCAGGAAACACAGACAGAGAATTTGACTAAAGCCCAACATTTACAACACTTTTTTAACCTCATCTGTGACCCACAGAGGCCCCAAGGGAAGATGTTGACTTCTCCCAGCTCATGTGTTACAAAAGCTCATTATATTTAAAGGAAAACCTCCCTGGGAAGCTTATTTAATTTAACATCACGGTTCAAGTGAACGGATGGGAAGATAAACAGAGATGGGGATTGTTGGCAGGCAAGTAGGGTGGCCCAGCTTTCAAACTGCTGCAGAATTTATTCATTGTTAAAAAATGAAGTTCTTATAGGTGTCCTTCACATGCAGTTTGGAGTCAACCATCAGCCTGAACTGGCTTTGGGGCATAACTTGGAGTTAAAAAGAGAAGGAAAAAAAATTCTGGCAGAAGTCCTGAGGACACTTGTCTTCTTCACCTAGCCAGATACCAATAAGGCATTTAGGATAAATCAGCAATTAACTAATTTCTGGACTCAGCTGGATGTGGACTAATGGATCAGTGCAAAAAGGCCAAGGTAACCCAGGGAGATATTTAATTTTGTCTCAGCCAATTCTGTGCAGAAAGGCAGTGTAGCAGGCAGCAGCCACTCGTGGGGAGGATGGAGGTTGATTCTCAGGAGTCTCTAAGTACAGTTCTCTGCTTAACACACAAATTGGGAAATGGGATTGTAATCTGATGCATGACACTTTTGAATAATTAGATGTGAGAAATTCAGTGTGTACAACAGATGAAGCTGCCAAAAGATGAAGGGGGGAAAAAACCCAGAGAATTTCCACAGTCAATTTTTGATAACATGGAAAAATGGATCATGAGATGAACTACAGTAAAAATATAGTTAGCCAGAACACAGTCTCCAAAATGCTATAAATGCACAGGCTTCATGCCACATGGTACAAGGAAGTGAACAGAGGGCACAAAGGTTAGAGGTAGAAAGACAAGCAGCTCTTTTTCTTTAACTTGTGGACAATTAATAGTGAGAGTTCTACTAGCAATAATAACATTATCTATGAAGTGCATGGGAAAGGTTGAGAGTGGATTAAATTATCAGTGCAGGCAGCAAAAGCTGAGGAAGAAAGAAGCTAAAATTTGTCCAACTAATTAGCCTTGAACAGAGAAGGTGACATGGAAAAATGCACCAAGTGTGAATGCTGGTTGGAAGCTGGATGTCCAAAACACAAGCAGAGAGGATAACGAATTGCCTGGACTTATGGTAGACAACAAAGACACACTTGGTAACACAAGATGGTCTTACAAAAATGGGTGGCAGATGTGCACTGGTCTCAAGAGAACCAGCTGACAGTGGCTGTTGTTTCCAGTAGAGATGAGCTGACCAGGCTGGGGATGTTTCCCAGGAAGGCAAAGAACAGGACATGATTGAAATTTATTTTAAACCCCAGAAATGCACTCTCTACTAAAAGTATTGCAGAATGGCAGAAAGAAGAACGGATTCCATTCCACTCCCTGAATGTTTCTGACAACCTGCTAATACCAAAAGGAAGTATGCCAGCCAAAAGTGAGCCTGTGAGCCAGGGAACATAGTAAATGTTGGCACAGAATGAGGCAACACAGGTGGGAAGGAGGAATGAAATCCCAAAACATTTCTGGGGCTTCTTCTGGTATGGCACTATATATTTTAATGTGGTGCAGCAGAATATTTGAAGGGAATGTCTGGTTTGTCTTCCATCTAGATGACTGCTGATATGCCTTGTCCAACTGAGGAATGACATAAGACAAAACTGCAGGTTAGATGAGACTTCAGGACGTCTCTAGTCCAACTTCCTGCTCAAAGTAGGGTGAGTTGTGAGGTCAACACCAGGTTACTCAGGGATTTGTCCAGACTGGTCTTCTAATGGTGAAGTGAGAAAAGACGTTTTAGGCCATTGAGAAAATATATCAGGAAACTACAATACAACCTTGAACCCATTCTGTGGCCTCCTTTTAAAATCAGATTAAACAGGAAATGAGAGGAACAGGTTTTGACTCCCAAAACATGAAAAAAGTTTACTTTAAAGGGCCATTTCTCAATCATTAACATGAAGAGATGATGTCCTAGATGCTCTAGCAGATTCAATCCCTTAATCTAGTCTCAGTTTTGAAAAACAGACTTTTTTCTTCCTCATGTGTAAAATGTCTTGCTCACGTAAAATCTGAGACCAGTGCTTGAGCTGTGGTTATTATCAAGTAGGACCAATGTTCAAGATCAGTTATGCCATCCCACAGTGGTGTGTGGACATTGGAAGATTTGCAAGCAGGTAAGTATTTGCCATGTCATCCATGCAAACACCAGCAAAGAGCTGTGCTGTTCCATTTCCCCCAGACACTGAGTTAAAGTATGTTCTAATAGCTCTCCTTCTCCATTACTCCACATGGCAGATGAAGAGATTTACAGATGATCTAGGGGAACATTCAGGCCACAAAAGACACACCTGAAATTAAACCCAAAGACACAAATCAGTTCAAAAGGGGCTATTATTGTGTTCAGAGAATCAATTAATGAAATTTCTGCTCACAAAGGATATCTGAACCTCAGTACAACCAGTTATTTCCCTCTCCCCATCTATTCTGTGATTTCCCATGCTCATTGATCAGGGTTCTGCAATTCAAACAGAAGTTTTGTTTCTTGCTCTCCCAGTACTTCTTCAAGGGCTGTGAGAAAAAGGGAATCATTCTAGAGATCAAGAGTTTTAAGGATGGAAAAGGGCTCTTATGGTTGTTCCTGTTTGAGCCTAACCATGTTTTAAAGTCCCTTTCAGGCAGAACCAAAATAACCTGAAAAGGTGGTCTTTTATTATAATAAGGGTCTTGAGTTCTCTGGTGTGAAATTATTGTGCTGCCCAAAGGAATTCCTGGCAGTCATCACATACTGAACAGTTTCACCTGTATTTATTTGGGAGGAAATCTGTGGTCAAGACTGGCCTTGCTTCCCTATAATGGCTCTTTAGATTCAGACCTTGCCTAAGGTTTGGAAAAACTTCTCTGCCCAGATTTTATAGTTACACATAGATCAGCACACAAGTGTGATAAAAGTGATGCCTTGTGCAGAGGACCTTGCTGGGAAATGATTGCAAACACTACCCTTTCTCAAGTGGAGAAAGTTTCTCAGTTTCTTTACTGGAGAATCAGGAACACTGGAAAGATATATTGAGTTCACAGTATGCATCCTGCAAGTTGTGGGGACACAAACTGCACCAAGTCTTGAGATCTTGGTCAGCAGCAATCCTCAAAAATTATGCCAGTTTGCCTTTTGTTCTCACACCAGTGCACACAGAATGACCCCTTGGACATGTGTGAAAAAGTGGTGCCTTATTGCTTGGTCCTCTTCCTTTTGTTAGCTGACTCTTTGGAAATTTAAAACCATGAAGAAACTGTGACACAAGGAGAACAAAATATTAACTTTGCCTGCTGTATGACAACCTCTACAAAGTGCACACGTCTGGGGAACTGTGACTGACAGTCTTTTGTGAAAGGTTGTGTTTGAAAATTTGTTCTGTATGGTGACCTCTGCATTTCTGTAGCTTCATATTTGAACAGATGTCAATTCACACAAGTGGATCGAGGTTCTTTTTGTCCTTAAGCATGTTTTTGTTATTTGTTAGGCTGAAGGGTGTTCCTAGTGTTGTTCAGGACTTGAAAAAATACAACATCTAGTTTAAAAGTAGGCATCCTAAGAAAAATACACAAGGTGGAAATCAGCTGAGAAAAAAATGATGACTTCCTCCATATAGTAGGAAGGTCAGCAATGTAGCCTTAGAGGAACTGGGCTTAATTAGTACAGGCCTCCCGAAAACAGTAGGTCTTCAAGAGGAGTGGAACACATGAGACAGCAGAACAATTCACACTTATTAAATGCCACTGTAAACACAGAAGGCTTGAAAATAGCAAAAAGCATAAGAAAATTTGTGCAGCCTCTTCTCTGTTGGAAAGGTGGAATCAGGCCCTCTGCTCACACGACCTGGTGCAGTGTCACAGCCACCCAGGCTGGACCCCCCAGCCAAGGAGCTGCCCCTCATTAATATGCAGAAGGTTCTGACTTCGCTTACATGATCACTGCCAATTTTATAACTATAAGAATCCATTTTTAGAAACGACTGATTCACTTCAGCTGACAGGTTATGTATGATTAATAAGCAACATAAGAAAACAATGTTTAATAGTTTAATGCCTTTAAGTACAATGCAAAATTATTTAATTATACAAATTAAAAATGCTGCAAAGTCTTTGTAACCATACATTTCTAAAATTTAAATTGTATTACTTTGATAATTTGATGTCTAATGCTGAAACATACTGAACACCTCTTAAAAGTTTTGTGCTTGACTTCAACTTCTGATTAATTAGTAGCAGACTTTGAGGACAGCTTCATATTCCACAAGCATGGAGACAGAATTTGTAAAACAGTAATGTTATGAAACAAGCTCATTTAAAGAATAAACTCTACAGAAAACCAAATTATCAATAAAAAAATCCAAACATTAGAGTAAGAGCCTGAATCCTTAGATGCACAAGGCTAAATCCTAAAATTTATCTAGACAATATTTAGCATTACATAAGTAATAAAAGTAATAAATTAGGCAAAACTGTAATACCTCCTCCAAAGTATGCTGAGATTACAGGGTGCAAATTGAGTTTGAAATTAACTTAATTGACAACAATCTGGTTATTTTTATTGCATTTAGGCTTTTTGTTTTGCTCCAAAATTCTAGATAAAAATCAAGTTCATTTCCAAAGAACTCTTTTTCTAACTCTGGGGAACAGGACATTTAATATGTGATGAACACCAAGCATCTGCATTCTACTCACAAAATACGAAATAAGCTGAATACAACAGTTAAGCATTTGCTGATACAGTTCAAATAGTGCCAGTGTAGAAGTATTTTTACACAAGCACCTCACAAAATATTTAACATTAAAGTCTAAACATCCCTCTAACTCAAATATATTTGTGATGTTCCCAAAGGGTTAATATTGTCTTGTTTCATTTCTTACATGTAGTAATTTAGCTCTGAACAAAAGCAGCTCCCCGCTGGTTACCTTGGCTAAAGGAAACACAATGAACTGGTAAAAACCAGTTTTATCTCACTGCTGTTGCCTAGGGCTACAGACAAAATGAAGTAAAAAAATTCACATGCAGAGTATTAGGTGCTTATGAAAGATCCAGCAGCGCTGTTGCCTAGTGATTCAGTGAGGAATCAGCACAGGCCAATGAGGTGTTCGGGTACTGAATAACATCCCCGATGGCTGCTTTACATCTCCTGCAATTCTGTCATACACCCCCATGATTTCCCAGTGGTGAGAATCACTTTCAAGGGAACCTGTCAGAATAAAAAAAAAAATAAACATTTAAACAAACAAACACATCACAAATAGCAAGATTACTATTTTTGCTTTTCCCCTTGGATGTTGATACTGCTCTGGATTACATACCTATCCATCATGCAATGTTCTTCATTTCTATTAATACTCTATTATTGCAACAATTTTGATTAAAATACCTTAACAATTAAGACTAACCTTTGGTTTTGAAATTGCAAATACATGTTACTGAATTGCAAGGAATATGCTAATGCAAAATTCATCTTATTATGCTTTTCAAAAGAGCTACAAAATCATCATGGTGATTTTGATGTTCATCATCAGCAACTTTGTCAGTAATGCATAAAGATACTATGGGGTTTTTTTACCACCTACTTTTCAAATTCTGGGGTATTTTTATTGTTGCTTTGGTTTAATTTCAGTTTGTTTTGCAGTTCCTGGTGCTCTGGTACACAGTAGATTTGCTGACATGAAAGCTGCCTCATTAGCAAGGACTCTATTTTGGAAAAAAAGCTACTTCAAAGATAAAGCATTCTTTACCTCAAAGAAGAAAAAGAGCTCTCTCCCCATTAAGACTGTATGTGTGCTCTACTTTAGTGACATTTTGTCTCCATATTAAAAAATAATATTCATATTAACAGAGCACATAACACATATTTAGTTGAAGTAAGTCTGCTGAAGGAAAGCAGGAGCATTTCACGAAAACCTTTTCATCTTCAGCATCTCTAATTCTTAAAGACATATTCTTACTGTATAGAAGGGTAAACAACATGAATAAAAATACAGACTTCTTTTTAAAAGATCACTCTCAATTTCTTCTCTGAGATCAAGCTGTTGGTATGTTATGTTATCTATCTGGCCTCTGTCATTGATCTCTTTGTATGCTTCAGAGGAAGATGAAGTATCTTCATGATGCATGTAGTCTGGCGTGCTGTAGGAGTAAAAGTATGTCAGGACTCCTACAGTAATTTGCTCAGGAAAAGAAGACCAAACAAGGGTAATGAAATATATCTCTCCAAATACTTCTCCTGCCTACTAAAAAGTCCTGATCTTTGAAACCCCCAGAGAACCACCTATTGTCCAAGAATGTTTCCTTTCACCTATTAAAACACAGTTGGAATTTTAATTTAAACAGAGAATTATTGTTCTGATAGGAATGGCATTGTGAATCCATTTGCTAATGCATCAGGATGAATTTGTCAGTGTGTGACAGTAAAACACCTTAGACAGAGGGGAATAAGATTGTTTGTCCCATTTTGTCCACAGGACATTGAAACCTTCTGCCAGCTAATGGTTAGTCTGAAACATGTAACACGAAAATTATATTCTACCCATGTAATTTTGAACATTCTCAGTAACCATGTAAACATTTGTCTTTCTTAGAAACCTATTAAAGTGTTCATATTTATTTCATGGCCATGATTTCCTCAGGCAAAGTATGCACGTTGTTGCCTGTCAAAAAGCTACCAAAAAGTCTTCTAAGGAAGAACTGTAGTCTTGCTATTAAATTTATATGTCACCAATAATACCATATTTATTTTTATGAACTTTATAGCAGTGTGAGAGTAAATACATGCTTTTAATTACATTAAAAATATTTAAATGTAGTATAGCTTGAAATTAAAGGTAATTAAAATATTTAAATGTAGTATACCTTGAAAAACACTTGCTTCTCTTTTTCTTTTGAGGAATTTGTAACAAAAGAAGCTAGGCAAACACAGGTGTACAATGTAATCAACCTACAGAAACGCAGTTTGTAAAGCTTGGGAGTGTTTTCTATCAAGCAACAAAAGCTGAGCAGTAGGCAAGGGTGAAGGGTACCAGTAGAGAGAGAAATATGATTATTTTATAAAATAATTACAATTAGGTTCAATACACAGATAGATAAAATAGCTATTTGCTCAGCTATTTACTTAGTTTTTACAGATGTTGGTCTGATAGATGATGTCCTCTACTTTGAACGTGACCAAGGATTTTGTCTGCTTTGTCTGTTAGGCACCCACATGGAAATGTTAAATAGACCCATTTTCTAAGTGAAAATTACTGAAGAAAGATCTTTTGCAATATTTTTTCAACAGTAACAAATGCCTGGCACATCTAGAAAGCCTATTAAAGGGACATATTTTTCACTCTACCACACCCAACAGAAGTTTCATGGCAATGAATGAAATAGATTTTGAAATTACCATACTGCATTGCTAAGACAATCTCACTTTCCAAAAGGGAGGTTGACTTTCTTTCAGTTATTTTCCCCTAGAATTTTTATAGTAATTTTAAAAAGCAATTACCCACAAATATGAAAATGAAACTATTGAAGTGGAAGGCAAACTAGTTTTTGCTAGATTCTTGATATGATGATGATAATGTACAAGGCTAAGCATGCCTGAGACAGTAATGGAAATTCAGAATTATCCCTACCTTTAGTGGCACTTCCAAGGCTGTTGTTTGCTGCAGGGACTCCATTGTTCTTTTTACCAGTGCTGTAAGGTTAATTTGAAAACTTACAGCTTTATTTTCCATGTTAGCATTGTTATGTACATATATATAAAAAAATCACGTGCTTTATATTTTCTTATATAGTACTTGCATTTCTGTGTAAAAAAAAATTTACTATTTACAACTTTTTCAGATTATTTTTAAGTTACATTTTATCTCTTATGGAAGTTTCAATTCCTTATTTTAAACTGAATTTTACAGTAAAATTTGCAGAATTATTTAACTTCTATATCCCATATATAAATAAGTACAGCATTAATATATTTCATATAGAGTACATACAGAATGTCTGAGTGCTGAATTTCTCAGCTTTTAAGTTCAGTACTCATAACTATATGTTTGGTTACATTTTATACATTTTAATTTTTTTGTGCGGCCATAAAACTCAATTAAAAAGAAAAGAAAAAGCTAGGGAAAAGAACCACTAGAAGTCTGAACTTTTTAAAATATCTTATTCTTCAAAGTAAAAAGATCAGAGCCAAATTTTAAAAAAATCTTCCCTGTGGGATAGTAGAGCTCTCAAGAATCTAAACAATTAAACTTCAGTATAATTCATGTAACTTAACAACTCATCATGCTGTAACACTATGCTCACTATTACTGTGCAAATGCATCTATAATTATTCCAAATCAATCACTTGGGATCAGATTTGTCATCATTGGTCCTGCTAATTAGTGTTTTGCTTGACAAAGATTGCTGCTGCAACACATATTGTTCTAATAAAAATCAAAGAGAGATTGAGTGGCTAAACAGTTTTTAAAAAAAAATCATTTTTGGCTAGTGAAAGTGAAATAGGAATACCAGGCGGCCCCAGAACACAAGATGTGGAGCAACCTCCACCGCTCCGACAGGATGGATGACTAAATAATGGATGTGGTCATGTGCCTCACAGAAGTGAGGGATAGCAGGGAATGTGATACGAGGTGCTGGAGCGAAACCCACGTGATTACTGAGAAGCTTCCTTTGAAGTTATCCCCTGATGCACATCATGGTTCTTTGGCAGCTGAGGTTAGAGGCAAAGGAGCAACAAGAACTCTAAGAAGCTGTGTATGGTTGTTGCTCTGGCTGCTGCCAAAACCTCTCCTAATGATGCCAGCAATGAAGAGCAGCATGTAATGTTTGGTGTCACATGGGTGACACTGAGGATGGCTTGCTAATAATGATGAGGATAACTAGCTTCTGCCTGAACAGAAGTGCAGGGCTCAGGCCGTGTTGGCTCACTCAGACTTGCGTGCTAATGAGCTGTCATGAGCTTTTCCATCAAGTCCAAATTATGCAGGAACTCAAAGGATCAGCGGCTCAAATGCCAAAGCTGAGGAAACCAAGACATTTGTTGACACATCTATGTACAGCTACACCTATATATTTGCTTCATGTTAGATTTGAGGTAATTCATGGTCCAGTGTAGGACACAGCATCATTTTTGGAGCGCAGAAACAAACATTGCAATCGCAGATTGTGAAGGGAGAAGTGCTGGCCTAAATAATTACCCATTTGAAATCCAGTCCAAGTCAACATGGCTATTAATAGAAGAGTGTTGGACTGGGAAGCCCACTCTGAATTTCAACAAGCTGTCGGCTCCAGGAGGTCAGCAATGCAGCAGACGCTGGGGCACCCCAGCCAGGTGGGATGCCTTCTGAGGGCTAAGTGGGTGGCCAGTAAGTCCTGGATAAACATTTTTTCCATCAGTAAGCTCCCTACCAGGCTGCATGAGAAGTGCAGAACACAGGTGTTATCCTCTCATAGCCTGCATATGCAATGAGTTAGACCAGTTTTCCCCCAGTTCTCTAGACCTCTGAAGATGACTACTTCTCTCCCATTTAACTGTTATCCCCAAAAGGGGATTCATGATGGCAGCAATGATTGCAACAGCTTTCTCTGTTGGTTGACAGACTTTTCGCTCTAAGGCATCTGGCACAGTCAGAATTCTGCTGCATTCTTAACTGTTCTTAATTTTAAAAAGCACAGATTAAAATGGCCACATCAGTGAACAAACCCAATGGTTCCTCATTCACTTTGACAACCATTAAAAACCTCTCTGTGAGTTTGCTCCATTTTCTTCATTCCTTTTTTCTGTGTCAGTTTGGCTCCCTGTTCTCTTTCTCATGTCACACTGACTTCTTCTCAACCCAGAGTTTAGTGGGTGGCATAGTAAAGCCATTCATTTCAAGCAATCTGAGTTGTTGTGCCTGCATTTCAGCCTTCTGAAATCACACCTTTGCAAATATACAAAAGATGTACCTACATCTACTTTACCACAGATTTTGAATGAAATAATAAGTATATAATAACAGAAATATCAAGAAAAGGCAGCTGGATTGCCATTCATGTTCAGTCGTCTGCTACAACAGTAAACAGGGAAGAAGGAAGCATTTAAACTAAATCACAGTCTTTGCACAAAAATAAATAGGTATAGTGGCTGAATACATTTAGACTGGAAATGTAAAGTTCTAGATTTTAGCGAGATGAAATTCTGGAACAGTCCCTAGTGGGAGTAATTTTTCATATGGAGATGAAAATTTATAAAGGAGACCATATGGCATGGGGGTATGTAATCGCAGGATAGGTCCCCTTTAGTCCTATGTACATAACATCTGAATCTCATGCTACTTTCTCAAATCTCCTTGAAACTCTCCTCTTTCTCAAAGCTCAAAATAAACAACCAGACATACACAACTCTATCTTCTTTATCTCATATACATTTTAGAGTGTGGTCACTAAAAAAGGAACTGCAGTGTTTAAATAGATGTCTCTACCACTCTTAATTTTTTGTTTCTTTTCTAAGATTTAGATTAGAGGCTTTGGGAATAATAATTATTTCTGTTCAGTCAAAGAATCTAGTATATCTGGGGCACATAAATTATTAATTTTAAAATGTTCCTTTACAGCCAGCCATATACTGCAATGGCATCTGTAAAATGCTGCTCTCCCAATCCTTGTAATTTATCTCTCAAAACCCAGAGTCAGCAATTAGGAAAGTTGTTGATTATACTCATCCTGAAATGCTTTGTAAGTGCTAAGTATGCACACTAAAATATTATGTATAAAAAAAACCAGTGACAGCAAAGTTAAAAGATTATAAGGGAACTGAAATTTTAACGTATGTCTTAACGTATATTAGATTTTCTTGATACCGGCCAGGATAAACATGGTTATTGAAAGTGCTGTGAATAGGAACAAAGGAAAGACACGCATGCCTGCTGTGGAACAAAAGCTTATTTGTCCCTATCGAACTGGAGACATTTTTCAAGCGCGCTCACCTATGAAATTATGACTCCAGAAACATGTCAAAGCTGGCCAGACATATGATCTATGGAACAGGGATTTTTGCAAATTGAAAGCTATCTGGAGGCATCTTTAGTTTATGCACCAGTGTTTTTCAAGTTAGAAAAAGGCAGCTCAGAGGACAGAAAATGCCACTAACTTGTGATGACCAGTTCATTCTTTTGTTCTTCTGTTACTTGAGTCCCCTTTTGAACATGTGCACATTTTTATGCAGCTGCCTCAGTGCCCATTAAGCGGGAAATTGTAGCAGAATAAAATGAAATTTCATGGAATTTGTGTACGAGCCAAAAATTTGTACTGGCAGATGATAAAAAAAACCTAAGATACTGTTCTTTAGGTAGTAAGATTCTGAATTTATATGAATAGCAAAATAAATAGGCTTAGTTTATTTTTTTTTTTTTCCTTAAACTGGTTTTTCTGGTGTTCTTAGAGTAAGTACTTCAGCTGAAATATTTTATACCTGGTAAAATATTAGAAGACTTGTTTAAAACTCTATGTTTTACATGTACAAAATATAAGAACAGATGCAGAAAACCTTTAATTCTATCAATAATGTATAATTATGAGTTCTAAAAAAAAAAACTTTAAAAATTACTCTAATGTACTGTGATATTGAACACAAAGTACTGAAATACATATATTTCTACAAAAAGATGTTACTCCAAAGTATCAAGTGTCTTTCATTTAATTATCACTAATGGATGCAATTAAGCAGGCAGAAAGACATGGAAGAATCCACGGTAATCACCACTGGCAAAGTTCACCTTTCAGATCCACCAGGTATTTATAGAACACACATCAGAAATCAGATTTTACAGCTGTAACTAGAGGTATCCTTTTACTTTAAAAAAAAAAAATTGTTCTGCATTTCTTCACCCCAAAGTGTATTTCCCCCTTTGAGCAGTAATGTATTCAGAATAATCCAAGGGCAAAGAGGCATTTCAAGCACAGCATGGAGTGGCAGGGTCAGAAACAGTCCCCACAAAATGAAAAATTGGGTTCTGCAGTTCCTGAATACTCTTCCAGAGTCCCTGGACAGACTCACTGTCTGATCTGGGGACAGTCTGTCTACCTGATTACACAGACTTCAGAACTAGAGATGCTGAGGCTTCTCAGATCCAAGAGCCCAGTTTTTGGCATTCCCAAAATATCATCTGCCTTTCTGCTTCCTGGGCTGCTGGAGAACTCAGGATGTGAGGAAGCCAGACAGGCAAGCTGGCTAGAAACCAGGCAGATTATTGATGGTAAAGCTGAGAGTCTTCTGCCCAAACCAAATGAGTTTCTGCCAAATGTTTTGATTTGAACATCCCAAGCACCCTCTAATAGGAAATTAGGATTGTAAAAAGCTCTTTTGCTGGTATGTTCTTGCCCTAACCAGAGAACTGAGGGAAATAATATGCCATATCTTTGCTGAAAATTACATAATTCAGAGTAGTAGGTGCTTCATTGTATTTCAGACTGTGTCAAAGCTTGGACACCCAAAGCCTTGTTATAAATAAATGATGTTTTGCCTCGTCCATTCAGAGTGAGCCATATGCATACTATAAAACTGTGGGTGATGGATTCTGTTGGAAAAAGGTATTCTTCAAAATACAGATAACACCTAACTTGTTACATGCAGTGCTTTGTGCAGAAGTAGATATTAGAGAAAAAGAACACCTTATTGCATACCTCTTGTTTATCAGATTCAAAAGATTCAAAATCATCTGTGTGTTATTAGATGCACTATAAATTGGATTTCTGTATACTGAAAAGTTCTGAAAATTCTTACTGGGGCCTATGAAGTCCTAACCACAACTAAAGAAAGCACCAGCATTACAATTCCTTGTGGCAGTTCTCAGCCCCCATTCAGGAGAGTCTTAGAAGCAAACAGACATTTTAATCTTGTATAACAATACAAAGGAGACACTTCTATGAGGGAAATGCTGCTGAGAAGGCTTATGTTCTCCACTATGATCTAATGAAATAATACTATTTACCTATATGTTCTCCGTTTATAAATCTTAAAAATATTTAAAGATTTCATATCCATTCTGCAAATAAGAAAACAGAGACATATATCTGTAGTTGCTTTCCTGGAAAAGCAACATCAGAAACATGACTGGAATCAGAATGCAAACACACTGAATAGAAGGCCAGTGCTTCTTGGATCACACTAAATGCAGGAGAATAACACAGCACTGAACTGTAGTCCATTAAAGCCCTCAAACACTGCCCTTTAGCTTTAAGTCCACGTCTTTCCCTTTACTGAGCTTTGTGACTGTACAACTGAGATTTCTCTCTGGATCATTAAACTACAGGCTGGAAACTGCAAGTCAGCAGATTCTGTAATTTAAAGTTTCTGAATGGACAAAAGCTCATTAGATATGTAAAGACAAAGCTGACAGCTAAAGAATATTGGCAAATAAAAATAAGAATAGTAAGGGTGAAAGAACTTTGGGTAAAGAGATGAAAACCATATTTTGATTTTCAAAGCACTGAAGTGAATTAGGAGCAGGCATCCTAGTGACACTTCTTTGGTTTAAAACTCATATACCTAATCTGTTACCTCAGTAGCAGCTCCTGAAATAATTGGAAAAGATTAGGAGAAAAGAGTGTTCCTATTTAGTTTCATCCGAAAGGAATCTAGGTCAACTGCTCTCAGACTGCTCTGTGATGTGAACCAAAACTGTTCACATCACAGACTGGGACAATAGGGAGATCTGCTTCAGCATGTACTTCTGACTGGAAGTTGGATGCTAGTGCAGATGCACCCTTTCTCTGCCTATTCAGATCAAGCAAAATCCTCATTAATGACACTGGAGAAGAGCCAGCTTTGAACCCTTTTAAGACAACTTGGATTAGTTCTTTTACCAGTAGTAGCACTATTCACAAAACACAGAGTCAGGGAGGTTGGAAGGAACCTTTGGAGGTTACCTGGTCCGGCCCATTTGTTCATAGGGGCTACGTAGGGTTGGTTGCCCAGGAGCGTGTCCAGAAGGTCTTTGAACACATCCAAGGATGGAGAGTCCACAGCCTCTCAGGGCAACCTTTGCCAGTGCTCAGTCAACCTCACAGTAAAACACTGTTTCTTAATCTTCAAAGGGGACTTTCTGTGTTTCAGTTTGTGGCCACTGGCTCTGGTCCTGTCACTGGGCAGCACTGGAAAGAGCCTGGCTCCCTTCTCTATGCCCTCTCTTCAGATATGGATATACTTTATTAAGATCCCATGAGCCTTCTCTTTTCCAGGTTGAACCGCCCCAGCTCTCCCAGCCTGTCTTCATAGGAGAAATGCTCTAGAACCTTCATCATCTTTGTGACCCTTCGTTGTACTTTCTCCAGTCCGTCCCTGCCTTGTACTGGGGAGCCCAGACCCCAGTCACGAATAAAGAGGAAGGAAATGAACGAATCACAAGATGAAGAAGGAAATGAATGTCTTACATTGGTCTTTTGTGTTAAGAATAAGACATTCTTCTGTTCTGACATAAGTGAGTATATCTGAAAGTTCCTGTAACACAGAATTTTCTTTTTTTCTTTGCCTCTTAGGGCAAAGTAGAGACAAATCAAAAAATCAATCTTCAATCAGCAGAATGAAACAAACTCCCACGTTGAACACTCAAGCTCGGCAGTCTATGTTAAGTGCAATGACAATTTCCAAGGTATCTCACACCTCTAGAACTGCCCGGGTCCATTTTCTAAAGGTCATCTTAGTGACTTCAATTACAAGGTGATAACTTTGAAGCACGACAAGGAATTTACAGATTTGTTTGTTCTGCACGCTGCAGCTGCACCTGGAGATACATGAATTGGTTGCTGTGTGGTGTGCACTCCAGTCTTGAGTATTTGAACCAGACTTAGTGTTTTCAGAAAAAAGCCCCTAGTCATCACGTTTCTATAGTGGGATAATGTATTACTGGTGTCCATACAATAACTAGAGCTTTTTCTGTTATACTTGAAAAGTATTGATTTTTCCTGAATTTGCTACAAATTCATACTAGTAATACAGATCAGAATTTGACCCAATGAGGGAAGAATCTGTGATTTTCTAGATGTATAAGCAACCATGAATAATTTTCATCTTTTGGGTATATTAGCTCTATACTTAATGCAAATTGATGCAAAATAAGATAATAAAAATTGTTCTATGATCTCTTACAGATTTCTTACAATATGCTACACTTCCTAATTCTGAAAGTATGTCCCTTTTAGACATTGCCTTTTCTGAGTAGATACTGCAATCTCAAATAAATTATATGGTGTTTTTTTAATTTAAATCAGATTTGAACTCCTCTATTTAGAGGTCAAATGTTAATATATTAACCTAATTCATTACAATGCCTCTAATATATTGAATTGAAATATTTCCCAGGTAGTTTGTTTAGATTAGGTGGAGGTTTAATGTTCTCATTTTGAACTAATACTCACAAGAGGGATCAATGATGAAATGAGACTAATATAGCAAATTGCACTGTTCAAATGATCGCAGCACAGGAAGGTGAAAATTAATTTTTTATTAGATGCTTAGGTTATAATGAAAGATATTTCTTGTACGGTTCATTTAAAACATTTGTGACATTATGCTAATTGTTTCAGCCAAACATGTTGTTGAGCTTCAAACAAGACCAAAGTTTGTGAATAAACATTCGGTGCCTACAGGAATAAATCCACTACTTACCGGAGAAGAGACCAAACAGCCTCCTATGTGGCCTCTCTTGTGAACTAAATTTGTACCAGATGCTGAGATAAACTCTGGCTTAGGAAATAATGTCTGGAAGTAAGCCAGATAAGAGGATAAAAATGTAGGCTGGAACTTTTACTTACCTTAACCTTGAGAGTGCCATCATAAAGATTTCTTAATATTAAAAAAAACAGTAAACTAACTTAGAAATTACAGTACATTATATGCTTACATTAAGAATTTCATACTTCTTTATGTAACAGGGCCCAATCCAAAGTGTTTAGGAAGTTACTTTTCAAACCATACTTTTTAAAGCCGGTCTATTTTCTTCTAAAACCCTTTAAAACCTTGGAGAAAATATTATTATTTAGTTTTACAGAATTCACACACTGGATGATGGAATGTTGATAAGAAAACTAAATACAAATAAGCATGGTGATGAATTCCAGATGATAAGTATATCACGTTTTATCTACATAAGAGCCAGGGGTGGAAAAATTCAGAAAAATCTGCTTGGTATACATTTTCCTAATTGTGAGAATCAATGTGCTGCTTCTTGCTACATTAGCTCTTTATTCTCTGAGAAATCACAGGATATGGGGAGTAAAAATGAGGTGGGAGGGAAAGAGCAAGATAGATAGTATTTACCTGAAAATTCCTGGATTTGAGAATCTTCTACTTCAAACAACAATTCATCATGGATCTGGGCAATTAACCTGAAAAAATTCAGAGACTTTAGATAACATATGCAAAAAATTCTAACAGTTCTTTCCATTCATATCATCAACTACTTGTCACACACACAATGATAAGTTAAAGTGAAAATAAACACCCAAAGAAAATTAAAATACCATGAATGGATTTAAAAGAATTGCCAGTCCACATATTCTGGAAACATAAAGGCCATGGTTGTAAACCCAGACTGTGCTTGCTAACTTATAAAAGTCATTCAGGGATTTGATGACGTGACAAGGTATTACTTAAAACCAATGTAATTTGCAGAAAAATGCAAGTAATTATGGAGACAGGCTATGTTTTGTTAACATACCTTGTTTTTTTCAAGTTGAGCTGGAATAAATGTAGTCGCAAATGGGTGATTTTACTAATGAAAATTAGGTCAAAAGTAAAAGTATTTGGTTCACTGATACACCAGTATTAACTCCTAGCTGCTCAGTGACTTGCGTCCTTTCCAGGAAATAATGTTTTCACTTATGTGCAAAGTGGGTGTCCTCATGCTGACAAACGAGTGGGTTGAAGAATGAAACTGCAGGCACACACACACAAACTGATCCAGTGCCTGTGCTATCAGGACAGTCGCCTTCATAAGGAGAGAGTGTACAGCTGAAAGCAGTAACACCCTGAAAGCTCAGCAGCTACATGTACTTGAGCTCTTCAGGTAGAGCTGTTTTGTAAGGAAATGTAACTGCTGCTTTGTTTTTCTCTTTGTCTGCCATAGTCCTATATTGATAGGTCTCTTGCATATGCACTGTGACTTATTTGTAGAGTGCTTACAGGAGTGGGACCCTAAATTGTTGGTTTGAACGTAAATGAACTTTCACAATGGAAATAAAAAATGTATTTGATTGAATTAAGTCCACAGCAGAATAGATGCAATGTAGCACATATAACCCCTGAGTGTAGTAGTAGTAAAAATACAGTATACCTGATTAGACTTTATTCCTATTAGATCTATTTTATTACTTCTTTAAGTACTGTAGCTGGGAGTGTAAGTCATAAAACTGTAACATCCATTTCCAAATTTCTTTGCAATTAGTATATAATGTAAGAAAGATCTGCACCTGTTAGAGCAGCTCCAGAAGAGGCTATGAAGATGCTCAGAGGGCTGGAGCACCTTCGCATGGGGACAGGCTGAGACAGTTGGGGTTGTTCAGCCTGGAGGAGAGAAGGCTCCAAGGAGACCGTACAGAACCTTCCAGTACCTAAAGGGGCTACAAGAGAGCTGCAGAGGGATTTTGCCAAGGGCCTGGAGAGACAGGACAAGGGTAACAGCTTCAAAATGACAGAGGGCAGGGTTATAGATTAGATATAAAGAAGAAATTCTTCTTTATGAGCATGGCAAGGCACTGGAACAGTTGCCCAGATAAGTTATGGATGCCTCATCCCTGGAAGTGTTCAAGGCCAGGTTAGATGGGGCTCTGAGCAACCTGTTGTGTGGAAGGTGTCCCTGCCCATGGCAGGGGGTATGGAACTAAATGGCCTTTATGGTCCCTTCCAATCCAAACCATTCTGTGATCCCATGATTTAAATTAAATGCCCATTGTAGACTTTTCTTAATACCTCG
Source organism: Neopelma chrysocephalum (assembly GCF_003984885.1). Classification (NCBI taxonomy): domain Eukaryota; kingdom Metazoa; phylum Chordata; class Aves; order Passeriformes; family Pipridae; genus Neopelma; species Neopelma chrysocephalum. The sequence continues at coordinate 439,691 of NW_020897804.1, read as the reverse complement.
CAGTTATTCAAGTAAATACTTCTTTACAAATGGCTGAAACATCAATATGGTTACTAGTAATAACTTTTCACAGTTTCTTAAGATAGTTTCACGCTGCCTTAAATTACAATGTGACATTGACTAACAGTGTGGTGAGCTCTAATAATAGCTCTTAAATTATTAGTCACTTACAACACAGTCAGAAGCAGAGGGAAACAGATTAACATATTTCTAATAGGAAATTGGGACACAGGATACAAAAAAGAAATAGATGAAAAGACCAGGATCATCTGTAGCAAGAGAATACAGTTACATGAAAAGTTATAATTTCTAATGCAAGTAAATTAATTAAAGCAAGAGCATCCTCATAATCATTGAAATGACATGTAAAAGATATAAATCAGAACAGTGAATATTAAAGATGAATAAACTGTGAATCAATGGAATAAGTGAAAATAATTGCATTGATTAAACCAGTGCAATAAAAACATGATAAACTGGTTATTGTTTGTACCAGAGTAGTGCCTCATGCCTTCAGTCAGGATAAGAGCACCATATATTCTGAATACTTAGTAAGGAAAAGTCCTTTCTGAGAAGAATTTACAATATACATAAAAATTTTATCATAAATTTATCAGAACTTAGGAATGGAGAAAAAGGATTTTCAAAACCACTCAGCATTGTTTCTACTAATCACCTCATCTCTAAAGGAAAAACTGCATTCAGGAGGAGCAACGTTCGACCAGAATTAAGTGTTACATTTATGCGTGCCCAAAAACCTGTGGAAGCAATATAAATTAACTCACAATTTCTGTATGGACAGCAAAATAAACTTGACACAACTCTACATACTCCAGTTCACATACTGAAAACAGCACAGCTCTTTTAGCTTGGTTCTCCATCTGGGTTGGAGGATCCTGTTTCTCATCCTTATCATCCTGAATAGCACAGCCCACAGCTTGGTTACATTGCCAGTTAACCGAGGAACTGCTCAGAGTTGCAGTGTTACATCTACTCCATCTTAAACATCTAGTGATTAAGTTGAAGTTCAGGACAGTATTTTGTCTGCTAAACACAGAACTAGAAATTCACATTTGATGGTTCCCTGTCTAGCTCTGCTACTTTCCTAAGCAATGCAAATTCAGATAGAAAATGGGGATATTATTTGTGAGATCTAAGAAATAAGTATTTCTAATACACTTCTATCGTCAAATGAAAGGTATTACATAAGATTTAATTAACGCTAAACGTGATCGCCTAGATTGATGCCAAGAAGTGAAATAGTATTTCCTCCTTAACGTTCATCAATCAAGTTAGATATTTTCTTGATGATCTCTTATCTCTTTTTCTTATCCATTTCACACCAAATTAATGGGTTCTGCTCCTACAATCTTACAGTGCAAGGCCACCTGTATTTTTTCAGGCTTGTTAAAGTAATAAAACTTGTATGCAATATGCTGTTCCACAGAAGGAAGCATTCAATTTGACATCAATACACATGAAAGAAAAAAATCAAAGCAATTTATACATTCAAAATTCATAGCTTTCACCGTTCCAGTCCATGCACCCACCCACCCGTTGCACACCTTGAGTGAAAGAAGTTTGAAAAAAACCCTATACTTTTGCTTAATAGCTTAATTGAATCCTCTTCACTTTGAAGGAATATTGAAATAGCAAGCTCCCCTCATTAACTGTTGCTAGGAGGTAGGGCCAGCTGGATTACCAACTGCAAACCAGGCAGAGACTAGTATTTTTTTTTTTGTTCTACAGATGATAAGAATGCCTTTGATTCACAAACTAATATTTTATTAACTATTTTCTGGATTGTCTGAAAATTAGGCAAGGTTGCCATAGTAGCCTTTATCAGAGGCTGGTTTTTAACAGCCACATGTAGTGTTTCAGGACATTACAATGTGCCAAGAGTTCCTCAAACTAATTAAATTCATGCTCCTTCTATAGACAAGGGATTAAGGTTGGTTCTGATTTAGATGTTCTGAACTGACATCTGGAAAAGCCCAGCTCTATGCATTAACTTTGTGGGGGTAAAATCAGTCATTTTCTACTTAGACAAGGTTTTTGTCATTTAAAAAAAATCATGTCCCTGATCATTGAAATTGTGAACATTTTCTGATACAACAGTATTAGATTTTATATCTCAATAATTAATATCCTTGTAATCCCTTGTAATCCTATGCAATCCCTTTTTTTGACATAATCAAATCAATCAATGATCATTAAATAATAATCCAACTAGTAATATCACATTTTTCATTTTGAATCTGAAACCTCTAAATGCTTAATGGGAGACTTCAAAACTGCAGACACAGGAGTACATGGTTAAAAGTTTTGTATATAAAGGTAAGTTTAAAAAAATTCCCCAAAAGCATTAAAGCTTTTAAGTGGCTAGAAAAAAAAAAGATAAAACCAGTAAGGTATTTTGAAATCAGACAGATGGGGATATATGAAAAAAAACCCAAAACCAAACACCAAAACACCAATGGAGATACGTTTTATGTTTTGTAACTGAAAAGAAGAATTTAATGACTTGAAAATCTGAGACATTCACACTTAATAAATAAATATTTAATAAAATAAAATATTGGTTTAAAAGGTATGTAATGAAAGACATTGTCAGAAAAAGCCAGAATGGCTGCTCATGTAACAAACACTTGCATGGATTTCAAGAACATTTAGAAATTATGACATACAATGAATTTGTGGGAAGACTTTTAAATCTTATGTTTCAGAACTTAGACTCATCCCCACAAGTAGAGGAAGATGAAAATCTGCAGACAGGCTGCCCTACTACAAATCTTACACCTCCCTCCTGAAGCATCTGCTACTGGCCACACTCAGCAATAATGGAGCAGATGGATGTTGGATCCGATTCTTCTTAGAAATATCCATGTTCCCTACACTAAAACACTATTCATTTTTTTTCTGATACTACTAATACTAACTGTTATTTATCTTTGCCACAGTTTCCCCACAGAAATACACAGATTCCAGTGGACAAAATGCCTATTAAGTTGTCACTTAACTAAGGAACAAGGTTATAATAATTTTGTAATATTTTGTAGAATTTTCCTGTTTGTTTTTTTTTTTTTTTGAAGCTGCCTCTATCAGGATTTCTAATGTGGTACTATAAAAGTTATAGCTCAAGATACATCATGCCTGCATAAATGTCACTTGCATTAACTTTAAGCTACCTCTTCCAGTGTTTCCATGATAAAGACCAAGATATTTTAACATTTTAACCATAAAAATCCAGCTAATTTATGAAATTGGTTTTCTCAGCAGCTACATCATGAAGAGAAGGAAACTGAACAGATGGTTAATTAAAGATAATAGAATTTTTGCATGTATCCAAAGTGTTTGAAAACATACCAATCTAAAAGGTGACCTTCAAAAGGGTTTTATAAATGAAATACATTTATTTGCATCCAACAACTCACATAAAAGAACCTTGAAAAACTTGCTACATCATGAATGTCCTTTTTGGCTGTGATATTTAAGCATATTAAATATATTTAGTTCTTTCTATAAAGAATAACTCTGACTTGCTCTGGCTTACTGTGCATGAAGTGTTCAGGTAACAGTTCACCATCTTGTGGATACATGCAAAATACTGCTTTGAATGCTCAAGGAAAGGGATGATTTTCCTAAGTTACAGCCTGCCTGGAAATTCAATGTTACTTGGCCACCTTGGGAGGTGAAGAGCTACATATTGGTCTGGGACAGCAGCTATGGAGAGTTCCCAGTCATTTCTGACATAGCAATACAATCTGGGAACTTTTGCTACTGAAACAAAAGCATTTGTGTGTGAAACAATCTCACTCTCCTCTCAAGCAGAATCCAAAACTTTTATCTTTTCCTTGTGATTCTATTTCTCCAGTATTAGGCTATAGGTAAAAGTTGACCGGGGACCCCTGGTGGCCTAGTGGTTAGCATGCAGGACTCTCACTGCTGCGACCACGGGTTCGAATCCCAAGTCCCCCGGGCAGATGGTAGCTCGTTAGCCCTGTGAGGCCATCCATCTATGAGAAGGTCACTCTAAACAAACCTACGTCCTGAGGACCTCACTGCCATTGTCCAAGCTTGCTTGGCCCCGGCAGATGAACCTTAGGATTAAAGGGTGGGCTCAGTTCAGCGCAGGCTGTGTCTCACCTAAAAAATCCATTGCGCAGGCTGGAAAGGTAAAAGACCTTTCCCCAAATCTTCGTTCGCGAAGACTGGCCATTATTATTATTAAAAGTTGACCATCTTGCTAGAATTAATCCATACCCTGGGTGGGAACTGTGGGCAGAGTATCAGAGCAATAAGCATTTACTTGAAAATCCTGGTTAACTGGTAGAGAAGAAACATGATTAAAAACAATTATTTAATTCCTGAAGAAACAGATAAAGGGAAGTAAGGTTTATGCTCAGAGTTAAAGAAAATCAACACACATAGCAGCAGCTCTAAGCATTTTACTGAATGTATTTGGTTGAAACTATGATGTAATCATGAAGTTGGGTTTATTAGTATGCCTTCTTGTATAAATCTGAGAAATGATAAGAAGTCCATAAAGTAATAATGATTAAATCCCTACACACCTTATAAAAATGCCTCTGGATTCTTGTGTCATACTAAAAGTGAAGCCACTTCCAACAAATGTGTGAATTATCACATGACTTGTATCTGAAAAAAATGCAGGTCACATAACGAAATGGTTGTTCCTGGGATGATAGGGGCTGTTTCTAACTAATTTACCTATCTGCAGAAGTGAGCTGCATTTACAGCTCACCAGCTCAGAAAATCATTAGGTTGATTAAGGAGTTTGTTCATTGACGAAGACATACGAAACCTCCAGCATCCACTGCTATTGAAAAGCAGCTGGGACCAAGAAAATATACCTTTTCTTTTTATTTGCTGGTGGCTTTTCCTTTTCAGATCACTCATTTAGATCTGGCCTGTGGCTGAACCTCTCTCTTTAACTAGGCTCCGGACATGCTAAGAAGTAAAGCTGTGTGCTTGTGGCACGGGTCCAGTGCTGAAGGAACAATAAATTGGTGAGAAAGCAGAATTTCTGGATTCACACCAAATTACTCAATAGTTCTGTAGACTTGTTAAAATTAATTTGCATGTTGTTGGGATATTATCATCTTTAATGACTTCCTGAGAAGTTTATGTAGTGTCACGTAGACTTCGGGTAACCATCAGTGCAGCCTCAGCTTACAAAATGATAATATGTACAATCATTGCTATAGGCAGCAATTCTTCCACAGTTTGCCAGCATCCTTCTTTCTCACCAAGCTTCCATGTGTCTGCCACTGCAGTGATGTTTTAAACACTGAAAAGAACTACAACTGTCCATCTGAGTTCATCGAGCACCTTTACCCTCTCATCAATTCCATAAATCTTTCTTTCAGCTGTTTCTGCATGCCTTGATCTCACTTCAGAAGTTTCTTTGCTATCATCTGCCTGCAGGAAACATCATGTGGAGGTTTTGTGGATTGCATCAGACAGGTAAAAGCTGGCACTTGAATAATTTATGTCAGCAGCACATTTTCAGCAAGCAACTTGGCCAGCAGCAGCAGAACAGCATCTTAAGAAAGATCTAGGTAATATGGAAGAAGTCTGAAGAAATTGTGATTACTTGTCAGGCCCACACAAAATGCAGAGATGCCAGTAGCCAACTCATACTAATATCAGATCCATATCATATGTGTTGCATTTAATGCTACTTTTCCCAGTTTCTGTAAAATTATTTCCAAGTAACTGATTGACTTTTTACTGTCAAAGCATAACCTGCTAGGCTGGCATTTGAATTAAAAGATGAAGGAACACAAAGAGAAAAATGAGACTGCTAGTTGCCAAAACAGAATTGATCAGTCACAGTGGAATATCCTGTTTCATCAAGAAGGCCTCTCTGATGAAGCCTCATGGAAATGTGACTTGATTACCTTTCCCTGACTTCCAAATCCAGTATCATATGTGCAAACAATAACTGAAAATCTACTAACTGCTAGTCACACAAAAATGAAGTTTCACACTGTCAGGTCAGAGCTTGCTCACAGCTGAACAGCTTATAGTGCAGAACAATGAATGCAGTGCTGTGAGTGAAGACTGCAAACTAACACTAAAAACTGTAAGACCTTATCTAGAATTATTTTTTCTTTATTTCCAAGGTAAGGAAGACAAAATGTTGAGCGTTAGCCAAAACTTAGCTATGTTTAATAGGATACTGTCTCCCAGTGTAAATGTTCATAAACACTTCTAAAGCCTGTAAAAATGATATTTCCCTTTGATATGCTGTTCAAAGTGAAAATCCTGTTTCCAAAATTAGAAATTCTAATAGGGAAATAAAGATACTTACAAGGGGATGAAGATAGAAGAAAAGATAGTAGTGTGCTATCTTTGGAATGAATATGATCTGATGGGATGATAATAGGAGATTGATTATATTCTCATTTTGGAAGAGCTACTGTGCATTCCCACTGTTACAACAAGAGCACCGATCATGTACACACTTCCTTTTAACAATATTTTTCAAAGGGCTTCATAAAGGATGTTAGGATCATTATCCTGACTTGACTGATAAGAAAATCAAGAAACAGACTACTGAAAAAATAACTAACTGAATGTCACCTGGCAGGCAAGTGGAAACACAATATTTCAAGTTTCAGTCCCATACTCTTTTGGCAACACCTCACTGATGCTTTCAAATGCCACTGTCCAATCTGGTGAGTGTTCACAGAATTTATAAAGGCATTGATTGTGCTTTTCTGACAAGTCTGGCCATAAGTACCTACTAAATATTACAGCAAGGAGCCATTATTGACTATTAAAATGCTGTCCTCTAGCAAAGCCATCCAGTTGTTAATGGCTGGCAGGAGTTCAAAATTCCTGTTTAAACTAGTCTATCTCTTTGACATGTCCTTGCAGTTTTGAATTTTCCCAGCCGTGACATTTATGATAAGAATAAGCAGGATAGTCAGTGATACTTTGCTGTTGTCTGGCGTAGCCATTCCCCCATTCTTTCACAAGGAATTTCAACATGTAAAACTCCAATATTTCCCCATATCTGTTACCTCCTCAGCCATTTGGTGACACTACTTCTTTAAAATAAATAGTTTTGAGAAATAAAAACCCAAGCAAAATTTTCTGTTGAGAGAGAAGAAAACGTTCATGAGCTTTATCAGACATGATATTTGGCTTTCTCAGACAACAAACAGCCAGTTACTGAACCTAAAGATCTGTGTGCCAGGTAGGAACTGCAGAAGGGAGTATGTTCTTTGCCCTCTCAGCACCTCCACTTGCCTCCCCTACTAAACACTGTTGGCTACTCCTCTATTACTAATCTAACTCAAAGTTTTGCTTGCTACTGATACAGAAATTTTCATCCACACCACAGCTGCCAGATTCCAGTCTCTTCATTCAACTCAGGTATCAAAAAGAATTATAATCAGTGCAGAGAATCTGCCTGAAAATGTAGAATGCAATATGTGATAGTGTATCATCCAACATTTAACACAGAAATGTACCATTGTCTGAATGCAGGCAGGATCTCCACCAAAGAATCATTTCCCATTTCAGATCTGTACTACCAAGAACACTCGACAGTTTTATGTTTGGCATAGGAACAACTCTAACTTTGAATTCAAAAAGTGGAATTTATATTTGTAATTAAAAGTTATGTTTTCAAACATGGATCAAATAAGACAACACCACTGTGTGTAAATGATACATACACACTCAGAGTATTTATAGGTTAGATATTACACATAATTGCCAAGTATATTTGGAAGGCCAAACCCTGTTACTTTGTAACCTAAATACCCACTGAAGTCCTTAATATATGATCGCTACAGCTAAGTTGTTATGACCCCTTCTAGATGACAGAAACACTGATGTTCTGCACTATCTGCTGTCTCTGCTTTTATTTGAACTTCTACTGCACAAATTCATGTGCCACTGGATTGTTTGCTACAGCATTACAAAAGATGAGAACCCATTTGTTTGGGCTTTTTTTTTCTGCCTGTTTGACTTCAAAGTATCTTTCTATTTCAGCAAATAATAATGCTCCCTGGCTCTCTGCACCATCCCCTCCATCCTTTTTACAGGAAAAGTAGACTTCATTATTTCTGCTAGTAGTGTAAAACTCTTGAGGACGTTCTATGATCTCCTGCCCAACTCTCAGCAGTCACAGCAGAAGAGAATCATGATGACCAAGCTTTTCTTTAGCAAAGGAAAGCCATCTATACAAGAATAAAAAATGTTCATTTATTTTGCTTGAGTACTGGTTTCCTGATTCCTGTTTTTTTTCCCAGCCCATTGAATGTTCAATTCCCACTGTACAATACCCTCAAAATACAGGAAGGATATGATCAGTGGGCTTGATTTCAAAGATGCGGAACTACCACTGAACTGGATCTGACTGAGTTTAAATGGCCCTGGGGCATTTTATTGCCTTGGGATGGATTTACAGATCCAACCATTACAGTACAAAGATGTAACTTTAAATGTATAAAACCATCTCACAAGTCTTTGCTTGTTAAAAGACTCAGAGGCATACATGATATTTCTACAGCTGCTTAAAATGCCAGAAATATATTCATTTCAACCAATTTTGTTTTAAGAACAAACAGTTTTGCAGTCACTCATGACTAACCTGGCTGTTAAAGTGGGAGAAACGACCACAGAGGTAAAAATCTTCACCATAGCCATTTTACAAAGATCAGCTGCAGAGCCTATGAAAGAAAGTGATCTGCTTTTAACTTAAAGCACGCAAAAGGAAAATGTTCTTCTTGGAACTATGGCATAGGAATGAAAAACATCTGAAGATTCTGAATTATAAGAATTTTCAAAACGAGCAGATCCAATTAATGTAATATGTGAAACAGATTATAAGATTAATAAATAACAAACAAAATAATTACATGTTAATTAAAACTAGAAAATAACAATATGAAATTATGTGTCAATTAAAGGTGAATTTGTCAGTCATAGTTATAGGTTGAAAAATTCCTTTTTATAAAAAAAAGTCTGAAATTATCTAAGTTTGAATTAAAATTTATCTATAAATCAATTAAAATTTATTGTCACAAAAGGTCAGAACATTGTTTCAGTGCTGCATTTCAATTTGGAACCTTAATTTTGTACTTTTTCGTATTTCCATGTGTATGTGATGTATATTCATATATTCATTACATTACAGTGTTAAGAGCAGTGGTGCATAAAACAGTGTCATGGTACATAATAGATAACACATTTCTGGTGATCAAGAGGCAGAATGATTCTCCAGGCCTGCAGTTTGGTGAAAGGCTCTGTTCTGAACCATACACTTGACATAAAAGATTTATCAGATAAAACACAGAAACAATCCTTTAAGTAAGGATTGGATGCTATAATCTCCTTCGTCCCATCAGATATCCTAAATGTCCTAGACCGCAGACGTTGCCCTTCTCGCACCCTGTAACTCAACAAATTTTGAATTCTTTCTTCCAAATGGTTCAATTTTCAGAGTAGGGATAAGGAACAGCCAGGTAGGCAAATGGTAAGGGTACTGTGCTGGGAGATAATCATAGAATCATAGGATACCCCCAGTCAGAAGGGACCTATAAGGATCATCAAGTCCAACTCCCTGCTCCTTGCAGGACACTAAATCTGAACCGTATGTCCAAGAGCACCGTCCAGACACTCCTTGAACTCTGTCAGGCTTGGTGCCATGACCACTTCCCTGGGGTTGGCCCTTCTGGCTAAGGGAGAATGTCTAAGAGAATGACGACTCAGACTTAACAGCTCCTCTTCCTCCATAGTTTTCTGTGACAAACTGCCTCCTCTGAATCCAATGCCGAGACTGTTTTGGTCATTAACTGTATCAAGTGCAGACCTATGGCTGAGATGGCAATGTCTGACTGCGAGTTTAGCCTCAAATACCTGTCTTGTTTTCCTGTTCAAATGATGTGTCAAATTGATTCAATACATCACAAAAAGGGACACATTGGTATGAAAGGTAGGAAAGGATGTTTCAGCAAAGGTCAGGTAACTTAGTGATCACGAGAATAAAACTATGTAATTGAGCATTTAGTCCATCACAATACATATGTTCTATATATATTCTTCATGAAAAAATGTAAAGTAATAAAATATAAAAGAATTCTCAAAATCATTTTTTCTGAGATATGATCTTTAGAGATAAGCTATTTTAAGTTTTTAAAAAGATAATAATTATATCCCTCTGGTTGATTTTGTCACAACTATAAATAAATAATAAAAGATAAAATGAATGGTTTGCTCTATGTGGATAGGTAGAGCTGAATTATAACTGAAGAAAATTATGCTGTACATTGGTGAAAACTATTGAACTGGGAAATATTCAAAAAGAGAAAAAATGAAAGAAGTGTGAGAAATCCAGTTGCAATAAGTAAAAGCTGGAACTCTACATTCCTCTCAATATTGTCATGCATCAGAAGAAGTCTTCTGCTACCAGTTGCTGCTACCAGAACCAAAATGCAAACTACTTAAATTAATTAGACTTAGGTATAATTATAGAACACATAAATTAAATGAAGTTTAGTTCACTAACTATGATAAAAGGTTTTAATATAATTTATTAAGTTTTTACATTCCTAAAGTATTATCTCATGGCTGAAATTCTGAAATTAAAAAATCATTGTAGTCTAGAATGAAATTTTTAATAAAATTTGGGAATACCAAATATTTTAGAGTTATTCATCCTTGCTTTATCACACCTTATAATATCATGTTTTGAATAACAACTACACTACTTTTCATCAGATTTGTCCAACAGTGAACTATGACAATATTATTGTAGGTACTTAGGAATGAGTGTTTGGTAGACAGTCCTGTGATAGCTTTGCCTCAGCTCCAGCTCTTGGGACAGATGGACAAAGCAAGTGCTGCTCAGAGGGCCGTGTTTCTTCATTAATGGTGCACTGTACGCTCAGCAGGACTCGCTGTGCTGGCTCAAGAATTGTGCCTTCACCTGGAGGGGCTCCATCCAGCTGGATGGGAGCCAGCTAAACTGAGCACGAGGCTCTGGAGAGGGATGGACAGGTATGCCCACAAACCTTTGCTGCAGATCTTACAAGGATATTTTAAAATTCTACAGGTGGGGGCCTCCTACAGCAAGGCACCGTCACTCGAGCACAACTATTACTCAAGCAAAAGGGTATATATTAGAATTCTAGATCTGCAGGTGTCCTTGCAGAGACCTTAAAGTCAGTTACAAATTATAAGGAGTGACAAACATGACATAAATACTTACATCATTTTAAAGATGAAACATTAAAATGAGTAATATCTGGAGAGATAAAAAAAAAAAAACCCAGCACACAATCCTTTCAAAAGGAAAATCCAAATCACTTTATAAGGAGCACTCCATCACCATGTCTAGAAAGCACTTTTCACTTGCCTGTAAACTGTACACTTCCAATATAACTTAAGGAAAATCCTGTCAGCATCACCCAATTAAAAAGTAATTCTTCCAAGGGATAGTTTGGTAGGAAGCATCTCAGTCTGGGACTGGCAGTTCAGGTTGTTTTTTTCCCTTGGGTAGCTAAATTCTGTACACAACTAAACCCCAAGTGATTTAAACAGAGTATATTAATGCATCAGATTAACTAGCATGTAAGCACTTACTGCTGATTTCTACATTTTCAATCTATATGGTAAATTGGCAATGTTTTTCTGTGAAAAAACATTTTTTTCTTGCCCTTCACAGAATTAAATTTGAATGTTTCTTACAACGAATGAGTTGGGTTTCAAAACAAATACTAACAACACACAACTCTTGTAATGTTTTATATTTCTTAAACTAAAGCTATCTGGCAAAATAAAAGCTAGAATCTGTAAGCAGCATAATTACAGAAACCCTTCTGGAATAACAAACTATGAAAACCAGAAAGGAAAATGTTTAAATACAACAATACATCAGAAGAACTGAATTCCAGATATTCTCTCTATACACAGTATGTATTATTTAACCACCACAGAGCACTCCAATGTATCAAAACATTTATAGTGTTGTTATTATTATTGTTGTTGTTGTTTACTAGCAATTTCCAAGATAGTCAGATTACATAATTTTAACTTCTCTTTCATAGTAAAACCTCACGCTTCCTCCAGTAGACTATTAGAATGTTCATTCTTCTGAGATTGCCAGAATTGTTGCCCACTAAAGCCAAGCAGAGATAAAGAGACAGGCAGATAAGCAGGAAGGTAGTTGGGCAGCTCTTTACCTTGAACAACAAAATTGACAGCCTGCCTCTCTGCCTGAGTGCGTAGTTTGTAATCCTGTGCATTGATATTGGCCAGGGGTCTTTTACGACCCATTATGGAAACCACGTAACCTGGTAGGATTTAAATAGAAATTAGTATTCTTGGAGCGATTAAATTTCAAATATTCTTTCTGAAGATAATATAGATATTTGTAATTATGTGCTGCCCGAGTCAATTTAATATTTTGTACTCTGAAAACAGACCTTATTTAAACTTTAAATGCTTATTGTATTTTGGATTTAATAATTATTTCACTCAGAGAATTGGTACATGTTATACAAGGAAAACTTCTGCTCATTAAAGCTGTATTTTCATTAGGAATGTCTACTGATAAACCACGAAACTCTCTCTGTGGGAGATGAAACTATAAATACCTAGCAGAATTAGCTATCTATTAGTAGCCATAATTAGAGCTTTCTATGCAATGAGTAGTTTACTTGGGAATAGTAAAGAAAAATCAATTTGTAAAGTAATTAAATCAGTAATGAATATATTCCAAAAATATAAAATAGTTTGGGGGAAAAAAAACCCAAATTACATCTTTTTTCCATTTTCTTTATGTGGCATTTCTATGTTTCTTTCACAGCCAAACTTTCTTAATTTTAGTGTGGTGGAGGTTTTTAGTTTAAAAGACACATATGAAAACACAGTTAATGAACTAATGATGTATTATGCTAAAAAAACTACTTGGGAGGGCAAGAGAGAAGAGTCAAGAGGGAAAAGAGACGTGAGGATGCTCTTGTCAAAAAAACACATACAAAACCTTAGCTTATCTTCACAACTAAACTTCTTATTTGAAGAAAAATTAAAAGATCATTCACGTTAAAAATAAATCTTTACAAAAATATTTTGTTATACTTCTGATCCCCTTGATTACCCATGAATTGTCATTATATACCATGGAAGTTCAGTCTGTCGCAGCTTCATTTCCTCTGTGGTAACCAAGCCATGCAAGCACAAGTGGTAAGGAGATCTCTTCAAAGAAAAAGTTATAACCTTACCTTGAACAATACATAGTCTTTTTAATATGCCAACAATTTCATTAAAAAACAACAGCAATATAGTAATAAATACAATAACAAATATCTTCATCAAACATAATTATTTATAAGCTTATCATGTCTACATGGAGTATCAGACATTCATAATACCTAAATAATATTAGTAGGGTGGATGCTGCTCACCTTTGAACTGCAGATAAAGAAAAATTACCTTAATATGACCTCACTAGGTTGGAATGTTTTTGTTGGAAAGCTAGAATCTGAGGTGGATTAACAAGAGAAACATTAAATAATGCTGATCCGCTGCAGATTTTTAGAGGTTGTACAATCTAAACAGATTGCTCTTCTACCATGAATGGTTTAAAAAATGGTTGATAGACAGTAGTGCAAGGAGGAGTAAGAAGTAATTAGACAAGTGTGCCTTGACATTAGAACATTAGTCATGACACTCTTGTTTACCAAACTTATAAACCAGATTCTCTACCACAGAAGTTTGTTTATTGAAATGCATTCATTTTTAAGAAAAGAAGGCTGCTATTTTAAATAGATCATAAATATATAATAAATGTGTAATACTGTGTAATATTTTACTAGGTACATTATGTTGGGCTCAATTCTGGCTGAAAATAGATTGTTCAGTACCTTCACTTTTCTTGACTAACATTAATGAACAAAGGAATGCAACTGCGTGACACAATGACAGCTCATACTTCCTTGATTTTAGGAAGTATGATTTTTAGGCCCTACAAAGTACAAAAAAGGAATACTACCCATTTTCATGACTAGAAGTCAATTACATGTTTCTACCATGACATACAATGATGGGTAATATTATATTGTAAATTTACTATTTATTTCTACAAAATGTCTTAGTACTGCGTGCCCTATTAAGAAACAAAAGAACTCAATTTTGACAGTTCTGCTAATTAGCTTTTAAAAGACAATATTTCAAGCAGCTATGTTTTCTCTCCTCAAATTACTGCACTCCTAGGATTCACTAAATATAAATGAATATGTAGACTAACAACAAATTTGATGCAAGAAGACTTTGCAGCTGCTGGCTCCAAGAAGCACTCTGCACACATCTGTCATCACAGCTACCACCTGAACTTCAAGCACATAAATTCTGACTGATGCAAATAAAAAATAAGTTTTAAAAAATTGGCTGTGTAATTGGCTGAGCTTCCACGGTCCAGTAGCCATGTGTCCTATTTATTAAGTAAAAGATTCCCTGGGCTTCTTTGTGTTGGAGTACATCATATGTCAAAATGATGCAGTGTAACTTGACATTAAGTAGGGTTCACTCTGAGAACAGATGTCTTATTCTGTTAGCATCTTTCTGAGAAAAGGCAGACAGGCTTAAGCAGCTCCTCTTAGGGTTAAAAAAAGAAACAAAACCCCAAACCTGATTCACCAAGAAATGATCTTCCATCTTTTTTATTGTATTATAACTATCAGAATTTGGGTTGAGCTGATTCTTTGTCTTCACCACTGTCAAACAGTGCTGATCAGTACATAAAATATGGTCACAGACTTTGGATTACCTTTATTTCGGCATTGCTCAATGGTTTTCTTTGTAAATTCATGCACTTTCTTGTATTTTTGCATAAAACTCTCTATAAATTGACTGGCTTGAAGAGGAGTAATTCCCAAGCAGTCAGCAAGACGTTCTTTACCTGGTGGTAGAGAAATTATCTTTATTATGCAATAAAGCAGAACAGAAATCCACTATATACAATAGCACTGTTACATGCACAATTACTGGAATTAGCTTTACTTAGCTCTCTCTGTGAAAGAGGATGGATCTGATATACTACAATCACATTTCAACAAAATAAATGTTTAACTCTCAGCTTGAATGTTTTACCGAAGTTCCTGGACTAAGTATATAATTAATAAGAAGTATACCAGAATTATGTAATTAAGAAATTCCTAGTTAAAATTTATACCTATAATGTGGCTGAAATCTTTTGTTCACAGAATAGCGTTGTGAAGCTTTAAGTATCATTTTATTAATTCAGAGTAGAAATCTGAAAACTTTGAAGAGCAGATAAAGACATGAAATCAATTTTAAACAAACACAAATATTAATGAAGATCTAAAAAGGGATGGAGATGTGTGAGGTTGAGTTTAGCTAGAAGCTTTAGGGTTGGTGTCAAAATCACAAAACTTAACTGCTGAAGCAATCAGATCAAATAGCCTGAATTTAGAAAGACTGTTAGGAGACTGAGTCCCACGGATTTCAAACAGGCTTCTCAATGTCTGTAAAAATCTGTGTCCAAGTTTTGAGATAAAAGGGTAGAAAAAAGAAAAAAAAATCAGAAAAAAGTGTTTCAACAGAGAAAGAAAGGAATAATAGCTTTTGGACAGAATATAGGTACAGAAGATATATTACATTGGATCTAAAAGCACTTATAAAAATGCGGAAAAAACCCGAAGACAGTTTTTCAGAGTGTGAAAATATAAACTAAGAGCTACAGCTGAAACACATTTATAAACCAAACAGTTCCAGCAAAAATAAAACATACATCAACATTAGTCATATGAAGTTTGAAAGACAGATATATTTGTGTTCAGCTGCACAGCAACACAGAACCAGCCCTGTGTCTGCAAAGAACATAAGCTGAGAGGCGACGTCTCAAGGCACGAAAGGCACAGAATAGTCCTTGTCACGGTAATACTGTCAAGAAAAATTATCCAGCACTTTTAAAAGAGAGAGGATTTCAGCCACCTAAATGCCATCACTGTCAGTCTGATGTGCATTTCAGAATAATTCTGTAGCATTTTGTTCTCAGTCATGCCGGGATCTGCACTGAGCTGCAGGAACACCAGTCTGGACAAGGTACTAGAGGAAGACATTCACAAGACATCCAGGATGACACTTGCTGAGTTATTATAGGTCTGTACTTTTTTTTTGACATCTAACTAATTTGGGTTTTCTTCCTGGGTCAGCAAATGATAAATTTATCTGCTAAAGCATATATTGCTAACAGCTAGAAGACTTCTGTAGCTTCCTTAGAGAACTGTAACATCTAACTTTGTCCATGTTATCCATTTAAAGAACTATTAATATAGAGAACAAAGTATTGCATAAAATACTAGGAAAATTAAGGCACAAAATTAGCAAGGACGTCTGAAAGGTCCCAGGGAAATACAGTTCCTGGGAAGCAAAAAGAGGTGAAGGCACAGCCACATAATTGTGTCAGATCATGTTCCACAACACAGGAGCATAGGCCATGCCAAGCAAAGCCCAGGAGTGGACTAAAGCTTCCCTGAGCACTCTCCTTGAGTTATCTATGCCAGGGGAATTATTAGTAGCAGTCTGTGATTTTTAGTGTTCTCCATTCTGTAATATCATCTTTCAAAATTGAAAATAGCATTAGTTTTCATTTAAACACTTTGACATCCCTCTGTGTCAATTTAGGGCTTGAGCATACTGCCACTGAATAGAATTAATTCCTTATTTTACAGATGTTTATATTCTCCATGTTTTAGTTTTAGAAGATGACTGAGGCAGAAGCAGGTGAATTGAACTACTCCAAATCAAGCAAAAGTATGCATAGAATCATAGAATATCCTGAGTTGGAAGGGACCCACAAGAATCATAAAGACCAATTCCTGGCCCAGCACAGGACACCCCAAGAATTGCATCATGTGCCTGAGAGTATAATCCAAACAATTCCCAAACTCTGTCAGGCTTGGTGCTGTGACCACTGTTCTGGGGAGCCTGTTCCAGCACCCAACCACCCTCTGGGGAAGAACCTTTTCCTAATAACAAACCTTCTTTCTTTATTATCCTCCAGAATTATAGAAAAGACCTTGGAAACAGAACCAAGGATAACCTAAAGCTAAGAAAACAAAAAGGAAAAAAATACTATTTACTACATGACAAGTTTTCATTAACTCCTGTAAGCATAATAGAGGCAAGCTCCTCGGGGAGTGTTTATGTAGTTTTTAATCCTAAAAGAAGTATTATTCACACTCTTCAGTTGTATCAAAATGTCTTCTTAATGAAAAGTGAGCCATCTTTTGAAGGGAGACAAACTGTGAATGGAATTCAGTCCATCAATTTCAGGTATCTAACAATTACTTTTTGTCAGCCCAGTTTCCATCTAAGTAGTTTAATGATATCATTTCATGTCTTAATTAGGAACTGATCACACAGCTAATGAACTGGAAACATCTTATTATCTTTGAGATGCTTCAACTGCCCTTGTTTGAGAGAGAGGGACACAAAGCAAGTGAGCAAAGGAGATACTTAAATCAAGTGCTGCTGCACCGAAATGTTCAGTGGCTGTTTCAGAGCAAGTGAGGGAGCGCCAATACTGCGCTTAAATCTAGTCATGGAAGTTCTCTGTAGCATGAGTAGACAGACAAAGGCTTCACTGAGAGAGGCTCTAGCCCCAGTAACTGAGGCATTTCTGACTATATACAGAACTACAGGGCATTCAACTGGTGGTGATTCAGTCTGATTACATCTGGTATCTGCTGTTCCACCCACAGTGAAGGGGAAGGGAAATGTGCAGCATGTGCATGGAACAAGGGGCAGGAGTGCTATTGCTTGCATTTTGTAAAATAACCCTGTGATGAAACCATTCAAGCTGGAAATGGGAGTCCAAATTTACATTGCAGGGAACAAGTGCTGGGCTTTTTTTAATGCAGATTTTAAACACAGATGTTTAAAATTAAATACAGCTTAATGTAAAAATGCAGGTGTGTGTATATATATATATTTACTCTTATATGTGTGTATATAACCCACACATCCCCCTATACATAAAAGAGATATTCTGGAGAGCTGAATTTGAAGTGTTTTTCTTCCCTTCCCAGTTGAATGCCATAAACAATAAACTGAATGCCCTGGCCAATTCTGCCTTTTGTTCAAGGACTACTGGTGACTCAGTGCAAAAGATGGTTTAGAAAGCATCTCAGGAACCCAAGATGCAGCATTAAGTGTTTACAAGTTACATAAAGCCTGCAGCTCAGGACTCTCATTTACTAAATGAGTTTTTCAAGTACTCATCTTCTGTAGAGCTTTTGGATTTCTCCAGAAGACCTACATAAAGTTTAGTCAGCTGTTCACTAAATCCAATTCACAACAGCTTGTAGGCTGACGATATACAAACATCTGTCTCCCCAGAAAAGGTAATTCTAACCATGTATGAAGCATTAGGAGAGTTGGGCAAAATTTAAGAAATGGTAAGCAGTTTTGGAAAGTACGTCGAACATCTTGACTTATCTGGGACCTGGGCTGGACTTAGGCAGGATGGGAACAGTGGATTTTGGCAAGTTTTCTGGATGGTAAAGAAATGGCAGTAAACATTAAGACTCAAAGTAAGGAAACACTTTTACACTGTGAGGATGACCAAGCACTGGCACAGGTTGTTCAGGGAGGCCTTTCTCCAGCACTGAAGACATTGAAAAGCCATCTAGACACAATCCTGGGCAACCAGCTCAAGGTGTCCCTGCTTGGACAAGGGGCTGGATCTGATGACCTCCAGAGGTCCCTTCCAATCGCTGTCATTCTGTGATTCTATAAATGTGCTTTGAGACAATGTTGGAGTTCTTTTAATTTCATTGCAGTTATTCTCATCTCTATCTATATACTGACAGAATGCAAAGTCCACTCAAAATTAAACTCATTTGAGATAAAGCAAATGCTTCAGTTACGTCAGCAGCAAATAAATACAAAATCAGATAATCTTTGTATATGGCAATTTGATAATTTTGACACTGGGTATATAATTTAATAACCCTTGATAAAAATAAAAATGTAATACCCTGACAAACTTTTACTTACCTTTAGCAATTCAGTCCACTTATATAAATTATGTATAAAGTATAAACTTACTGCAGCTGGGGTTTTTTTGCTAAAAAATGCCTACCTGCTCCATAAACCACTGAGTAAACTATACGCTTTGCTTGCTCTCTATCAGCATGTTTCACTTGTTCACTTGGAATACCTTTCCTAAACAAACAAACAAAAATCACACATTTTCAATTAAAAGTAATTTGTTATCCATGCAGAAAATGTATTTAAAGTCAATAATCATTTAGTAACTACAAAATTGTAAGATGTGAACAGAAGCACTTAAAGGCTTTTGTTGTCAGCCAGGAACACACAACTTCTTTACAAATTTTGGTGGTGATAGCCCATAGTAAATGAAAATATTTATTTTAATCTTAATCTTCTCCTTTCCTTTTCAATCAAATTCTTGGCTAGGAAAAATCCTACTACTATATTATTAGTTCTTTAGATTGAGGAGAATTTAATACTGACCCATGAGAAAAAGTAGTTATTTCCAGCAACAGCATTTCTTCAAAATGTGAGAGTCTAGAGACTCAAAGCATAAGTCTGACCTAAAGCTGGTTTTAAAAAGGCTATTATTAGGGCTTCACTAACAGGAATATCCAACCTTTTATCAAGAAGTGACTGATAGAAGCATGCACTGGATCTCTCCATATGCCTTACAGAGCTCCACAATAGCGGCTTCACAGAACAGCAGCACTGACTGTTTCTGAACTAGAGAGCATAGTTACATCACTCCCAGCAAAGTATCATCCTTCCCAGTTCCCATTCACTGATGTAAACAGTCCTATAAAGGGCTAATGGATTTAGCAATGTGAAAAATAAAAAGCTGTGACTCTGCAACCAAGTGTGTGCCACCTTATCCAAATGCGGCTCCAGAAAGGATGCTGACATTATTGACAACTGAGAGCACTGAAGAATATTGATCACTTGGTTTAAAGGGAAGTGTATTGAGGGAAATCTCGATCATCTACCCACACTCTGAAAACAAATACCTACACAAATTGTATTTGGAACATGGGAGATGAATTGTTATCAGAGATACTTGATGACATCTGCACCCTTTGGGAATAAGTTTCCTCATGAGTCTGTTCATTACGATTTGGTCGCATTTTTCAAACCAAAGTTTGCTATGGTTTGTTATGAGAGGTTTTTGCCATGACAGATGCTTTGTTGTGAAAGTTTTGGCTAAAGTGCTTTGAGAAAATGTAGGTGTATTCCTGTGTATCTTCTTGAAGGAGAGTCTTTCACCATTATTATGATACTCAAACACCTAGGAAATCAGCAGAGCCACCAATTTTTGCTTACTTGGCCCATATACTGATTTTAGTCTGTGCTTAGTGCTGGTATAATCAGGCATTCTGAATGTTAAACAGGCAAACTTTGAGTGCAATCAGATTTAAGAAAGTCCTTAGGGCAGTACAGATTTTTTCAAAGAAGAAAAATAAAATTGAACATAGTTTCAAACCTTCATCAGGCAAATAGTCTTCAGTTTTGTAGAAGCTCACATTGCTCCTTTGAATGCTACTAATTGCTCAAAGGTAAAATGGACTTTCACTGCTCAGTTTAGCTGAGAAACATGAGCAACTGGATAATTTAATACAGTGTTTTCCATATGTAATGAAGATCATTCCCACTCAAGTCAATCATTCTGCTAGTTTGAGATTCTTATAATTTATTTTCTTAGCTATGCCAGGGCAAAAGTTCATGGATCTTTTGAACAAAGTAGGTTGAGATTCCCAATTGTACCTGAGTAAGAGGACAAAGTGGCAATTGAAGCTAATAAGTGCAGAATTAGGAAACTAGATATCATTAAGGATTTCCTGAAACAATCTCCAGCAGAAAGACTTCAGGAATTGAAGAACCTGGCAGAAAACTATATAGACACTTGAGAAAGCATTTATCCAGAACCAGGAGAGAAAAAAGAATCTGGTAAGAGCGCAAATCTTACCTAAGGACCTTTCTGAGATGCAGAACCAAGACTGAAGAATGCTGAAACCAGGGAAACCATGGAAAATGTAATACTGCTTTCCTAGTACTGCATAATTTGACTTGCCTGGAAAAGGCAAGAAATAGAAAAACAGCAACAGAATTTACTTGCAGATTTACTGAAGTCAGAGGCTAGAGACAACTGAGAGGCACTGAATATGGCAGCTGCTCACTTCTCTGAAAAAGAAGGGCTACAACAGAAAGAACACAGTGGGTAAGAAGTCATGTAGAGAAACAAGTTTCTGTAGAGAAACAAACAAAATTCTCAGATGACGGTACTGAGGAAGACATAAGGTGAGACTTGATGGGAGGGACTGGTGGTACTAGAGAAATTTTAACAGTGAAAGATGACACTAGAACTCAATTATGTGCACAATGAGAACTGCTGCCAAGATTTTGAGGATGATTATGCATTATCCAAACTTCAACTTGAAAGGGCTGACTGGGAAAAACAGAAATAGTCTTATTGCTATAATCATGATTGGCAGTGTCAGCAATAACAATAAAACCTTGCCTAACACAATTACCAATGCAGATGTACATGCATCACGTACTCACGGCAACCCAACAGTCACTTTGCATTTCCTGGTCTGTGGTTAATCATGAAACACTGGGAAGAAATTAAAATTTCAGAGCTTTGTGTCAAATATTTCTTTTAATATAATGTTAAATCCAAAATGGTCAGTCAACACCTCCTAGTGTGTCAGTGGGAAATGTGAGCACTGGGCAGAGAGGCATTACATCTATCAAACTGAGTATTTGCAAATTCATGTACCACATGCAAGAACACATAATAATAAAGTAGGAAATTGCTATATAAATCAAAACTGCTTGAGCAAACAGAAGTCATTAATCAAAAGTATTCATTCTTTTTCCTAATAAATGCTTTTTTTCTGCTTGTATTGACAATGATTGGTTTCTACTCAAATGTTTGACTCCTTCTGTAATACAGAGCAGCATTCCTGCAGTTTGAGTTGAAGGATATTTATTATTTTGAAAAACAAAATTAAAGGGGAGGTATGTAATTTCTCAAAATTGCAGCAGCCATGTTAGAAATCCCCAGTGGGCTTTCTGCTTCATCCTGTTTCCTCAACAAAATAATTTATGTTTGTTACAATTAATTTGTTTTAAATGGGTACTGTGAGAACCTATTTCAAGATAAAACTTTTCTTTTGTCTTTGGACTCATGGAACACCATGATGTTGAAAAGAAGACATTGCTACTTGCTTATCTGTATAAGAAATTTTTAAGCAAGTCATCAAATGCATGAAAATACTCAGTGCTGAATTAAGGTAGGATGTAAAATAGATTTTTAATGGAGATTAATTTTTTTTAATAAATTTGAATCTGGAAAAGGAAGGTGAATGGGCATAAAGCAGTCTCAGATGCTGGGCAGTGGCACTGAGGCAGCGACTCCAGCTCACACAGCACTGTGTGAGCACCTGGAGAAAGAGGAAGAATGTTATTGCAATGTTATAGAAACTGCTGCAGGAAAAAAGCTCAAGAGAAAAAAGAATTTGCTTCAGATTTTGTTGTGGAAATAGCACAATTCCTGAAGCCCTGCAAGAAATAAATACACAGTTACCAGTTCTAGCATGAAGTGTATTTTTCCATTTTATGACATCGTTCTCATTACTCATTCCCACATATGCTGGGAAAAGTTCAAGACCATAATCAATATTTTCACCATCTTCAAATCTCCAAATGTGCAGTACTTCACCTCCTACATTCCTGTCCTTGCCTGCCTACTTGTTTCAGGTTATTTCCACATCTCTGACTTGTTTGTCCTTTACCTTGCTTTGTTTAGCACCGCTCTGCAAGTACTTTGCATTATAGTACTTTATTTGATAGACATCTACTAGGTAGAAAAAAGAGCAGATTTCAGTGGTAGAAGACACGTCCAGGGTAGCAGATCTCATTATCCTGGGAAGGAATTAGCAGAGCTAAACAATCTGGAAAGGTCTGTGAGGACAGAAAAACAACTTAAAGCCACAAATTGCAGAAAATCTAATAAACATTGAGAGAGTAGAGATATACCAAGTCTTTTAAAAGGTGGTTCTACTAAGCACTGGGCTGTATGCCTAAAAGGGAATAGCTGTCTTATTCTGAGAGTAAAAAAAATGGAGAAAAATTTTCTAGCAAACAGTATAGAAGGATAACATCAAATTATTATTAAGAAACAAAGTACAGATATGAAACAAAAAGAGGCATATATAATTTATTACTTTTTCAAAGCAAATATCTTGAATATTTTCATAATTTCTCCAAAATTCACTGTATGTTTTCATATATTAATGGGGTCTAATGGACATCTCAAAGAGTTTCTACTGCATTAAGTCTTTAAAACACATGAATAACAAGTTTCTTTATGCCCAAGAAAAAAAAATTAGCAATCATATTTGTAATTTTTAAAAAGCTTAAGTATAAAGTGGAATAACACATTTAATACAGAGTAGGGATCTCAATGGATTTATTTTTACCTGCACTGAATATTTTTAAAAAATTAAAACAAACTTTAGGATATGGAAATGAGCTCACACAGCATAAAGTATATGAACACACCAAAAAAAAAATTAAAAAAAAAAATCAAAGAAGCCACGGGGCATAAAGTTTGAGCAATGCCAAAATAAAACTTTGAGAACAGGTAGAAATAGGAGGAAATAAGTCTTAAAAGAATGCGATAAGACATTCCAGAATTTCTGAGAAACGCTGTATGGTGACGGAAGTCGACTGTTTATGCACAGGAAAAGGCAGAACAAACTTCTCAAACACAATATCTGGCAGACATGCATTGCCTTGATCTGCATTACATTCCAGCCAAGCTAAGCTCAGTCATAATAGCCACAAACTCTTGGCTGCTCTCTTGCATCTGCCAATTAATCCAAGTCCTAGCTGTGAGTTGTTGATGTGGGAAATGAGATGGAGTGCCATTAAATTCATTTTATATGTGGTCATTAATGTCCAATAAATGAGTGAATGTATGGGTGAATACACATTCGTTCATCTGACTGCTTTTACAGCTTTTTTTATTTTCATCAGTGAACTATATAAATCCCTCATTTTCAATCACCTGTTGCTGTTTAATAGCAGATGAGGGTTTTATGTTTTCTAAGTTTGTGCCTGGAACTTTGTGTTGGCATATGAAACAGGTACAGAAAATTTATGTTATTACTGACAACTGCCAGCTTCAGAAGAGCTCAATTTTACAGCAACATCACCATTGGGTAGATCATGTAGGAGGACAATTCTGAAAGCTCACTTGTTTCACAGGCCCTATTATACCTAGACCAAGGAGAATATCTACCACAATGTATGTGAGTATCCTAAAATTATGGAAAATACTGGCTACACATAACCTAGTCCACTCACTGCTAATGCAACAGGCAAGAATAAACAATTTTTTTTAAAGCTGCTATTCCATGGCTCATGGAAAATGCTGACAAGGCTCAGGCATAGGCTGTCTCAGACAGTTGTAAGGTAATATGCAGAAGTGAGCTTGGAATTACTTTTGCATGGCTGATCTCTGTTACAAAATACAGAAAAGGAAGAGGTTGGGAAACAGTTTCCCTGAAGACCCTGTCATATCAAAATAGATCACTACTTCTGCCTCATATGTCGATCAAAGCCAGACTTAAGATACATCTAATGAGCCCATCTGAATGTTTTTATCATACAGAGATGTAACCTGTAGGGTTTGACACAGAACGCCCAGTGAAAACCACACACACAATCACATGTATGTGCCTTGTATAACTATGAGGCATTTACACAACTATGTTCAAAACAAAAAGTAGGGAGATTGTCTTCCTGATACAAGCATAGAGACAGCAGGACGAAAAATGAAATTTGTCCAGACTGCCCAGAAGAATGGAAATACAGTCAAGATACTTTTCAGAAATTAGGAAAGAAATCTCTCTGTTGCCCAGAGAAGCTGTGGACTCCTCATTCCTGTAGGTGTTCAAGGCCAGGCTGGATGGAGCTCTGAGAAACCTGGTCTAGTGAAGGTGTCCCTGTCCACAGCCAGGGGTTGGAACTAGATAGTCTTTAAGGTCCCTTCCAACCCAAACCATTCCAGAATTCTATGATTCAATGACATCTACAAAGACAAAAATGCAGACTAACCTCTTGTCAGAAGCGAAACAGCAGGTCAACAGCTAACAGGAAGAGAAACCTTTCTAATGTAACCTACATATATATTAGTTTTTTATTTCATTGTTCTATCTACGTCACTTCTAAACACTTATCATGTCTGATTCAGATGTTATGTCAAATGCTTGCATTTGCATTTTTGTCATGACCTGGTTTGCATAAGTGAGATACAAGGTGACAGAATAACACAAAGAAACTCCTCACCCAAGTATACGCAGCAATAAATGCATTATGGCACTGGGATACATTACATAGTAGACCAGATACCTCACATCTCTTCCTCCTTATCTAAAGGGCAATACAAAGGGTCCCCACCCAATATATATTTATTCCCACCCTGGCACTGGGAGAGGCAGAGCTGCCTTCCAGTGTCCACTGCTCATGTTGAAGAACCTCTGGCATGGATCTCCCATGTAAATATAGGGATCATGTACTTATAAACAGAGGGGAGAAGGTAACTCCCATTCAGGAGTTTAACTTTATGTTTTATTTAGTTTAGAGGTTTCTATAAAAGCTTTTAGTTGTGTTCAACTTATCTGAATGAAAGATTACAGCGCTCTCTGCTTGATGTCATCCTTCACAGAGTACTGCCAGCTCTGATACATTTTTTAATCATTGACACTTTTCCCTTTTTGTATGCCACCCTTCCAAACTGTGGTTTTATTTATTTTATACATGTTCAGCACCAGAAAAAGCTTTACAACCCCTATAAAACACTTTTGCAAGAATCCAGAAGCTCTTTTAAACTTCTTCCAGTAGGTAATCATAAAATAATTTATTTTGTCTGATAGCCTCTACAGCTCATTGCATGAAGATTTATTTCATTAGTCCTCAACCTCCTCTTAAAGAGCATAATATCTAGTTTTCATGTATTTTACAGAAGATAAAGACATGTCTTTGCAGTTTGCTCTGAGGGCCAGAAGTCTTCTGTTGTTACATTTTAAAGTAGCAGGGAACCAGATAAAGAAATTGCAACAAGGTCATATCATAAATTATATCTATCATCAGTAACAATTTGTGGAAAGATTAATTTGGGAGTAAAGTGATCCATTATCTTTATTAAGATACTTACCTTGCATGTTGCTGCCACAGATATCGTGTATTAAAGAGACAAATTAGATAGCACTTAATTTTCAGTGCTCTTGACAAAAAAGGTCACTTACAGATTTTTCTTGAAACATGCACAATTCTGGACATCTGTCAGCTGGAACAGAAAGTCCCTGACATTGATAAGGGTGCTTTAAAAAGCACATCCTACCCTGCAACCTTCACCTTTTCTCTCCTTCACTCCTGCAGGAACAAACAACAAAAAGGGCTTTCTTCTCACATCCATACTCTCTCTTGCATAGTGAATTACATGGACAAGTGATATTTATTTCTGAGTCATGTGATTGCTGGAGGAATTTATTAACTAGAGGGCAGTCTTACTTTAGGATATTTGAGTCTACAAGTACAGAAGAGAAAAAGTCAGTTAACTAAATCCCATCTTCAGGTGTGAGCATCAACAGTGATCTCACCACTGAAAGATCAAATAAATGTAAATGGATTAAGGGGCCCATGGAAATTGGGATGGCACAAAATTTGTCAGAGGTCATTTGCGTAAACAATAATGTCAGGGATTGAATGCAAATCAATGGTCTTACAGTTCTTTCTTCACTTATGTACTTTTCACACTTTTCTTCAAGAGGCTTCAAATAGTTAAGAAGGAACAGAAGCCATTTTGGAAGATGATACAGGCAGCTACAGCAGGGTATCAAATAATTACACATCTTGGACCTGTTAGAAGTCTCATAAAGAAACAGACAGGCCTTCAGAGCAGTCTTTAGACAAATACCAGAAAAGTGAAACAGAAAGAACAGAGTTCTCAATATATAATCAAAAGATGAAGTAATGTCATCTCAGACATTACACAGAAGAAAACATGGAGCTATAATATTGTTTGCTCGGGAAAAGGAAGTAGGGGAAAAAGAGAGGAGGTGTCATAGTACATCAAACTGCACCCACACAGTTCAGAAAAAAACCAAGAAACAAACATCGAAATATCTTGGAACGGCAATCAAAAAAGGAAGAAATCAGTCATGCTACATATAAGGATCTTGAACAAATGGGTTCTATAGAGGGAGATGAGATACTTCATATCCCATCTCTTTCAATCTTCACTCTTGCAGCTTAAGTTTGTGTTATATCTATGATCAACACTGAATTAAAGGCAAACAGAAACGTGAAGAATGAATTGCCTGGGCATTTTTCATTTCTTCAAGATTTATCTTGACACTAAAGTTGAAGTTGAGTTAAATGAAATAAAAGGAAACGTTTTACTGAGCTCTGGAGTGTGCATTTTATCAAAGTCACTCTAGAAGGAGAAGACTATTTGGAGACAGAGTTTCATGCACAAGAAAGCTTCTCTATGAAATTAGCAAAGTCAAACGTTATCAGACACCATGGAAAAACTGAGGACTGTTCAGCCTCCTCAGAGCTTGCTTTCTCACTCGCTTCCACATTAATTGTGGTGGTGGCAATCCTAAAACTTTATTTTTCATTTATTCTAGAAGACTAAAAAAGCATTTAATGGCAATGATAATACACCACCAATGTGACATAAAATTAAGCTGTCTGGTTAAACTTCTAGTTAATTACCTAGTTTATTTAAAGCTACTGTTTAGCTCTTCTAAAAACAAAAGCCATTATGCTTCCTGAAGACTTTATTCCCTCCGCCTTATTATCTGCCAGTCCAAAATAATGTCACAGCTGCCCTTCTCCAAGAAACTGTAAACTACAAGGTGAAATTTCCATAAGCTGCCATAGAGACAGTCTGTCAGAGTGCAAAGTAAGACAAGTGTTAAATTTCATTAATATCAACCATAGCAAGTGAGCTTCCAAAACAGATAGAAATTGCTTTGCTGCAAAAGTAACACTGTTAAAATATTCCACACCAACACCCATGAGTGCTGAACTTGGAGCTTAAAATGTTTTCAAACTCTGATTCTGGGAAGGCAAACTGAACATCCTACTTTCTTACCAAATTTCAGCATTTTTATAGTTATTTTCACAGTTATTTTCATAGAATCACAGAATGGTTTGGTTTGGAAGGGACCTTAAAGACCACCTTGTTCCAACCCCTCATCATGGACAGGGACATCTTCCACTTAACCAGGTTGCTCAGAGCCCCATCCAACCTGGCCTTGAACACTTCCAGGGATGGGGCATCCACAACTTCTCTGAGCAACCTGTGCCAGTGCCTCACCACCCCTTGAGTAAAGAACCTCTTCCTAACATTTAATCCCCCCTCTTGTAGTTTAAAACCATTCCCTCTTGTTCCATCACTATCTGTCCATGTAAAAAGTTGCTCTCCCTCTTTTTTATAAGCCCCCATCACATACTGGAAGGACACAACGAGGACTCCTCAAATCCTCTTTTCCAGGCTGAACACCACTAGCAAATAAGCTCTTTCACAGAGCCTAAAGAATAATAAATATTACTGCTTTCTGTAACCTATTTCATTTGCAAATAAGAATTATTTTAGAGTAGAATTTTTGTATAAAGTAGGGGATTAAGAATTAGAAACAGAGAAAAGATATAATAATTGATCATGGAACAACTAGGAAACAGTGTGGTTTGACTGTGGAAAAACAAATGCAATTTCAGGAATCGTTTGGTCCAGAGCCACAAACATGACTGGGGCAAATTTACCACCCCAGATTTTGACTGCCAGCAACCAGGGACATCCCTGGCATTCATTTTATTAAAATAGTAGTCTCTCTAGTCAATACTTCGCTTTTTATTCATCATTCTGCTAGTTCAGTTTCACGGCTGTTCCACAATTTAGTTGTGCTTCTGAACCATAATACAAGTATTCCTGAGACTCTGCTCTGGTGCAGAGATTTCAGAGCCAGCCAGCAAAGCTGACCTTGGGAACTAAAGCAGTTCAGTGAAAACAGCCACTGAGGCTCGTTTTCCTCGCCAAGAAGAAATACAGATCAACATGTAGTCATAACTAGCTGCTCCTAACACTAGTTTATTAAGGTATTTAGATGACAAATACCCTAACAAAGCCTGTCTTGTCTCCTTAAAGAATGAGGGCTGAGAACACTGTTGACTGCCTTCCTAAAGTATTTCTACTAAGCACACACTAGGAGGCAAAAAGAGTGAATAAAGCTAATGGGCAACATTGGCAAGAATAATTTGGGTGTATAAACTGTAGGAATAAATATCAGGTAGAAAGTAAAAGGTGTTTTTCTAGACAGAAGAGGAATGGGTTATTCAACATCTCTGCAATAGCATTATGTAGGTTAAAACTTCTTCTGAGACCCTATCACTCTATGAAAAGAAGTTTATGACACTGTCACCTGCAACAATATTATGACCAAAAAGGTTTTTCTGGTCTTCTACTGCTGTGTAAGACCAGGCACACTCTCACCAAGCACAAAGCACTAACCAGCAGTGCCAGAGATCCTGCCTTACTTTTTCCTAAAGCTTCTTTTCTGAATGCTTCTCCCTTTCTTAATAACTGCTGTCACCTTGCCAGCACCTTTTCCTACCCCAAGAGAACTCATTAATTCTCACAGGAATTCAAGCTTATACTGGAGTGCATCACAGGTTTAAAAAAATTCTCAAGAACAATCCTAAGAAATCTGCAGTGACACACCTGCAGGAGCTGCAAGTGGTACAGCCTCACTCAAACCATTCTACCAAACAAGTTGTTATTAAACACCAGATTCATAATGAGTAGTATCTGCACATTAGATGTGTGCAGAGTACCTGCCCCTGAATGCCACTTGATTTGAAGGAGCATGCCTTCCCATTCAAACTGAAATTGGGTCTCTCTCTGAACTGCATCTAGGAAAGAAATTATTGACTCTGCACTTTTTATCAGTAACATTCTGAATAAAGGAAGATGCAAGACACAAAATGAGAGACATTTTAGATATTGATCAGAATTAAAATGATACACATACTGCAAAATTGCTTTTTCAGAATCTATTCAACAAAATAAAATAAGTAGAAGCCTTGAAACTAACTAAAAATTGTAACAGGACTACAAAACCAGCAAATCCAATGACAATGAAAGAAAAGTTAAATTAATCCTTAGTGAAACTCCAAGCAGGCTGCTCTGAGTTTGGGACCTCCAGATTTACAGTGAATCAATACTGCTTGAGCTACACAGCCAAACCTCAGAGCTGAAAGACCACAACAGGGTCATACATTTCTAAACAGAGACCTCAGCAGAGATACTCAGTTACACTTATTTAAGGGGGCTGCCATGTAATACACAGGAAAACTTTACTCTCTTCAAAGGCAGGATTCTAGAAGAAACTATAAATACTGCACAGTGAAGAGCAGCCATGTCTCTCTAATTTGTATTAATACTGCAAAACAGTTTCACCATCTTATATGTGCTCAATTGCATGGAATGTCTCTTCTTCATTGCAACTCCAAAAAAACAAAGATATTGTCATTTTGCAACAGATGAAGTGAAATTAATTAATTCAAACTCATTTTAGACTTGACATTCAGCTCATAAAAAGTGGAGAAAGAAATCCGAGAGACAATATGTTGAATAGAAACATCTGAATAGAAGTGCATGAAATAGCCTGGACTACCTAAAAAAAATGTTTAGACAAAGATGGAGTTCTAAGACTCCTAAACTAGTATAGTTTATTATTTAGACAAAGAAAAAAAATTAGAGATCGCTACCTGGGAGAGAGAGAGCTGTGTAACCCTGTGGCTGCATCTTGTAACTGTGTGTCTGCTAAAGGGGATGGGAGGAGAGCTAAAGCTCTTTCTGTCTCCTTGGTAGAAATCCACCTGGATAAGCATGATTATTTAATTATTCCCTAATCACCTAACAAACATCCAGGTGACATGTCTTGATTAATAATGACTCTTTCAAGAGCTTGTTGATAATATTTTCATAAAATTAATATAGCAGGACAAATATTCATATCTGTTTAAAATGCATTTAGCTACAGATGTGTTTTTTGCTTCTCAAAGGTCTGTTTATCTCAACCATGATTAACTGGCCTTTGATCTTGCTATCTAAGTAGGCAGCTTGACTGAATTCCAAGCCTGCTATACCATACATTTATGGGAAGCAACCTAAAAGACTATTTTGCCGAGGACGAATCTTTAATCTATTTGAGTAAAAGAATGTATTTGAAACAAAGTTGTATAAAACGGGTACGGGCAGGTGTATATATATTTAGTCAGCCTACCACCAAACATTTGTGCAAACTTATACTTGACCTTATCTTTTTCAAACAGACACAGTATCTTTTTGTGTAATTCAGCCCATGAGGAATTATTTTGATTAATTTCAGGAATATCCAAAATATCCCTGCTTATTTCCTGTGTTCTTCAGAACTCAGCAGGGTATCAACAGATAGAGCTATTGTCAGGAAGTATCCTGAATTGCCAAGTGGCTGGAAAAACAAGAGTCCCTATTTTGACATAGTTCATACTGGACCCACAGTGTGCAACAGTTTGTCTCACCTTGCCATTATTAGATATAATCAGTTCCTTGAGTCCCTGCTTGGCAGGTGGTAAAGAAATAAAATTTCACACTTCCTGGAGGAAGACAGTCTGTGAAGAACAAAACAACCCTTTCTGTACTGTCATCTTTTTATTCAAACCTTGTTGAACTTATCTTAAAAAAAAAAAGACAACCCAAAACCAACAACAAAAAAACCAACCCCAAACAAACAACTCCCCCCCCTTTTCTCCTTTCAATATGCTAATCCCTAGTAGTTCTGTGCTTTGTTTCTCTCTAGGCTTTTTCTCAAGTAATTTCCAATATTAGCATGTCAGTCTCTTAAAAAAACAGTTCACAACAGATTTTATCAAGATCCCACAAAAACACCAGCTGAGGAAAGATGGACTTTTACGTTCAGAACATTTTATAACCAGTCTGCAGTTACCAACATTACTGGAAATGAAGTGTTTGAGTTCCCCTGATTCTGGCAAGGGTAATGTAAGCTAAAGACCCTTCCATGTCTTAAAGCATCAGCCAACCAATCCCACACTATAAAAATGGAAAGAAATTGTTTTTCAAAATGATTAGTGGTTAAGAGTTTATAAATCCCTTGGAATTCCATGATAATTACACATTTCCTTATTTTAGATATAAACTGCAATTGCTAAAAAGAAATAATGAGACACGTCCTCTTATCTGCAGCCATTTTTTCTTAACTCTGAAAGCCACACAGGCTCAGGTGAACGGTTATTGTGTCCAGTACTTACTAGAAGGTAAATTCAATACCTGGAAGACACACGTGTATTCATGCTGTTCTCCATCATCACACAAAAGAAAGCACTAATAGCATGAATATGAGGAAACAGATGACAGATGAGAGAGGAGGGAGTATTTTGTGGTTTGGATTTTACAAAACTCAGATCTCAATGTGAAACAAGAACAACTAGGCCACTATCAAATTCTTCAGCCTTCTTTCAAACGCTGCCATGAGTGTAAGCATTGTACACAACTGTCACAAATCGTCCTTTCATTGGTATAATCAGAGGAAATATCACCCTTAAAGAGTATCCACTAATTACCTTGTTACTTTAATTCACCAACAGCAGTTAATGTCCACAGGTTAAATTACAGTTCAGAGGTTGAAATTAATACTTTAAAGAGAATGCCTGTTTTCATACTAGAATGGCAGCAGTTATCAGATTGTTCAGGTAATTACCTTTTAATACACAAATACATCTGCATAATGAACAGTATTAGAGATATTCCTCTACTACAAAGTACAACATAAGTATTTTTAGTAGAGATTATTTAAATTTCTCTACTCTATTATTCTTTATATTCTTTTCGTATTGTCTGCAGAATATAAGGAAACGTCATTGCACATGGGCTAACTTTTTGTGTGTTCTCTGATTCATATTCTATGATTTCCAAACTGAAAAAGAGTACATAAGTTAAAACTAACTCACAACTGTCCAACAGTTTTATCTACAAAGGTATTTTTCTGAGGCACAGGCCAACTTGGATATTATTACAATGAACTTACACTGGCCCAAAAGACAACCTAACATAGAATATATGACAGAAAATACCCAGGTAATTTATCACTGTGTGGAAAAGTTTGTGCAGAGGGACAATTATCTTTCTGCTCTCACAGAAATGAAAATACACAGTTCATAGTAGTAGTAGATTTATGCTTGCAAGTAGACCATACTGTAAGCAATTTACTAAATATCTTTCTGAATTCCTCCCCTTCTGAAAGAGCAAATATCATCTAAAGAAAAGGTATATTTACGATGAAAAGATAACATTAAATGAACACAAACAATCTAGAAACCTTATTAAATCTCAGAGAAATAATGTGGTCAAGAGAACATTTTTTGTTTCATATGCTAATATTGTTCCTAAAGACTATAAGTCACCCAGGTATTCCCATAATTAAATTGCTGGATATAGAAGTTCTGGACTTTCTCTTCAATCCATTTGTAATGAATCTGCTTACAAGGTCTTTGAACCTCATGGTTTATGAGGATATAGAGTCTACATGTTTTACAGCTTAATTCATAGTTAGAGTTTAGAAAGGGCACAATGGTTTCATAAATCTGCTAGGCCATTTATGACAAACACATCTAAACAGAAGCTAAGATTAGAGATGGCAAACATATCTTGTTGGCACTTGCCAATGGGTGCCTTAGGAATCACTCACTAGGTAAAAGCATAACCCAGTGATATGGTTTGAAGCTGGCTCCCTGCCAAGTCTCCAAACCTTACCACCAGAAGTCCCCCCCCCCAACAATAAAAAAACCTCAGGGAGAAGAGGGAGAAAAAACTAAGAAAAACCCGAAAACGAGAGAGAGGACAACCAAACTGATATATATAAATATATTTACACTTATATACAATTTCACAAGGGAAAGGGAAAGGGGAAAAGGAACAAAACTAAAATAAAATATATATATATATATATATCCCAATCAGTAGCCCGAGATCTAGTAACTAAAGAACAAAAGAGTTAGCAAAGAAGATATCTCACTACTCTTCTGGGACAACCGAGAGTCGCTCCGGAACGATCGCCGGCAACCTCTGTCTCCCAAGGTTGGCAAGGCCTAGCCAGGCCTCGCTCCCCAACACGGCAGACTCAACAGCAGGGAACCTGCACCTCCAAGCCGCCGGAAGGAAAGAGAGCGAAGGCCTCTCCTCCTCTCTTCTTATAGTCTGGCTTACGTAAAAATCGTAGGGAATACTGGGTAAATCTGGACCCTTCCTTGGTTACAAACTGGTCACCAAGGAAGGCCTAGCCCAAACCACCACACCCAGTAATAGTTTTCTACAGACTAAAACATAAAGCAGACACTTGAAGCTTCATCTACCTACTTAGTTTGACGTGGCTACTGGGACGATGCTTCCTTAGAGCAGTAACCTTACATTTATTTCTTGGCCAGTTCTCTATGACAGTCTCAGTTGAAGCCCATCTCTTACAAACTTATACTGGCAATTCCATAAGGAACTGTGACACCCAGACAAATTTCAAGAAATTAATGTGGATGCTTATATCCAAACCAGCAAACCAACCCCTTTCACTCCATTAAGTGGCCCCATAATTCTGGATGTCCTTGAAGTGTCTGGGTACTTCAGGAACATTTCCCTCCTGACAGTTCAATAGGCTCCCAAAATTCTACATTGTGCACATGCTCATCACAGACTCACTCTGAGCCCACCTGACCTCCTCAGTGATTCCTGTAGGACTCAATTTCGGAAATGTGATCACACTGAGAGCTTCTGGCTATCGGGTTTGAATTTGTTGACTTTTTCTTAGTGTAAGGTGAAGAAGGTGCCACTCTGGAATTGTTGCCTGGCCTCTGAGGGACAGCAACTCAGTTGTCTCTATACCTGATGGGATTCACATCCACAACTCTGCCTCCCACTCATATGGAATTAAAGCACACTAATTGCAGGACCACAAGGTAGGTTGGCATCCTCCAAGATCACACAGAAATTGGACTACTGTGCAAAAAAAACAAACAAAACCAAACCAAAAACCTCAACAGAAAAACAATTACTCCCAAGCCACCCTAAAACAGCAAAAACCCCCTGAGTTCAGAAGAAAAACAAACACAAAAGGACTCACTATTCTATTTACAGTACTCAGGTGAGAGTCATAAATATTTTATTTTTGTCCTTGTAGCTACTATTAACAAACAGAATTAAACAATCACTAAATAAAAACTAATAATCTCCCCAATGGGACTGAAATAAAGAAATCCCTTTTTCAACTGAATGTTCTAAGCAATCTGCAATAAAATCACAGTTTCATAAAAAGACAGTTGTGAGAGAGACTGAGAAATTGCCTCAGCTATCTTTGGAAATATCTGTCTAATTGTCTAATTCCTTCCAGTGATGGAAATTCCACAGCCTTTATAGATAATGCATCTCCATATTTATCATATTTAGTATTCAAAAGACTTAACTGAAACATGTCTTACAACACTGTGAACCAACTCTCTACCCAACTCTGCAATAACCTCCTATATATTTGAAGATTTTTATCATGTGTTTCCTAAATCTTATCTTTTCTCAAGTAAAAAAATCCAACTATTTCAACTTTACAATATTTGCTGAACAGACTCTCAGCTTCAACACACAAAGTCTGGCCTTGCTTGGTGTTTTCCTGCGAGAAGAGAGTTGAATACTCTAAGATTTAACTGGTCAAACCGAGGTTTCCAAGCACTCAGTTCTTATAAAACAAAAGCTGGGCCACAGACACTTGAAAAGAGTGAGTCCAATTTTTTTCAAAGAACACTACCTATCTAGCAGGTATAGAGCTTGGACCATGGGTGTCCTTGTCATTCTGTTCCAGCTTTTTAACAGGAGCTCAAATGCAAACTTCTTTGATAAGAATGTTTCATTAACTTCTCTTAGATGGCTCTGTGGTCAACCCAGAGCCTTTTTCACCCTTTCAGATGCACATTTTGGCACTGAATACAGAGCTTGGCAATTCAACATTGGGTTTTGTGTTCTATTTCAGGTTCAATAACCTAAAATATAGCACATAAATATAATTTGCAGATATCAGAGATGTCTGTAGCAAACACTGGAACACAGTGACAACATCTCCAAGATTAAAATGACTGAGTCAGTTTAGGGCCATAAAATCCAGTTGCATTTGTAAGGCCAGGCTGCCCTCACGACCCTGTGCTCTGCTGAATGCAGTGGAACTTGTCACTATTGGGGATCTCCAGTTCTCTGAGACAGATTCTAAAGAAACAGAGGAAAGGCCTTGCCCAAATATTATACGTATAGTTTAATGCCTGAGTCATAGGAACTCTGAAGCAGTACTATCCCAGTTCAAAAAAGCACTCAGGAAGGAAAGTAGGTATAAGTCAAATAGGATGAAATCATGTATTTATGGTGTGCTTAAGTGCTTACCTAAATCAAGATACTTCTCCTGGATTTTGACCCAATATGGTCAATATGAGCATATACTGTGATAGAGGAACAACAACCTACTGAGATGGGTGACAAAGGACCAGTTTGAAAGGGATTGGTAATCACTGAACCTCTAATTAAGAAATAAATCGCAGACTACCTAAAAGACTGCAAACTTTGTTTTCAGTATCTATCTTTGAAACTGATTTTAAGATATGCCCATCAACAGCATTTTAAATACAATTACTTATTTTTCATTTATTGTGTAAAAGCTACATTAAAGAAGTGAGAGCGATTTCATGCTGAGATCTGTTGTTGTTTGGATGTCTAGTGGCAGTTAGGTCTCTTGGCTGGTCAGACAGCTGCCAGGACAGCTCTCATCACCTTTAGCACTGGGATGATGATTTGGATTTAAAAGGGCTATAACTCTCACAGGGCATCAAGACAATATAACACAAGGTGATCTTGCAAGTAGTTGGAATCCATTATATTATGAATTTTCAAAAGTTTAGGCAAGCCTTGAAACTCTGCCATGTGTTCAGTAGCAAGTATGTCATTAACATAAAGGATTCTTCACGTTCTTGTAATAGCAGGTGCTGACCTGTCTTTTAAGGATTTCTCTTCATAAGCCATAACACAATAATCACTGTAAGATAATTTTGGTAATACCTCACGATCATCATCACAGAGACAGGAGAACAGTAGGAACAGTACTAAGCATATAAGAGAGAACATTAAAGTCTATTTATATCCTAGTTTTAGCTGGGGTAACTATGTTAGATGACCAGAAAATATATTGGCTGTACAAGGCAGAGATGAGCAACCTGGTCAAGTGCAAGATGTCCCTGTCCATGGCCGGGGGGCGCAGCAGATGATCTTTAAAGGCCCCGTCCAACCCAAACCATTCTGTGCTTCTGCGGTAGTCAGCTGCAGCTTC
The DNA here is from genome assembly GCF_003984885.1 of Neopelma chrysocephalum. Classification (NCBI taxonomy): domain Eukaryota; kingdom Metazoa; phylum Chordata; class Aves; order Passeriformes; family Pipridae; genus Neopelma; species Neopelma chrysocephalum. The sequence continues at coordinate 402,150 of NW_020897804.1, read as the reverse complement.
TGAGGGTTTTATGTGAATAGCAATTTCAAGACAGTTCTGCCCCAGAGAACACACAATACTTAAAAAGATGTCTACAGCAAACAGACGAGCACAGTGCAGGGAAGCCCAGAGTGCTGGAGGATGTGTCACTCCTGAAATGAGCTGTCTCTGTGAGCTCTCCACAGGAGCACAAGATCCCAGCACAGCCTTGTGGAGAGGTTGCATCTCAGCTGGGGTAATGGGTTGGGTGTGGTGTTGCACGTGATACTGAATTTTAGCATGAAAGTTAGTACCTCCACTCAGCGTTTTCCTATAAAGTATAGGAATACACTTTATAGACATATTTGGGCTGACACATCCTTATGCCCTGCACTGTTGACCAGTATAAAGATTCCATATGAATGATGTTTAATAGAAACATGGATCCAACACATTTCCAAGAGGGATGCATCTCCAAGGTCCCAGGAATAGGCTGAGTCACAGCACAGCATGCCTAACCAAATTATGAAAGGAAAGCTTTTATACATAAGAGATCTTAATTCAATCAGAAACTCATAGAGCTCACCTCTTTGCAGAAACTGCCCACCATGTGTATTCGTTGCCAAATGCTATAAAAAGCCTGTAAAGGTTTTTCAAAAGGTTGGATTTCAGATAGAAGGTTTTAACCTGAAGGGCAGCTAAGGAATGGAGTTACATTTTAGTGGAAAAGCCATGAGAAAAAGTGAATAAACTGGTATAAAACTTGGCTGGATTCTGTAGTGTGGTTCAGATTTCTGTCCAATAATATATTATTTTCTATTTTATGATTTAACATTCATCAGTCTAAGGATTTTTAGGTACAGAAAATCTGTTAAAAGATACCAACTGACATGCATTCAGAAGCTGAAATGCTATCAGACACTAACACTATCTCAGTTTTTTCTTCTGAGAGGGAGCTTCACGAACTAATCCATTCTTTATAGATCTCTTAGGGGAAAAACCTTTTTTGGTCAAAGTTTTCTAATTGTCCAAAATATGTTAGAAAATATTTAGAAATAACAACAACATCCAATTCCTTCAAACAGAACAAAACATTTGCTATGTCCATTACTACATCACTTGCTCAGGTTTTAAAGGGTTAAGACTCAGAGAAAACCAGGAAACCAAGAGGAGATAAAAGGTTTGTTGTTTATTTTGCTTTTCTCATAACTTGTTCGAATACCAACGGAGCGGAATCAACTACAATGAAGTTAACTGTTGGCCATGAAGATTTTATTTATCAATAGTGGACTATGAGAGATGAATAAGTATCTGGAATGGGAAAGCATCTGTGAAGCCTGTAATTTTATGTCTTCTCTTTGGCACTCAAGAAATTAAGGACAAAACTCAAAACTCCAAGGTGAATTCACTAGGAGCTGATCCAATAGGAGGAATTCAATTTGTCAGAACAAATACAGATGCCTACGTTTGAGCTGGCCACCCCAGATCTACTTTGTTCTCAATGGTGAGAAGTCACTTTTAAGGTGCAATTGATCTTACTACACAGGGGACATCAACAATAGGTCAAATGAATCTCTCCAAGTACATGACAAATGTCCAAGGTTAGGTGAGATTAAACACATCCTTCATGTTTCTGTGATTAATAACAGTCATATAATAGATCCGACAAAAGAGTTTCTTCCAAGCATTAGCTTTCCTGAAGCTTAAGAGAAGAGTCAGCAGAACCATTATGTAATGATTTTGTAGACACACCATGACAATTCTGTCTGATAAAAATATTTGCCTGTAATATTTCATTAAATTTAAAGTTACCGTGTAGCAACCGTAAGAGGTTGACGGCTGCCAAGAGCTGTGAGATTGCTGAATAGAATGGTACTTCTGGAGCCGTGCCCAGAGTTGAGACAAAATTTGACTCATCTTCATGCATACATTTCCAATAAACCACCAAACTAAAATAAGGATTTAACCCCATCACGAGGTTCCAGTGATATTACTTAGAGCTAAGAATTTATTATAGGATCAATAGAAGCTTCTATAAGCAACTCCAAAATAAAGGTGATCTTTCCATAGATATATTTGTTGGAATGTTTGTGATCTTGAGTCATGTTCTCCCAGAATGCACATGCCTCAAGCACTGATTCAGTTGTTGGTAGCAGGATAATTATAATTTGAGCTCCATTTTGTTTCTTTGCATGACTTCAGAGCATATTAGAAAATATGTCCCATCCCTGGAAGTGTTCAAGGCCAGGTTGGATGGGGTTTTGAGCAACCTGGTCCAGTGGAAGGTGTCCCTGCCCATGGCAAGGTGTTGAAACTATATGAACTTTAATGTCCCTTCCAACACAAGCCATTCTAGGACTCTAAGATTCTTTGAACTACTGAAGTGGGTAGGAAATACTGTGGTTGGGAAGGCTATGTCTGCAAATATTTAGAAACTGTAGAATAAGAACTGAGGTGAATCAATCATATCTATTTTTGCTTTCATTTTCAGCTAACAATCTTCCCACAAAAAATGGAGATAAAAAGATAAGAGAGGGGAAAAAAGAGAAAATAAGAACATTGAATGATATTTACATGACTCCACTCTGTTCAGTCAGCTTTATTTTACAGCATTTTATTCAATCTTTTTCTGACCTGTTCAAACCGCAAGCTTCTTGACATCTATCCTGCCACTTATTGAATGCTCAGGCACTTTTGAGCACAAGGGGAGTCCCAGTCTCAAGTGAGATTTTTAGGCATCACCATCATATGAACAACAATAAGAAACACCTTCAACAGCTAAGTAACTAATGGTCCATCTTGTTTTTTGATAGTTAGTCTTTCAATCTGAATGCTGAAGAAATCAGTAAAGAATAATCTGGATATGGAGATAAGAATTTTATTTTTTTTTAAATTATTGGAGTACCACTTTTTCCAAGTCATCCATAGATAATAAAATAGATACTGTAGCAAAATGCAGTCTTTTGTTATTACACAGTAATACAATAGTTTAGGTTATACTTACTATTTTGTGTAATTACTATTAAAATACGCAACATTTATTCTTACCACTGAGAAGCCAACGTGGAAAATATATCGGTGATTTCAGGTTCTTGGAACAGTTTCAAAAGTTCTGGTTCAGATGATAAGTCAGCAAGGATCCTTAACTCAATATGAGAAAAATCTAGAAAATAGAGTGTTAAAATGAATCTATTGCTCTAAATTAAAATCGTACCTGCATTTTAACCAAACTATCACAAATTAAAATGTAAGCCTGGAGTGTTCAATCATTTCCTCATGCTCAAAAAAGACAAACGCCTGTAAGAAGCTCATCCTTAAGAAGTTACATTCCAGTTATGGATCACAAGGTGCCTGATTCCTCCATTATCTTCATGTGCCAATTAATCTTATTAGCTCTTTGTTTCTACTGACAAGGCTTAAATATCATCCAGTTCTGAAGCATAGTAAGGAGTACACATCATATAACAATATTAATTGATACTAAGGGATTTGACAACCTTGTAAAATATGTCACCCAAAGGAGAGGGGAAAAAGAGATGACAGAACTGCAAATATTAATATGTATGAGAAAAATGACACAGACTATCTCACCTGCTGCTAAAAATGTACATCCTTTTTGTGAAACAAACAATGTTCTTGGAGAAATAGTTACTATGTCCTCTTCTTTTCCTAGAGAAGAGATAGGCATTTAAGTACCAACACCAGTCCAAAAATATTGTGTTGAAAACCATAGGAGGTTGCAAATGACTTACCAAACACACAACTAACACCACAGAAATGGCAGTGCAAGCAACCTTGCAGAGTAAAAACTGCCAGCATCACAATTATTTCTGTATATCAGTCATGTACAACTTTATCTCCACCATACTCATCCTCACAGTACTGCTCACTTCCTTTACCAAATCCAAACCCTTCTGAAACACGAGGTAACAAATATCTGCAATAACTAACATTATTCATGGATCACTTAATAAAGGAGGCACTCATAAAGAAGGGTCTATAAAAATGAACTAAAAAAATGTATTTTCTTATCTTTGAACACGCTGCAGCAATGTGTTAATAATAAAATTCTGAGTTACAGGTGGTAGGGGAATATGATATTGAGAACATACAGCTGTCACAGGCATCCAGATTGTAATGACAGAAATCCCCAAGAATATCATGAAGCCATAATGTGCATTGGCAAGGTACTAGAAACTGAGGGCATCCTGGGAATACCACTTGATTTGGTGTAGAGAAGGATGGTAGTTGGAAATGTCACAGAATCAAGCTAGTCAACATAAAAGTGGAAAAAATAAGTGTGTCTTGATAGAGGTAAAACTTAGAAACTACATTTTTGAGAAGCACATATTATATAGGTTCATTAACAAAACTTCCAGGAAGTTTCATGTGCCACAGTTATTTCTGGCACCTAAGGTTTACACAGCTCCTTCTCATACAGTTTTTATAATAACTTTTAAAAAATGCTTATAAAAATGAACCATGTGGATAAAATAAAGCTAATGTCAAAATTTTACATTATCTTCCCTAGCCTCCTGTTTTATGATCTGTGTTATTTCCAAAGCAGGAATTGAATAGCTGTGAAAAGGTAAAGCCTGCCCTTAGCTGAGAACCAAGCACCACAATGAGCAGCATTGCCCAGCTGTGGCTGCAGGTGTTCAAGGAGAGTTTATGTTCCAAAATACCTCTCTTATACTTGAATCTGCTATTGTGGGTTTCTCTCTTCATCAATTTGCTCATGCTTTTCTAGACTTTACTTTGATTCTCTCTGAATTATCTGCCTTAAATTTGCTTCTGTTAACAAAAACACACCTGACTAACTACTGGTGTTTAGTTGTACTAAATGGCTTAGGTTTAACATCTCCTCAAGCAAAGCCTCATGAGCTGAATGCACACAAAATCATCCCTCGGATATTTAAGGGATTTAAGATGCATAATTCATCTGGAAAAAGAAACAGTGAGGTAGCCGAAGGAAAGAAAAAAAAATCTAAAAGTTTGTAACTATTTAGATCAATGTTGAAAGAGCAAATTTGTTTTCAGAAGCAACCAGCAGAAGTCATCAGTTTAAATGATAATGTATAACTAAGCATCAATCATCTATTCTGTTTGTTGATGTTGGAGCTATTTGCCTGCTTGGAAATATAATATAACTTATTAAAAAAAATCCACATTTTACCTTTTATGTACTGTTTCTTTGTAATTCTAACTGGATGTTTAGAGATACCTTGAATGTTCTACAAATAGGAAAAATAAAAATGCTTAGTAAGTGAAAGTTTATGAAAACATGTTTTTGAAAAGTTTAAAACCACCATAAGAACATTAGTGATACTAATGCCAACAAGTTTTTCCCATATAATAAATAAGATTAACCACTTCGCCTTTCAAAGGAATCTTCACACTCTGCATCTACAGTCACTTTTGAATATTCACTCTTCCTTGAAAATTGGAAGCTCCTGTGAACAATTTCTCACTAGCAGCCTTTCCAAATCCTAATCTCTGGATTCACCATGGAAGATAATTATTAATCCAATAAAAATAATTTTCTTCTTATTTAACCTGTGTTTTTTTGGATACAGTGCATTACTTTAAAGAAAGGCTAAGGGAACAGAGTATTCTTCAGCCTCTAGAAATTTTTCCAATATCTATTCCCCCTTTTTTTTGAAATGCGTGATAAAATAAAAAAGGAACTCTTTCTTGACTACAGCACATCAGTCCAGATTAAAAGTGAGAGCTATGTTTATCAACCAATATGCAGGAGTAGGAATAGCAGAAGATTTTTCTTTCAAGATCCAGGTTCACAAATCCCCAGTAAAGCAGGAAAGAGACACAGCACAGCTCCCTTCTGTTATTTTGTGTCATTATGCCTCTTCATCCAGAAAGGTTAGAAACAAGAGTTAATGTACATCAAGCTCTGATTTTGTGATTCCATGTAATTAATTTGCAAATGGTTCAGGAATTAGATGAACACACTAATGGTATGTCATACTGGGAATCCAGAGGGTGTGAATAGTGGTATATAATTCCCAAATCAGAATGATCATTTTCTATGCAACTTTGAACTCAAAACTGTTATTTTAAACTTAAGAGGGATGTAATCAGGCAGCAAAGCTATTGAAATTTAAAGCAGAAGTAAAAGAACAGAATTCCCAAACCAGAACAGTATCGTTTCTAGTCTTAGTATTATCCTTAAAGATGTACAATTAAATGTATTAAAGCTGAACACCTGCCACAGCCAGATACAGAGAGAGACACAGGAAACTACTACATAATATTCAGAATAATATCACAGCAAGGGAAAAAACTAGGAACACTGCTCTCAGTCCATCGATACGAAATGCACAAAACTGACATTCCTATTGGCAACGATCAATTTCCATCAATAAGTTGGGGAGAATCAGTGCTTGTTCATATGAATAATATGCAATTTTAGTGGCCACGGTAGATCCTCAGAAGTTCAGAAAATTAAGTCCTTTATTACGTATCTGGACATGAATATGGGAGCCTAACTTTACACATATATTAAAAAAAAACCCACAACATTTTAATTCTGACTTATAGAATAATTCTGACAGTAGAGATAACTGTGTGGACTTTTCATTGGGGTCTACACTGGTATTGTGACATGCACTTGGTCAGATAACTTCCAGCACAGATTAGAGTTATTTACAGTTACTCTCACTGATTATTGTTCCTTATCTCATTCGCTTCAAAATCGTAAACAAAGTGGAAAAAAAAAGTATTTCAAAATCTATCTACAACACAAAAATAAATCGCTATATTTGTTACCTTATTTTCATTGAGAGCATATGCACAAAGTCTGCTTCTAATGCAATTTTAAAAGTGTTACTAATAATTCTGAAGAACACTAGTAATTGCAAGTGCAAAATGTCCTTTCACTTGTAAATTAGTTAACAACTCATAATTTGAATAAATCTGCAGAAAAGAGGTAGCTCAAGAAACATGAAAGTTGTAATGCTCAACTTTAAGCTACTGGAAAAGCTTATCACATTCCTCTCATCTAATTTTGGATGTCTTTAGGCAAGTGGTTGGTTTAAACTATCTGTCTAGAATCCCTCTACAGCCAGCAGACAAGGACAGGAATCTCCAGTGGGTAGCTCAATCTATCTGTATAAGACACATATTTACAAGTTGTCCTAAGATCACTTTGGAGGTGACGTATTCTAAGATTTAGATCATCAAATTTGATGAGATAAATTTACTCTAGATATTTAAAAGAATCAGAAATATGGAGACAATCTCACAAGAGCCTTCCAAATAGGAAGCTTTGCTTTGCTTGAGTCAAGTGACTGTTTTACTGTATCAGACGTGGAAAACTAAGGTGGCTTCAATACATTAGCACCTTGGACTACATAATAATACAGCCTCTGTATTTTTGCTTTTAAGTATTTATTTCAAGTATTTATGGAAAAACCTTCACAGATCCAATTTGAGATCTGACAGTTATCCCTTATTTGTTAGAAAAGGACATTCACATCTTGCTAGAAGTTACAGAGAAACAAAAGTGCTCTCTCTGAAAAATCATGCTCCAACAGACAAATAGGAATATACCTGAAACAGTGTGATGGAAAATCTGGTTATGAAAGTTAACTATTAATACTTCTCTTCATTGTTTCTGAGTGAGGGGGAAAAAACCATTAAGCTATTCTAGTAGATGATTAACAAGAAGACTCTAGCATTATTAAAAAAAAATATTAAAAACATGTAAAAACCAACACCATAATTGAGAATTAATTTAAAGAGGCCCCAATCGATAGAAGGATGGATGAAGTCAAGGTCCCAGTTTCAAGTATGTTTGAAAGGCTGTGATGATCAGGGGAGATGAGGGCAAGAAGGAAGATGCAGAACACTACAGGCCAATCAGCCTCTCCTCAGTTCCCAGGAAGATGATGGAGCAAATAATCCTAGAAAACATCTGCAAACATATTAAAGTCAAGTAGATGACCTGGGGTAGTCAGCACAGATTTAGAAAGGGGAAATCATGCTTAACGAACGACAGCCTCCTGCGACGCAGTGACCAGCTCTGTGGACGCAGGGAGAGCAGCAGATGTTGTTTACCTTGACTCCAGCAAGGCTTTCAAAACAATTGCTCATAAAAGCCTCAGAGAAGCTGATGAAGTGCAAGTTAGATAAGTGGACAGTGAGGTGGACTGAAACCTGGCTGAACTGCTGGGTTCAAAGGCCTTTGGTGAGCGGCACAAAGAGCAGCTGGGGGCCAGTCACTCCTGGGGCACCCCAGTGGCAAATACTGCCCAGCACCTCCATCAGTGACCTGGATGACAGGACTGAGTACAGCCTCAGCAAGATGGCAGGCAATCCAAAACCCTGAGGAGTGCTTGATACATCAGGTAAGTGATTCAAAGGGACGTCAAGAGGCTGTAGAAATGGATTAATCAGGATCCCACAGAGTTCAGAGTCTGGAAAGCAGGTTTGCAGAAAAGGACTTGTGGATCCTGGCAAAGAACAACTTAAACATGAACCAGCAATGAGCCTTTGTACACAGGAAGGCCAAGAGCATCCTGGGCTGCATCAGGAAGTGCATCACCAGCAGGTCAAGAGACTTTACTCAGAATGCCTGGTGGAAGGGTGTAAAGAATATGGAGCCAGATTCTTTGCCACTGCTGCTCAATGACAGGACAAAAAGCACTGACCAGAAACAATTACAGAAAATTCCATTTAAACATAAAAAACCCCTTTTTACTGTGCCAGTGGTCAAATACTGGAAGAGGTTGCCCCAGAGAAGCTGTGAAGCCTCCATCCTTGCAGATATTCAAAATCTGACTAGACATGGTCCTGAGAAACCTGCTCTAGTGGACACTGCTTTGACCAGGGGGTTTGCACTAGACAATCTCCAGCAGTCCTGACAAAATTCAATGATCTTATGATTCTATGATTCTGTTTTTATAGCATCACTGTAATTGATTAAGTCATGTATCCCAGTGACAACCTATTGCCTTCTCTCTACTTCACATGATTTCTGAATGAGATAGAATTGAAGTCTTCAATGGTATGAGGCAGTGGAAAGTCATAGGACAACCTGGTTTCATTTCCAAGCAAATTTTAAGGAAATATACATTTATATACATATAAAGTACACTGGTTGAATCTCAGATCATGACTGGTAGAAAGCTGAAAAAAACCCACCCTACATTTGTACCCTTTACTTTTTCACCGTTTTGTCATCAGTAAAGGCCTTTTCTTTCTCCTCCACAAGTATTAAATGATTAAAGATTAAATTTGGTAATATAATTACCAAACTTAGAGGAAAAAAAAAGTACTGAATCCGATCTGCACTAAAGTCACTTTGGGTATGATGAACACAGACTGGCTGTCTTCTTCCTGGGTGTCCAATGCTGACACCTTTCTTTGGCAATGGAACTGCCACACAGAGACCGGGCACTCCATCAATTCATTGCCTCTTCTACAATTTCACTTACTTAACACACTTTCCCAGCATCTAGATGGTTGTTGGATCACTGTTTTTTAGTTAAACCCTTCGGAAGACATCATGCTCAAAAAAAAGCAGGCATGGCAGAAAAAATTAAATCTCACTAGGAACACTAGATTAAAACTGTACATGTTGAAAAACAGACTGCTGATTTCTTTCCTCCTACCTCCATAATCACATTTTTTGCCACTATAATCCATCCTCACTGACAATCCCGGTGTATCCCAACCAGTGTTTTAGCACAAAACTAGAAACCTGTTTTCTTGAGTTTGAAAATGCTTTTATTAAAAGCCGTTCTACTTTTATCTGCTGTTTCAGGTGAAGAAATGTAGATTCTTGCCTATGCTGTTGCTTGTGTACACAGAGTTATTCAGAAGCAAAGACAGACTTCACTTTGGCAAGGAGACTCAGAACTGATGGACTCTTTATGTCTCTGCTAATGCCTCACAAACACAGCTTCAGGCCTTGCAAAAACAATGCTCCAATCCATAAGGTAGTTCACCGTATTCAAGGAGAGTAGAATTATCAAGGAAAATAAAACCTAATAAAAGTCAAACAAATATACAGTTTCCCAGTTTGATGAGTTGCATCTCAGTTCAGTTACACCCTCTTTTGAGCTTTCCATTTTTGGTATCCAAAATTCTACATCTACATTTCCCACTGATTTTTTTATTCCTTCCTAGGTTAAAAACCAGTACTCTGTTTCTTTCAAAGCACTACAGTATACAGATATATATTGGATACATTACCTTTGAAATCAGCACAGACTTCACCTAATCACAGAATCTGGTGGTGCATTTTAATTATTTTTTACTCTGTGTCAAGTAGGTTTGTGGATCATATTTCCTATATTATAATTCTCCTTATAGTTTTTCACATGGATTCATCTAACCCATACCTCTCTCTTCCTCCTCCTCATATATATTTTCAGTAGCATAAATTGCTATTTCTTTCAGCAACTAACCTCAGCCAGCCCCAGTAACTCTCAGAATAGACGCCCATCTGTGTATGCAAAGCCAACAATAGCTATATACATATTCTTTTTTTTTTTACTAGAAAATGTCTCATTAATCTACTAACTGCTCAGAGCCACATTTCTAAATATCCATGGAATGTGACTGTCTGAAGACCTACAAACTGCAGGGAGGGGAACAAAACAATCTCACAGTTACTGAAACAAATGGGAATGCACAAAGGTGGCTGCAGACTTTTCTATGGACATTTGGTTCTCACTAATTCCCACACTGTTCTAAGGTCTTACTAAAAAATAAGAATGGAGACAAAACTTACTACTAAGATAAGCGTATCCATTCACAAATGTATACAGGACAGATGTGTCATGAGGGAAGGCTAAAACCAAGAAGGAGTTAGACCAAACAGATACCAGGAAGGAGTCAGATCAGGTGGAGTCATCCTGTACATGTGCTTTGATGTGGTAACTAACCCACCTGCTGTTAGTGAGGCACAGTGCCAAACACCAGACCAAAATAAAGGAATTAATTATTGTTTTACTGTAGCCACCACTGCCAACAAATAGCAAAAACTAGTTGCATTTCTTACAAGCAAGAATATTTACTGAGACTGTGGTCTTGTTGGATTTAATTACTCTAATAGCTGTTGCTTTAGGAAACCAATTATTCCCTCATACTTGAGAAAAACCCAGATTTTCTCTTCCATTTGAAAAAAGTTCAGAGCTGCAAAATTCTAGTTTATCTCATGAAATGTAGCACTCCACCAAAAAACGGAGCATTGTAAGTCCAAAAATTTCTGGAGTTTCTCTTAGTATCTTCTTCTCCAAAAAGTTTATGAAATTAATTAGGCCACAACTATTCTCTTTGAACAAGAACTTCACTCTACACAAGGAAACACAAAGTAAACTTGTAAATCCATGGCATCTCTTTGATGACTCTCATTGTAATACTTTTGGAGCAGAAGTAAGACTTTGGTCTGTAAGACCAAACTTCATTACAATGATAATAGATAGGTAGATGACAACTCCCTTGAGCTTCATGTTCCATATTTCTGATTGAGTGGTTTTTTTTCTTGTAGTGGATTTTTTTCCCATTTATTTCCTTCTTCGAAATTTTTTCCATTCCTTCTTTTTCAGTTGTCTTTTCTTGCTCTACATGGGACTGCCCCTATTGAAAAATTGTGCTCTCACAGTTCATTTAATCAGTCTGAGAAGAAATGTAAGCACAGGGTCAGTGGGCTACTTCCTTAAGCATCAACACTCTGCTTGCTCCATTGTTGCAGGCCAAAGCTTCTGGAGAATTAGCAAGGAAAATTGCACCCTGCCCAAAGGAGCATTCTTCCAATGTAGAACAAGAAGACTGTGAATCCTGAGGGCACTCGTAACATCGAATTCACTCAATTTGTCTGGCATCTCCAAAGTCAGAGGCAACTCACTCCTGAGAAATTACACAGCAGAAATAATTAAAACAAACCTCTTCAGATTTCCCTTTTGGAAAATTATCACATTTAATTATTGCCCATAGCAAGCATTTATTTATAATTGTAAAGGAATAAGAAGTTATATTTGTGACTTCTATATGAAACACAATTTCAAGACAGTCTGAAGATCTAATTTTTAAAATAGACCGTGCATCTCAATAAATAGAGAAAATAGGAAAATGAACAAGGTCACAAAAGCAATGCCAGCCTGGTATGGATGTGTACATGCATTCCTAAGCAAATCTTGACTTGTCTGAAATTGCCACCTAGTGGCTTGTTGAAAATTAAGGACATCTATTTTCCCTGCCAAGAACCACAGAATGATGCAGACTTCTGGTAAAGGATTTCTTCATTTTTGGTACTAGTTACCATTTTTTCAGCAGAGAACAATCATTCAAAAGTAATGCATTCCCCTCTTGCCTCAGCCAGCAGCACAGAATTATCAAGGTTTTAGGGGTCAGACAAGTGGGAAATTTAGAAGCAATTCATCCCCTTCCCACAAGCTTAAGTAGTTTTCAAAGGGAATACAAGGGAAGAAAAAAGGAGCAACCAAAATTACTGACTTCTTTACTTCAGAGAGTTGGCCATAAGAATGGTGTATTTGATTTCTTATGACTAATCCTCTTTCTGCCCTGTGCTTTGAAATTTAGACCTGGCAATGACCTCAAGGAATAAAGATGTAGCAGCACATGAAAAAGGATTTGATGAGTGATTTTTAAAATGACAAAAAATATTTTATTTTACTAACTTAGTGATTTGACATGTTCTGTGACAAGTTATTTTGTCAAATCATGGCTTCAGCCCAGATTCTTGGTTATACTGACAAATTGCTAACCAATGCACAGCAAGCAAAGGGGTTTGTACAGACACAGCTCTTCGCATCTTTCAAGAGACAAAGAGTGCTTTGTTTCCCTTAAATAAACTGACTAAATTCTATTACTCATTTTGTTTCATTTTCCTGAATGAAAATTCGAATATTAGCTCAGTTAAAATGTTCATTAATACGGGAAGCTCCAACTCCGAGATAAACTCCAAGAAGATACAAATTGGTTCTGGTGAAAAAGACAGAGCTAAGGCACAGAGATAACAACCCTTTAGGGGCAGCTGGAGCCAGCAAATATTGTATAGTTGAAGATTAGCTGCACATTATGGCTTTAAAGCAAACAGCATCAAGGAAATATTGTCCAAAGGTACAAATACCAGACCTTTAAACACACAGAAAATGACGAGATTTGCAGGCTGGAAGAATTTACTGTCTAAAGAAAAGACGTAACAGCTGTTTTACAAAAAGGGTAAAATTTAGCATCTCAGACAAGATTGTTCCACATACCGAGGAATTTATGGAGCATATGTTAGCAGGGAATTCCTCTTAAAAGGCTGTGAACGGGAGGCTGATGGAAGGAGTTAAAGGAAACCTAAATACGCAAAATCTCTTTCTTTGGTCGCAGTGAGGAAAGGACAATTCCTGACTTGACTCAAGGGGTCCTTAACTGTAACTTCCTGAGAGCCTCAGCCAGCAGATGATCGTGTTGGTACAGGAGCACTAAGGACAAGGCCACGCAGGACCCAGCAAGATGAGCTGTGTCCTATTCTGTTCGTCTTCAGTGACATTTACACAAACCACTATGTTTTTTCACTGTTGTTCCCAACTCGAGAGAGTGCATCTATCTCCAAAAACTCTGCCTGAAATTTCCTGAAGTTTCATGAAAAGTTGCTGAGGAAATAAGGAATTGGCATATTTTCCACTCACTGACACAGAAAAAAAAAGAGTTGTCAGAAAGGAAAGCTGAATGTAATAGAGATGAAAAGCTGTTGAGATAATTTTCCTGAAATCCTTTGGAATGCCAATGACAGAGCTTTGGAAAATCATTACTGTGTGAAGACTGGACCATCCAAGACAAGAAGTCTCCTTTAATGTACCTAACTTTTGATATTCCCCTATAAACCATTCTCTTTTTATCATTCTTCATTTCTGTCCCCTTCACGTTTTTGTATTGTCAGACTTCTCAGATCTTTTGAAGTAATTTTTGCTGAGATACAAACGGAAAGAAGATTGTACAGTAGAAGAATGTGACTGTACAGCAAAATAAACTATTTAAATACTTTTGTTATGCTAAAACATAATGAAACTGATGGAAGTGAAATGAAAATGCTGAGACCAGAATTAGACTATATTTTGTCCTTGCAAAAAGGAATTCAGACATTAGAGGAATATAGTAACACTTCTCACTCTTGAGAGTTTGTAAAAAAAGAGATAACTTGTGTGTCTGAGATTTTTATTTTAATTGTCCCCTCAGAACATAAATTTCCAAGCTTTCAGTATTTCCTAAGGTGTGTATCTAAAATTCCCACTAATGGAGTACTTCATATGAAAAACAAAACAAATTTTCAGGCAGAATTTCTAAAATCTTAACTCACAAATGGTACCAACAGAAAACTTAATAACAAATATGCACACAGATACTTAATATAAAGATTACATATATTTGTGCACATTGCTGAAGATTCAATCTGAGCAACTGCCTTACGTGTGAGAAAACGACCTCAGTAGGACATGGGCTCTGTTACATCCTCAGAGCTTACAGAGGCAAAATGACTGTGTCCAGTGGAGGCATCAGGGGATGCTGCACATGCCAATATCAGGCATAAGAAAAGTGCTCAGCCAGGAGTTGAAATGTGAATGGATAAACAGTGAAGAACAAAGATTGTGACAGACTATGAGCGAACGGCACTAATTGTTTCTTGTAACCAAAACACCATGTTAACATTGCTCTTAAACTATTCTAAAACTACATGGAATCAGACTTAATAAAATTCCAAGAGATACAATAAAGTGCGTAGATTAACTTCTGTAACAGAATATTTAGTAATAGATATTACTACAATCACTTTAAAACACCTTTGAGTTTGTAAGGTAGTGAAAGCTACATTAATCAAAACAAGCCATTTTTTGGCAAAGAGGATGCTAATTTTGTTTCTGGTTAGCTATGTGCTGCAGTCACACTCACATTTTAGAGAAAAATAACCTGTCAGTAACTCTAGCTGTATTCCAGCATGGATTTCTAAAACGAGATCAGGGCATAGTTTTGGCTTCTGTCTGCAGCACTCCCAAAACATTGCTCACAAAGGCCACTCAAAGGATAAAATGAATCAGCACATAATCAACTATCTTAACCAAGCCCACTCAACAGTAGTAGATGCTTAAGTACTGAAACTTAATTTATACGTAGTGTATTGAAATGTATTATCTTCTAATTTTAATTACACAAGTGGAAACATGCAGTGCCATCCTCTCTCTAGCACAGGAAAATTCTAGAGGAACATTTTTTCTTCCATTCTACATTTCTACAAAACTAAGCTTCTCTGAGGATTTTTTTCAGAAACTAAAGGAGAGTGAAGGAGGAATTCAGCCTCCATAGTCAATATTTCATAATGTGCTAAAAATACTTTGGCTGATATTACCCCAAGTTGTAGAGAATCTTTCATTTTTGAGCTGTCAATTTTAACTGCTCTGTTTATTTCTGTGCTTATGTTCAGTTTGTAGAAGAAATCATGACAGACTATCCTATCCTGCATAAATAAAATGCAAGTATTTTGTATATTACTGCATAGAAGCAGATATATGTGGCTATACATTAATAATTCCAAATAGAAGAGAAATTATATATAGGATTGAACTGCTCTTGTTCCGACAGAATTACAGCCCAGATGATGCTACAAGCTTTACTGAGCCAAATCATGCTATCAAGTGTAATCCTAGTATTGGATATACCACACTCACCATGAGATAAATGAATCTATCCAAATCAGCAGCATCACAACAGAGAATGCCAAAGACCTGCATATAACACAGAAAAGGCCAGTGTGTACTTGAGATGCTGAAAGAACAAAGATCTGTAATGAAGAAACCTTATTTCTTGCATTTGGATAATAAATCAACACGATGATGTTCTGGAACAGCAGACATGAGTGTTATGAAATGACCAAGAGTGACTTTCCATACTGTAGTTGTCACACTAATACCTCAGAACACTCCATCATAATGTTAAGGTAGTGTAAAATTTCAGCCTGAATGCAACTGGACTGAACTCTTGTCAACACACCCATTCACTCATTTTTAAGTACAATTTCTCTGTCATGAAACATCAACTGTGATGAGTGGGGAAGAAAGAGGAAACAGAGAACTTCTGTCTCTAACACTGTAAATACAGTTTCTCTAAATGCTAAAGCCTTCACTAAGACACACTTTGAAAAAAATAAAGCAACAAAAGAGACTGGAAAAATATCAAAACTCTACTCATAAAATGAGATACTATTTTAGTGCTATCAGTGCAGTCATAATCACCATATGACTCAAGAGTATTGGAATAAATCTACCGAAAAGAAACATGGCACAAAAATATGTTCTGGATGCAAGAGATGCTCGGAGAACACCGACAACCACAACAAACAGGATGTGCACTCCGGCTTTCTCTAACAGCACATCAGCTCCTCTGAGTGACAGTGTTTTGTACTGGCTAGAAAATACAACACTAAATTGCTTTGACTCAAGGGACCAAGAAAACACAGACATTCTCATGTCTGTTAAGACAACCTACCATTATTTTAGTGAAGCCCATACTTAGTTAAAAGCATACTTAGAGTATACTTAGGTAAAAATTATTTTGTTAGCCTAAGTGACCTTATAGAAGATTTTTGACAAGATGTTTTATATGAACCTGTAATGTGTCTTATGTGTCTCTATCCCCAGTGCTTTACCATAAATATACCCAAAAAAAAAAGAAAAAGAAAGAAAAAAAGAAAACACACTCTAATATCGATGCAATTGCAAGACCCATACTGTCCATCCAATTAAACATTCTTTTCAGTTGGATGCTCTATGAAAAGAAGTTTACAAAAATTATGTTCCTAACAGTGCAGCTTCAAAAGCAGACGAGTTATTGGCTCACTTCTGGGGGAAAAAAAACAAAGATGCAATCATATCCTTGCTCCCAGACTTGCGTCTGGCTCCTCACATTGCATCAGCTCTGCCAAACTTCCTAAAAGCTGTGAAGGAAAGGAACAGTGGAAAAATGGGACACTGCATATTTCCTCATCATTATTAAGACACCTCGTAGAACATCCTGTTTCTGTTGGAATCCAATTCTGACTACAGACTTCAAACTTTCAGAAAGAGTATTTGTAGTACCACAGATCAGCCTGTAGCTTTAATGAGGCCTTGGACAAAATGCCTGAAGGTTGAGAGCTGTCACAATAGTTTTGGTAACAAGGTTCTGTCAATCCACCCTGCTAGGACTGCACACGTGGGTATGCTAAGGATGTAAAACCTACTGGGATAGTGCCATGAAAGAGAGACAAACAGGCAGCATCTCATCCACACTGCCCAGAAACAATCCCAAAACTATGCCAAAACGACATTTCCGTTTTATCTCAGAGAAAATTAGTCCATTCACTCCAAAAAACAACCCAGAAGGGAAGTAGCACAGATATAGTATGGATAATCAGGAATACTGGTTTGCTAAGTTAATTGACAGGAGAGTAATTTTTGATGGCAATTGCTCAGAGGGGTCTCTACTTCAAGACATTGTCTTTCCCGTTAGAATGAAAACCAGATGGGTAATTTATTATTCATGTTCCAAACACTGTCTACAACACACATTTTCTAATAAACCAGAACGCAATTCTCTATCATGAATTCCCTACCAGAAAATCTTATTTATGTCTGTTGAAGAAACTGAGATATAATCAATATTTCAGGTACTTTGATCCTTCTTTAAGCTTGTTAACATTCAATATACCCTAATTAGCCTCCCCTTCAAATTACATTCCTGCTTTCCAAATTAAAGGCTAACATGTTTCTTTGACCGACAGATAAATTATTTTATTTCTTTGCCTTTTTGGACAAGCTGTAAAAGCATTTTTCCTGGGGCGAAATAGGAAAGCTTTTTTATTTTTTCCCACTTGTTCCAAGAAGGTAAAAAATTTTATTTATCTTCGGCATAACTTTTTGTTACCAAAAGGAAGGAAATGCCCCCTGAAGCCCAGCACTTTATGCTTTTTAGTTTAATGATACAAACAGCTTCTGAAGTAGAGACGCATAAACTCATTAGCAGCATTTCAGTTCTCTCTGCTGCAGAAGCCTGGAGCAAAGAAACCTTAATACAGAATATCTGACTCTAGCACTGAAGTTTACATCTTAAACCAAATTATAACATCCAATTTTATGCAATCTTTATATCTCAAATTAGGATTTCTCTCTGTTCATTCTGAAAGAGGCTTGATCTTAATTGGCTTTATGCTCTTCCACTTCTGTCTTGACTTATTTTTGCTTTAAAACATGAGAGGCTGGAAAGAGGTTTTCAACATGGGTTTGGAGAACATAAACAAGCTTTTATGAATGTCATCAATATATTTTATAGGAAAGTTATCTATGAGCAATATAATAAAGGAGTATCCTAATGTAGACAAGACTAGTATATTTATACAAAAAGTAATTTAAAATAACATATTCAAACAATAAACCTAATTAAATTCCCCTAATAGTCATAAGCAATCCATCATGGAGTGGAAAAAATAACTAGCCTATGGATATTTTACAAAATTATTTGACTGAAGAATTCTAGGGTTTATATTTACTTTTAGATACTCAGGTTCCATGGAGTAGCAAATAGAGAACTACAACGGTATAGGCAGGAGACTACAGTATCAACTGTGTCCCTACTCAAAAACATACTACAATAACACTTTGTTATTTGTGAAAAATGTATTATTTATACACTACACATATTGTAGAAGAAGAAGCCAAACAAGAAGAAAGAGAGTGCACAGTTAAACTAAAGTAGATGAATACATGGAAAGCCACTGCAGTAAAGTTCTGCTAAGAAACCCCCTCTAAGTCGCTACAACACAGAAGTCATAAAAATTCATGTGAATAAACTTATCTATCAAGAAAAACCCACATAGAGCCAAAAATATACATCATCCATACATCAGATGTGGATCTGCCTGAAAGATCACAGTAGAGTATCTGAAAAAGAAATCCTGCTCTGTACCTAATGTCTAGTCATTTCCCCTTAAACCTATAAGTAAATCCTTCCTGGACTCCATTGAATGCCTTAAAGGAAAAAGGACTGATAGATTCACTACCTTTACAAAAGAAAAGAAAGATAAAGAAATCTTTGTTTGGAACCTCATCTCTCACAGCCACTGCAGCAAATGGGATGTTTTTTCTATTTGAATTCTCAGTGTATCTGATTCACACTTATCTTTTGCTTTAATCACTTCTTAAAGCATTTTAAAACAGTTAAAAATAAACTACCTCAGCAAATATTCAGCCAAAACTTGACACAATATCATAGTAACTGCAAAAATATCTTCAATATTTATGATTTCTGGCAAGAACCTTCCCAATCCTTTAACACTTAGCAAAGTGACTGGGCACTGCAGTATATCTTCTATATCAATAAATGATTCAGAAACAGATGGTATAAGTTCCATAAACATTTCAAACAAAAAAAGCCATGCCAATGTTTTTCCTTAAAAGGAAAAGCCAGCCTTAGGCAACCCTGGATGCTAACTTTAGCAGCATTATTTCGGAGAAAAACAACTTTTAAGAAAAATGGCTTTTGTGTCATTTTTATCATGATGGGCCAAAGGTCACTTTATATTGTATGTGGTTGTTCAAGACAGTTGTCTGTTCAGCTCTGACTCGGAAATGCCTGTGCATCACATCGCAAAATTCAGCAAACTGGGACCTTCATGATCATCTTTTCCATTCTCTCCCATCACTGTCTCCCATCTGGGTGCATGAGATTCGAGAGCAGCAGTAACACTTCTCCACTCTGTTGTTAATTCAGAATCCTAAACACTGTTTTTTACTCAGCAAAAAGCAAAAGCACTTCCTAAAAATTGTTTGATGACAAATTGTACGGAAATATGGACCACGAGGGTAGGAAGATATAAATGAAACCTGAACTATGAAGGCAGATGAAAGAAGAGCTAAGGAAGTCACCAGTATGGTGACCTCCCAGGACAGGTTTCTGCCAGAACTCCAAAGTCACTATTCCAGGCAGGGCTTGCCAGGAGCCTCATGAACCCACCCATGCCAAGTGGTCACAACAAAAGTAACATGTCCAACATCTCTGCTCCCACACAGAGCTGGGGAAGACCATGGACTTTCTCTCAAGACTGCAGAAAGCTCCTAAGGCCATTTGTACCCAAGAAGCTTAAGGCTGGGACATGCATAGACAGGTATACAGTACCCAAACCTCATGGATAAGAACTGACAATACTTCGGAGCACAAGTTAAAAGGACAACAGCCTCATGGATTCCCCCTGGCCTTCATGAACCAAGTCCCATCTCTGCATCTATTCCCCTTCCCCCACAGGGCCAGAGGTCAGGTCTTTGCTAAGAAAAGCCATGATTAAACCAAACAGAAAACATCCCCAGGCAGGCAGTCACTACTTTTCTTCTTATTCCTGCACCTATGCCTTGGCTTGAGCCCTTGAAGCTCAGCAGCCCTGTCTCCTCCCACACCAGGTCCTGCACTCTGATCCATGCAGCCATACCCTGTGACAGAGAGGGAATGCCAAGACCTCAGCAGTCTGTACAGCCTAAGGTCAGCATGCTTCCCAAACTCCCAGAGAAACGGGATCATAGAACACATTCAAATATGCCCTTTGGTGAAAAAAAAGAAAAAAAAAAGAAAATCCAAGCCTGTAGCACTCCAGAAAGCCAAATAAAACACGTTTCAGGCACAAGCATGTACATGGAGATCATTATAACCAGAGCCAAGAGAGGAAGCACAAAGAGCCCACGTGTCACAGCCATACATACAAGCAAGACCTCCAGAGCACCAGCACTGCCAGCTGAGCCCTGTACTGCTATGAGGCCTGAACCTAAATTCCAGAAGAAAAGAACTTCCTTCTTTTCTGTAATACCCACCTTCCAGGCCTCACTGATCCTTTACAAGTGGCTCATGAACTCCAGGAATTCATTACAAAGAAGTATTCAGTGGAAGTCCAGAGGGTACATGCACGGCCCACAATTGTACCTCTCTACTTCAGGTAATAATCTTTATTCTGATGCACAGATAACAGAAAGTATTACTAAGAACAAATGTTCTAGAGTAAACACCCACTTAACATGCTTTTTCTGTCCACCATTTAGACACAATACAGCAACTGCTACACTTCCATGAAAACAAACATTTCTTGTGTTAAAAATATTACATTAATTTTTCATTTCAATTAAAATGTAAATCTTCCAATGGGGTCACTTACAGGATGTTTGGCTGAAAGTCTGCCAGTCGCAGTTCCTGTCTGATTCCACGTAGAGGAAATAAATCCCTGTAATCAAGTAAAGTAAAAAATTTTAAAAAAAGGAAAATTATGAAGACACAGAGTTAAATTTTATTTAACATAAGTACCAGTAATAAAAATGCACTGCAATCAGAACTATAAACCCAAAAGTTCTTTTGAACTTTATAATTTTCCATATATAAAAGTTCTTAAACTGTAAACACTGCAATCCTTTCAGGATTTTACAATCTACTTTATATATTTCTACCTTTCTCATGCATGTTCGTAATCCATCCACATAAGTTGATTTCATCTTATGAACCTAAAATACATAAATTTCAAAATAAATGCTTGCTTATAATAATAAGAGAATTTTTAAATTAAAGATCTTACTTTCCAAATGAATATGAACTGGTTTTGTAGACCTTTTTTTTGTTAAGTCAGTTTTATCTTAGTAAATAATGGCTTTATACTCTCTAAATAGCTTAACCTATTAACATAAGTTAGGTAAGTGCTCAGTTATAACCTAAAGCCAGGACTTTGCAGATACTAGCAAATTAACTATTGGAATTGATTATTTTGCATCTTATGTCCCCAGGTCGATAAACTTCACAAAAAAGTCACACACAAAACCCCCAAACAAAACCAAAAATCAAAACCATACATAAATCCACACTTTTTTGTTTGTTTTGTTTTGTTTTTTTAATTCTTGGAATTAAAGAAAACCCAACTGAAAACCCACTCAAAACCCAATATGTTAAGTGTGAGAACAGACTAACTAGACTGTTTGGGATTTTCAGGAGGCTTGTCACCCAAAAATCCCCCATAACTAGTTATCTCCTTCACTTTACGCAAAGTATTTTTTCAGAACGCAAAAAATAAACGTTTTGCCCTAAGAGTATGCTTTATAGCACTGGACAAATTTCATATTGCAGTTTTCCAATTATTTTATGAATATGTTCTCTTTCTTGCTAATTGTGTTTCAATGCAACCACATTATGTGAAAAAGATCAGCTCACCTGACGGTACTCTAAAATTATCTTAGGCAAAGGATGAAGATCTTGCAATTTATTTAGCTGCAAAATCAAGAACGTAAATTACTGGTATGCTTTTCTGTTAAGTTAAATTATTAAACAAACCTTAACAGAATGCATTTTGGAGCAAGAAATTTTCTTGACAAGCTGAATGGACAAAATATTGGCTAAAGAATTTTGTCCCTCAAGCAATCCCACCCCAGGCCCAAGGAAGCCTTCATTCCTTCCTGCCTTCATTAGGAAGGCTGGAGATGACTCCTTCCCATTTAATTTCCCTTTCTGTCCCAGATAGAGACAAAAAAACATGCAGACATAAAAACTTCTCCACAACAACTTTGGAAACACTGGGGTATGATGTGTGTGCGTTACTTAGGGTTCTTTGTTTGTTTTTTGTGCTATGCAGCATCAAAGCAAGAGAGAACATGATAAAAGTATAAAAAATAATACATCTATACACACACACACATATTTATACACACACAATACAGCAGGAGAATTTCTTCTGTTCATCCCCTAATAAAAGTTCCAGGAAAACTTCAAGAGAAATTGTCAAATCCCAAAGCAATAAAATAAAGTATATTTCTGATCACATTTATTGGAAACCGCAAAAAAATCTGTTAAGAAAAAGAATGAAATTATTAAAATGTAGATTGGATATTTATAAGTACAACAAAAAATATCTGGAACTACAATAGTCCAGGATGAGAGAGAGATGCAACTGTACTAGAATGTACATTTAAAAGCATAATGTTTTTTTCTTGCTACCAGGGAGAGCCAACATATTAAGAGTAACTCTGATATTTATCTACTGGAAGGTTTCAGCCTACCTTTCTCTAACCAAGTCTTGGTAGTTATTGGAAAGAGAATACTGGACTAGCACTCGTATTGCTTTGATTACAACACTAAACCCTATGCTCCAACAAAAAGATGACATGCATTCTATTTCACCGGTCCCTCCCATCTCCCAAGGCTGTCACTCTACAAGATTACATATTAGATCTATGAAACCTCTTGTTGAGTAGTGTGGGGGTTTCATGGTTATACTGTTGACATTACCTGAGATCATATATGGTAGCTCAGGCACTTGGCTGAAAAGTGGTTCTAAAGGAATTTCTTCTTTCAGAAACAAATGTTAACTTTTTACCTTCCCCAGAAATGTTCTCCAGAACTTTGACTCCCATGTAAACTACAGCAATACAATTGTGGCAGCAAATCAGAAACAGGTGCAGCTGGACAGAGGCTTTTTCTGTTCCAAGAAGGAATTCCATTGCTATTATTATCTTAACAAAATGATCTTTTAATGATATGCACAAGGGGACTGAGTGGACCCTCAGTGTGCAGATGACACCAAACTGGATGGAAGAGTTGATCTGCTGGAGGGCAGAAAGGCTCTGCAGAGGGATCTGGACAGGCTGGATCAAGGGGCCAAGGCCAATAGTCTGAGGTTCAGCAAGGCCAAGTGCCGGGTCCTGACCTTGGGACACAACAACCCCCCTGCAGTGCTGCAGGCTGGGGGCAGAGTGGCTGGAAAACTGCCAGTGGAAAAATCCTCGGGGTGCTGGTTGACAGTGGCTGAACATGAGCCAGTGTGTGTGCCCAGGTGGCCAAGAAGGCCAAGGGCATCCTGGTCTTTGTCAGCAATAGTGTGGCCAGTGGGACCAGGGCAGTGATTGTTCCCCTGTGCTGGGCACTGGTGAGGCCACACCTGAAATCCTGTGTTTAGTTTTGGTCCCCTCATGACAAGAAAGACATTGAGGCACTGGAGCGAGTCCAGAGAAGGGCAACAAAGCTGGAGAAGGGTCTGGAGCACAAGTCTCATGAGAAGCAGCTGAGGGAGCTGGGGGTGTTTTGCCTAGAGAAAAGGAGGCTCAGAGGAGACCTTATTGGTCTCCACAACTACCCGACAGGAGGTTGTAGCCAGGTGGGGGTCGGCCTCTTCTCCCAAGTAACAAGGGACAGGACAAGAGGAAATGGCCTCAAGTTGCACCAGGGGAGGGTTAGATCAGATATTAGAAAAAATTTCTTCACCAAAAGGGTTGTCAAACACTGAAACAGGGTGCCCAAGGAAGTGGTAGAGTCACCATCCCTGGAGGGATTTAAAAGACATATAGATGTGGCACTTGGGGACATGGTTTAGCAGTGAGTGGACTTGGCAGTATTTGGTTAACAGTTGGATTCAATGATCTGAAAGGTTGTTTCCAACCTAAATAATTCTATGAAAAGAAAGGGGCATCCACATTTGCCTAAAGTTACCAAGAAGTCTGCAATTTGGTCTTGATTTCATTTTTAAATAAATGTTTTTGACGGATTTCTGCACTTGTGTGGGATCATCCATGAACATCTGCATTGCTGAAAATTATCTGCTCCAACACTAACAAAAGAAAGAACTGAAGGAGCTTCATATGCACGATATTTTTTACACTGATTCTAAAGATACATTTGATCTCTTGTACAGGTGTATCAAGTATCTAAACTGTTTGCTCATTGCTTCTGTAAGGGAACAAGATTATATCAAGATCCTGCAGATCTAACTCCAAATGCAACCATTTTTTCTGAAGGCAAGCCTCCCTACAGAGGGAACAACAAAAACGTTAGACTGAGGAAAATTCATGCACACAAGTAAAACACTGAACCATACAAAGAAAGTGGTAACTTTCAATTCAAACCACAGGTATCAAGCAATTTCCTACAGAAATTAATGAATGAGTTAAGGGTCCATAAAAAGATGACAATATGGTTTTAGCCCAAATCTCCTGATGGCAAAGAGGAAGTCTGGGGTGCTATTTCCTTTGACAGCAGATTTTACATTAATGACCCGTGGTCTGTGTCACTCAGCCAGTCAGTCATTCTGAGCTACCAAAATCTGACCAGTAAGAAAGTCTCTCTCCTTTGAAGAAGATGGTCATACAGGCATTTTGGTATTAAAGTTTTAAACCCTGGTTTATAGCTGAAGTTTAGCTTCAGTAGCTAGTGTGTTTTTCCCCATCATAGAGTGCATCTTGCTTTTCTGCTATAATTATGCAAAGCATAATTAGAACAATACAAAAATAAATCAAGATCATTAGGAAAACTTTAGGCAAATCACAATTTCACTGGAGTATAACTTAGAAGTTTTGATAAATCATGCAGCTGGTTTTAAAACCCCTCACCATAGCTTCTGAGGTGGACACGAGTTGTTGTATTTCAGTTCTGTGAAGTTTCTCACACAGCGTATGCAGCTTTAACTTATCAAATAGTACCTACAGTTAGAAAAACACGTAACAAATGTTTCAGTGTTTCAAGTGCTGAAATAGAAAGGATAATTATTTGGTGCTTGAACTTTAGCCTAGAATACATTTCAAAGTAAATAGAGCATACTGTAGCAAAGAGAACTAACACAGAATTGAAAAGAGCTATTATTTCTGAGCTATTGAAACAGTAATGTAATGCATTTACTAAAAACAAATGCCTAATTCAAACACAGATCATCCAACATTGTCAGATTTATGAAAAACTATGTGTCCCTCATTAAGATCAGAAAATAAGATAATTCATATAGAAGAAAAGAATTTGGAAGTTGTAAGGACATATAGGCTTTACAGTTCTTCTGTACCAATAACAATTTACAGAATGTGCACCTTACATAAATACAGCAGTACAAATATTACCTCTCGGAGTTGATAACTGCTGGTCAACAGGAACTGTTCTCCAGCAACTTGATGAGCTTCCTGTTCAAGCTCTTTGAGCCGCAACTGTAAATTAGTACATCAGAATTATTCTGTTTACATTATTATTTTCTTCAATATCTGCTAATTCCTAGGTTAATGAGGATATCAGACTTTTATTTAAAAATGGAGAACTTGATATTATGTAATCATTGCTGGTTAGCTATCAACATTTAGTTTAGTAGACTGCTTATATACTCTTTAATCTATTTTTCTTCATGACCTGAGAATGGGATTTACTGTAGTAAAAGCTACCAACATTCATGGGAAAAGAATTTAGATTACTGAAGACTACAGAGATCTGTGAGAAAAAGAGCTATGGAAATTATTCTGATAAATTAGTAATCTATGATAATCCAGTTAGATTTTATGCTACAAAATGAGATTCTCTTGTGGTTGTTTTTATCAAAGAACGTGTAAGTTGTAAAGAGTGCATTGTTTACAAAGAGAGGCACTGAGAGCCACTGAGAGCCAATTCTCAGGAAGATGGCTACTGAAAACTAGGTTCAGAAAGATTCATTACAATTTTAAATCTACAACATATAACCCAAAAGGGCCTGTACAATTTGCAAAGCAATTTCAGTTCTGGGGTAAGGCTAATGAAGCAAATATCTCTTTTTTACTCTCCTAAATAAAAAGGGAAATATCCTAAAATGTAAATATCTCTTAGTTATATTTATAATAAAAAAAATACTAAAACCCCAAACTGTTAGATTAAAAGTGACAAAGGTTCCTTCTCTTTTTAATCAGCTATCCTCAGTAAAAGCACAAAGATGATGCTATACAAT
This sequence comes from Neopelma chrysocephalum, assembly GCF_003984885.1. NCBI lineage: Eukaryota > Metazoa > Chordata > Aves > Passeriformes > Pipridae > Neopelma > Neopelma chrysocephalum. The sequence goes on along the minus strand of NW_020897804.1, from coordinate 375,449 downwards.
TTCAAAAAGAAAAAATAAATACAAAATTTACCCCCAGAATCTCAGATGTTTTTTTCAGTTCTTGTTTGTTCACATATATTTTGTGTGTTTCCATCACTGTAAATACAATTATACATTGAAAACATTTACAATTGACAATTTCAGTCTTACATACTTCTTAGAAATGGAATCTCAAACTCACACAGCTGTCATGAGACTAAGAAAACACTTCATATTCTGATGTATGACATTCCACTTGAGCATAGTCAGCAGTTGTGTGAAAATAGTGAAGATTCTTATTTTGAACTGAACTTTCATACCTGCCAGAATTTTGATAAGTGGAAGCTCCAATGTGCAAAATAAGTTCCACAAACCTTGAGCCTGTAAAGCAAGGTATAAATACATTTGTCAGTACCAGCTAATTTTGATCTTAAAACACATAGTAGTGTCATTAGGTGCATCTATTTTCCAGTGAGCAGTATTTCACCTTCTATACATTCCCTTTTTATATGACAACACTGTGACATGAAAATACTACTTATTGCAAATTATAGTATCTAAATGTTGTATCAGTTCTTTCTGTAGGGAATAGTAATACATTTTGAAACAGTAACCATTTTGTACAGGAATACTAATAAAGATATTAAAAAAAAAATCATTTTTCCAAACTGTTTATTTTTAGAGCAAGCCTCATTATAATAGGACACACGGTTATCCCTTTTTATTTATTCACTTGAACAATTAAGCAACGATTCATAATTCATAACTTTGTTTTCATTAGGAAGAAAATAAAGAAATTATAGGATTATGTACAAATTAGTTACAGAGAACAGGAAGTCTGTTTTCTCTCTAACCACCGAGCAAGACTTGTCTAAAAACTCCTCCTGTAGGCTGGATCTGTGTTTCTGCACCTTTTGTGTTTCCTTGCTGCCTTGCTTCACTGATTGTTTGTCACACTGCTGGGACATTAATCTGGATATCCAGATTACTATGGCTCCATCAACAAGTGGTCTAAGCCCTACACTTGCTACTATCAACTTCAAAGAAAACCCCTAGGAAGCTATGATGTACCTTCCACCTGAGCATATTCCTAAATATTCTGACACTTTTCCAGGTATGTGATTACAGGCACAAAAAAAACCCCAAACCACTAAAACAGTTTTTGAGATGTATCCTGAACTGCAATAAGGGGTAAAATAGAATAAAACAGTTCACTTGGAAGGGACCTACAATGACCTCCCACTGCCTGATCAATTGGGGGCTGACTAAAATTTAAAGCATGTTATTAAGGGCACTGTCCAAACGCCTCCTAAACACCGACAACCCTGGGGCATCAAACCACCTTGCCAGGAAGCCTGTTCAGAGTTTGACCAGTGTTTGGTTAACACAACCTAGAGCAAAAGATATGCTGAGATTTTGTACCCAAGGAATACATAGGAAAAACCAGCTATATTATGTTGTCCCTCTGTTAACACTTTTTAGTCTGTAACATACAGATTCAAAATACCAAAAGAAAAGTCACAATATTCTGAACCTTTCCTGTTCTCAGAATCTTCATTTAGATAATTCAGTTAACTGTTGCAGAGGAAAAGGTTCTTCTAAAGATTGAGACTACTTCCTCCTTCTAGAAAAAATGGAAAATTCAATGGGTAATTTATTTTAAATGTTGACTGCCAAAGTAAACCAGTATGGACTGAAGCACTCTATTTAACTAGATTCTAATTCGAATGAGAAATACATGACTAACTCTCTTTAATTCCTGATAATACTTCCAAAATTATTTCTGAACAACTTCTTTTCGTATCTTACCTTTAAGTCACGAGCAAGGTCCATCATTACATTATAAAGCTTCTCCAAGTTCACACCTAAGTTTTGATACTGATATAAATAAATAAAAAATAAATCAATAATTTTACTGCTAAAATAAAAGTATTTAGAGTTCTATATTTTTTATCTTTTTTAAAAGGTACCAAATTGTAAAAATAAGTTTTCCTGTTTTTCTGTATGTCTCCTGTCACATTAACATTTTAGAAACGTTTTTAGACCTCTGACAAACCCAATTCATGAACACAGAACTACATGAACATTCCAGATTTTACCTGTTCCTTCATGTACATTTTGCACAGATCACAGAGAAATAGTATCAAACTGCCTTTGATATTGAAGTCAGTTTTATTACTACTTGTAAAATGAGGAAAAATTCCTTGCAGTTTTCTTTCTCATATAAGAACTACCACTCTCCTGTGCCAGAACTGTTCACTTCCATCCCTTCTGTTCCAGAGGTGTTCCACACAGAGCCATGCCACCTCCTTCAGGTGGCTAGGATACCATTTTGAAATGCATACAGACACTGATATTATGACTGTTGGCTCCAAGAACACACATTGCAGCAGTTTGTGAAGAACTGTTGCCCATGGGATGGACTCACGCTGGAGAAGTTCATGAAGGACTGTCTCCCACGGGAGGGACCCCACAGGGAGCAGGGGAAGGACTCCTCGCCCTGAGCAATGGCAGAAATCAACCTATGAGGAACTCACGGTAACCCCCATTCCCGTCTCCCTGCACTGCTGGGGTGGAGGAGATAGAACTTATGAAGGAAGGAGGGAAGGGTGGGGGAAGGTGTTTTTAAGATTTATTTATTTTACTTCTCATTCTCCTGCTCTGATTCTGTTAGTAATAAATTTAATTAATATCCCCACTTTGAGTCTGTTTTGCCTGTGATGGTGTTTAGTGAGTGATCTCTCCCGGTCATTATCTCAACTCATGAACCCTTTGTCATATTTTCTCTCCTCTGTCCAGTTGCAGAAGAGAGTGAGAGATTGGCTTTAGTGGGTACCTGGTGTCCAGTCGGGGTCAACACACTACACAGTCTAGTCCTATGAGTGAGGACTTCTCTCTGTCCCAGACAGACTAATTTAAGCAGGCCCACACTGCAGTGAAAGTCATCAACCTGTCTCCAAGAAACCTTGTCCATGCCAATCTGATCTGGAACAAACAAGATGTCTGTGAAATACAGACAGTTTGCTTGATCCCATTCTGGGGGCGGGAAAGTGCCCAGTGACAGGCTTCAATTGACACCAACAATGCTCATCAGCGAATGAAGCAATGACACAAACTGTAAGATGTTTAGCACCTGTTCCAGCAAAGGTTTCAGGGAATATGGACCATGATCCCCTTGGCACAGCAACAAATACATAGACAAGCAGCACATCTTCTATGCTGAAGGTGTGTGGGTGAATAGTGAGCTACGGAATAAATCAGCAATCATTCCAAGGACTATGGTGGGTGGACAAGACCAGGACAATACAGAGGGAGCTTCTCTGAATTAGTGGGGGATTAGACATGATGTATCACTTACCACAGATCCCTCTGGGAGTACAGACACCTGTTAGGAACCTGCCAGCAAGGACAGAGCAAGAAGGCTGAAGAGATAAATCTGGCTAAGAGCCAGGATTCACAGGAAGAACTGGGACTCACTGAGCAAACAGAAGAGCCAAAAAGGAAGTGTGAGAGTCCAGGTAACAAATTAAGGAATAAGGAATGGGGGGGGAATAATCACAGGATGTTACAAGGAGGCATTAACTTGGACTTGAGTGAACAAGTCAGCAAAAAGGTTGGGGCAAGGAAACAAACTAGACCTGAAGTGGGACAGGAAGGAAATATTATTTCAGTATTTAACTCAGAGCTGGGAATCAGGATGACAAAGTTGAGAAATGATAACTAAGAACAGATGTGATACCTGAAGAACAAAAGACTGAGTCAAGCTAAGGAAAGAGACAAGACTAAGGATTCTGACTCACAGGAGGGCCATGACATATAGAAATAACCAACAAGTTTATAGTTTCTGCCTGTTTGCCTGTCCATTCCCTACACTAATAGCTTAATGCATGAAGTAGCTTCAGAAGAACTGCAGTTTACAGCCAGTGTTTTAAAGCAAACTAGCTCTGGTTTTCTTGGAAATGTCTATACCAACGGGTACGTGCCGATACAATGACCTCTGTCCGTGCTCTGAGCCCAATTGACATTTGTGGACTTAAATCACAGAAGTCCTATAATCATGTTGCAATATTTGGTCTGGACAACCAAGGCCTCAGAAAAGTGAACAGTTTCAAAAAAAAAAAATCATTTAGGTTGCTGCACATCATCTTATCATTCAAACAACCTCTGAAGGCCACAGTAGATCACCATGGCCCAAAACACAGACATCAAAATTTTATAAAATTCAGCAAATATGTTTCAATAGGAATATAGGAAGATATTCAATAGGATATAGGAAGAAATTTCTATAGTGCTGGGGATAACATCTCGAAAAGTTTATCACACATTCTCTCATAATGAGAGAATAAAAATTCAGATCTTTTCATTCACATGCTTGGAAGTTCACATTTGACTCGTGCTGTTCCTCAGCCTATGGTGTGGTGTCTTTACCAGCTGTGAAATTTAGCAAAATTTTAATAATAATCAACTAAATACAGTCTACAAGTTCACAGGAACTGGAAAAGGCAGCATTAGACATTTTGGAAAGGCGAGCTGGAAATCATTTTGCAGGGAGGTGGAAAGAAAAAAGATAAGATTATACATTAATATTGTTACTGAACATTACAGTTTTGAAAGAAAATTTCACAGCTGTCCCTGGAGAATGAGATCCCATCTTGGTAGAATGCAGTGGAACCTTCCCTTCTTCCCCTTCTTTAGATTTCCAACAAGTAGTATTAATAGAATAATTTTCTCCCATTAGAAAAGCATTATCTATCTTTTCATGCAACATTTTGTAAGCAAAAGCAATTCTTTTATCATTTCCTTCCCCTTTCAACCCAACCACAAACAATTGAAAGCAAACTACTTACAGATGCATTTCTCAAAGTGCCTGTATCTGTATTTTCTGCTCCCTTTGAGAAAGGCTTTTCAAAATACTTCTGTATTAAAGATTCAAAGGAAGGAACTGTGTCGCTGGGGTTTATCAGCCATGCTGCAATCCTTGGATCCAACACAACACTATCGGCAACTACAAGAATAAGTTATTTCTAACAATCAAAATATTTATATTACCCCCTACACTAAAAAATACCTCTAAAGTTTTGCCCATTTTTCCTGTACCCACACTTCATAAAAGGACAAGTATTTACTCTACAAAAATGTTAAACATTGAATTCGCAGCTGTAACAAATAGTCAATATCATGACTACACAGGAGTAAGTTCAGTATTAAATATTTTTGAAGAGGGTTATTTTGTGAGGTTGGGGTGGGTTTTTTCACTGGTTGATTTTTTCAAGTTTTAAAATATAAGTAAGCCTTCGGTTCTTTAGATTTACTGTTAAAGCCTCTCTTTCTCATCACTGGAAAACTTCAAGTTGAAGTTTTGCTTATGAGTGTCTCCCACTGCTACACTTTGTGGTTGTTAACTTGATCCACAAAATTGCCAACGGAGATCAGGGAGAGATTTGCTTCCCAGTAATCAGACTGAGATTGTTAATGTACATATGAATTCACACATGGGTGTACAACACATTGTTTCCAAAAACTAGAACCTTTTGTCCTATAGGATCATAAGTCCTTACACTGCACTTTCTCTCATGTTCACATGGATGGATAGCATGGAGCAAGCCCAGTGCTGCTTCAGTTCCCTCTGAAATAAAATTTCAACATGTGTACTGCAGTACTACAAAGACCAGGAAAAACTAATAACTACAATGCTTTGTGATATATTCAAAGATAAACCTAAGTACCCTCTTCAGCAACCCCTAAGTTAGTTCAAATGATGACCCACAGGTACATTTATAGAGAATTCCATGCTACACTGTAGCAATGGATTTATGGAAAAAGTCCTGCCAAAGATGGACTGGTGAATCAGAAGTTTTTTAATGTTGTTTAAACACGTGTTAAGATGGTTTTTTGCAGAGTCACTGCTCCTTCTTCCCGACACCCTCCGTAAGACTACTCATCTCTCAGGCAGGAGTGTCCTGGGAAGATGTCCTAAGGTGTTCTCATTGGTCTTTTGTTAACCCCTTCCTTATTTGGCTGTTAACTCCCTACCTGATTGTTTTTTTGTAAGACCCCTTACATTAAATGGTCCCCTTTGACCCTCCCAAGAGCTTTATAAACCCCTACCCCACAATAAACTTCCTCTTTCGTCCGTCTCTCCCTGGTGGTCTGGTGAGTGCTCCTTTGCGGGGTCACAGCACCACGTGGGTGGGGGGCAGGGTGGAAAGGCATACACCTTCCAGGTAATGGACTGAAGCCAAGGTCTGAAGGTTCCCCCCTCTTTTGGTCATGGGAATAACGCCGCCGGATCGCCAGTCGGCATCGCTTATGGTCGGAACTACGACGGTATCTGATCGTCTTCGAACCTCCGACTTTCGTTCTTGATTAATGAAAACATTCCTGGCAAATGCTTTCGCTCTAGGCCGTCTTGCGCCGGTCCAAGAATTTCACCTCTAGCGGCACAATACGAATGCCCCCGGCCGTCCCTCTTAATCATGGCCCTGTTTCCGAAAACCAACAAAATAGAACCGGAGTCCTACTCCATTATTCCTAGCTGCTACACAACCTTACACACTCAGTTACCTGAAAGCAAACTTTAACGTCTATAATGCAAGTTACAGCTGCAGGACTACTCTAAAGAGAATTTTTAGGGGTTTGGTTTGTTTTGTTGGAGGGTTTTTGTTTGGTTTCTTTTCCATAGCAGAAATAACGTGTGAGGAACTATCAACTTCCAAAGTTTAAAAACCTAGACAATAATTCTTTTGGTTATTAGAAACTTTAGATTCAAATCCCATGCACCAGCTAGTACCTAATCTAGACCTAGTACTGCCTGTGTGTAAAGGTTATAAAACTATCACTACTGGTAGTACCATCATGACATTTCTTCCCTCCTTTCCCATTCCCAGTGCTGTTTTATGTAGATCTTCCCACCAGATTTTAAATCACCTCCAGTTTACTGTGATTTACTGATAAAACTTTTCAGATGCTGAACACAAGCTGACAAGACTCCATAGAGGGAGCCCTTTCTGAAAGGTCACATTTACTTTTGTAACTCACTCAGCAGGAATCTGATACATGGAACCAAACAGACATTATATTGACACCTTATGCCTTCTGTTTGTAGTTGCTTTTAAATCCAACAAACAAGTCTTATTTGTTCCTATCAAAAAAACACAAGTACTCATTCAAATAATTCCTAACTCTGACAACTGTGAGCATCTCTGGGATTTATTTTAGCCTTTCCTTTGAGCAGAGGAAGCTTTTTACTAGGGAATATGAAACATGAAGTATTTTGACCTTTTCGGCTATAGTCAGGACTGCATCGAGAGCTTTTGTTTCCACTGGAAGCTATCCTTAAATTACTCAATGATTTGATTCCTACTCTAAGAAGAAATACATTATCTTCACATGCCAAGCCTCTGGACACATCCTCCCCAAGAGGGATATTCTTCTCCATGGTACTAAACCGTTTTTCAATATATTATTTAGCTACCAATGTAGTTATTTCTACACCCAGGGATTTTAACAAGAGACATCAAAATCACTGAGATTATAGGATGAGATCGCAGATTCAATACTTACCTTGTTTCCAGCTGATTTCATTACCATAAACTTGAAGTAGAGTCCTCAGGAAATCTTTTGCATTGAAGCAAATTATTGGAACTTTGCACTGTAGCATTTGAAACAACACTTGCCTGCACAGAAGTAGTTCATTAACACACACTATATTGCTACTACATTTAGTGAATCTATATACTTTATTCGTTTAATTAGCACCTACTACTCAACAGTTAACCCAAGACATTTCCTTATTCCTATAAGAACAGAATATTGCATTTTGAATAATAAATTCTCAGTTTAATAATACCTGAAGCTTCATTCTATAAGAAATTAAACATCCTAGCAGATATGCCTTATCATGCATTCATAAAGAAAACAAATCCTTGTTTGACTCTCAAAGTTAAATGCAACCTTAATCCAAAACAGCAACTGGCATCCCTGTAATACGTCAATATATCCAAATAAGATCACAGAGGTCAAGTTACTGTAGCATTGTAAAATATTGATTTAAAAGTTACTAGGCAATTTAAATTACCATAACTGCCTTGTGTTAGTACACTACTTAAATCTAGAATGTTTCATCTCTGTCATTTATTTCCATACCTTTTCAAAATGTCTATAATTCCCTCATTCATGCTATTTTAAATAGATTTTACCAATTATATATATCAGTATGTAGATTTAATAATTATGTGTATCTTTTTTTTATAAGCTCCATTTTGGTCAATATAGAAAAATAGTATTTTTTAATAGAACATTTTTGATGGTATGAAACCACAATACCAAGGGTTTGGACATACTAGAAATCACACAGATCCTAAGGTATTATTGTATGCAGTATAGATCCATTATTAAACAACTGCACCATTCTTACAAGAAATAATTACCTATAAGATTCATCTAATACCCTTATTCAACTTATTATTTCTACTGTTCATATGTACCTGTTTTATTGACGTGTTATTCTCAATTCACAACAATCTATATTCAAGTTGACAACAAGATATTAAATTAGTTGTCACGTAACTCTTAATATTACAGCTGGAGAAGCACAGGTAAGCAAAGTGACTTGTTTCAAGTCCCAGTGGAACAGTGGCAGAGATTCGACTAACAATCAAGTCCAACATCTTAAAAATGAAAGCTCTGTAATTTAATAACCCCAATTCAGCAGTTTACAATTAGGCAGTTAATACCGAAAGTCATAAAATAGTCTGATGAATTTTTAACATGCAACTATTACATCTAAGAATCAGATTCAGTTCTCATTTCTCCCTTTATGGGATACAATTTCCAAGTTAATAGGAATAAAAATGGATTTTGGTTATAATAACTGGAAGTTTAAAACATAATCCAACTTTTTATTGAAATTTAGTCCAAGTATTAAACAGATATGTTAAGCATTTATTTTAAAAAATATATTGCATTATTACTGAATATTAGTAAAACTTCATTTGGGATCTCAAAAGCCATTTAAAAAATCTGTGCTAAAAAGACAAAAAAATATTAGCATAGCTGCAAAAAAGGTGCTTACTGTAATAATGCCCATCAAAAAAGTACTAGATAAGAAATGCAGTTGAGGAAATGGAAAATAAAATACAAGAAAGATAAACCTCAAAGAAACACATTCTTTGGTGCCATACAACTTTTGCTGTTCATAAAGGATTTCCAAGGCAAATGTAAACAGTTCCTATCAGAATATCAACCTAGGTCTGCAGGGCTGCAGTTAAGTGATATGCTGAGGCCAAAGGAATAGTCTACTCTTATTTGGTTTATATTAGCCCAGACTTGACATGGAACTAATACAGCCAATATGAAATTCAATGAGCTTGACATGTAAGGAGATTAAGCCTGTGCTATGTAACCAACATTACTGCTGCTAAAAGCATATATAAAGCAAAACAGTATTTTCTCCTTCATACTCTCACCAAGAAAATTTCATGTGAGCCTGTTCTTGTTCCCAGAGAGATGATCGTTCAGTTTTTAAATAAATTAATTTATCATTTTCCTTAGCAGCTTTCCAAGTACAGCCAGTTGAAGAGTGGCTGGGAGGGAAAGGGTGATCGGTCTGATTCTTCACTAGCACAACAACTCCTTTTACTGATGAGGTTGAGACCTGTTAAGTGTAATTACAATAGTGTTTCCTCTGACAGATCTTGTGCAATCCTATAAAGAAAAGTTCCCAAATATTTTACAAAATGAAACCTATTATGTACACTGGAGTTACTGCATACACCACTGACACAGTAGAGGAGCAGGCAAGTGTTTCAGTCTTGGAAACAAAATCCACAGTGACAGATACAGTAGAAAGTAAAAAAATATTCTAATTCAGTTTAACTTTAGGTACACAAATGTCTGGTTAGCTCAAGTGGTTTCATTTTCTTTAAGTTTTACTTGGTAGCTTAAAATGTAGTCAAAATATTAAGGTTTACCCCATTTTACATGTATACTTTGGTATGCAATACAAAAAGGGGTTCCCATTGAGCATGGGTTTGTGTTTATCAGTCACATGCACATTCAAACAGTTCTACAGAACTGACTCTAAACAAAGCTCATCCTTCACTAACCTGTTCTGAGCTGAGCTGCGAAGAACCATCTTGAAATATCATAGTAGTTACAAAAGCCACTGCCTGTTCTATAGTTGCAAGCAGTTCTCTTTTTTCTTCACATCCCAAAGTGCTAATATCACAGGGATAATTTTCAGAAGTCTCTCTTTGTCCAGAGCTACAGTTGTATCTTCTTTCATGTGAAGAAGTGCAGGTCTTTACATGTAATCTTCTTGTTTTCTCAGAACAACATACAGACACATTTTGCTTTCTTTTAGGAGGAATAGCTATTTTCTTTTCCCCATCCTCCAGCTTTTTTGCTTCTACTGAAAGATTTCTTTCTTGATATCCCCATGTTGGCAAGTCTGAATCCTGGTAACAGCTCACTATTTTGGTATCTTGACAGTCAAGCATTTCATTGGTATGCACTGTCCTGACTATCTCACCAGCAGTACTTTTTTCAGGGCTGGCAGATGTTTTTAAAATGGCAATTCTGGAATCACAAACCTCCTGGGAAAATTGGAATTTTTTTTAGCAAAGCAATTATTCAACTTATGAAGATAAATAAAAAATGCAATAATTTACATAACCTTTGAAGAAATCAATATTCTACGAAAAAATGTTGATACTAACAAAACAGAGTCAGTTTAGGGCAACCACATTACATAAACCAAAATTCAGGTATTTATCAGCAGAGATTATTTTGTGGACATATACTGTTTACATCCACAACCACTGCTGTTTTTTTTTTAATCTTAGTCCAACATTAAAAAATGGCAAATCAACAACTGTAAGATGCATTTAGTCTGGTGTCCTGTCTTCCATAGTTATGAGGTTATTAGGGTCTGAGAGAGAAGAGACCATTCATTTTTAGCTTCGCTATTCAGAGCTTTTTTTTCATGACAGCTTAGTTTGTTAAAGAACTTTTGGCAAGGAACCTTAATGATTACTTTGGAAATCCAAGTACAGGAGTCAACTGGATCTCTTCAAACAATTTACAAGAAAAAAATACATATAGAAGTTGCACTGTGGAAGTATTATCAGGTGTATGAATAAGCACTATATTCTATTCTGTTTAACCCACTATAGTCAGAGCAGTTTTCCCACTCCAGATAGTCCCTGGATCCCTTTACAGCAGCATGCTACTAAACAGCACTAAGCAAGATGCTGCATGGTAATGTTTTGTTTCTAATCCTTCATCCTTATTTCCTTCATAAATTTCCTTGTTATGCTACTGGCCTTAATATTTTCTTACTGTTTATTTTGCTAGTTCCTTCTACAACCGCTTCAGCTGAGACAGATCCTCTGTCTTGATTTCATAAACAAGGACTCCGGAATGGCAACCGGTGACCTTTCAAGATTCCCCAAGGTGAATGTGTTTAACTATTTACAGATTACACAAAGTTGTATTTTCCCTCAATACTCTTTACACCTCGATCACCAACAGGCCTTAGAGGAGCCAGCAGGCTTTCTACTTCTGAGGCATTTGGAAAAATGATGTGTAAGTGATGCATTTGCAAGCTGTTCCTCCAAGTTTATTTGGACTATACTATTGTATACTTCATCTAATTTAGTCAAACAAGATAAGTATAAAAGAACACAAATTCTGTTAAGTCCATGTTTTTGCATGACGACATTTTTTAGTAGTGTCCTTCATACTCTTGGCCATACTACCTTTTCCTGCACAGATTTTAGTATTCATTTTAAATCTTCAGTATTGTTTTGAATAAATCCGTATGTTACCTACACATGTTCTGATTTTGGAGGGCACTTCTATATACTTTCTTTAAAACAGCTCCTTCAATTTTATGTATTTTCTTTTTTTGAAATTAAGTATCACTGTCTTATCTATCTTTTAATGCCTCAGAAAGATTACAGTCTCTGTCAGGGCACCTTTCAGCAGGAAGATTTTGAACCTAATCTCACACAGAATGAAATAAAAACCGATTTCTCTCCTAAGTTCTTTCTAACTGTCCCACAAAGCAGTTGTCTCCTCATTTTTAGTTGCAGCATCATGCATAAATTTAACATTCACCCACTCCATTGAAAAGTAACTGAAGCCTCTCCAAATTACTCTATTTTCAGCTCTCCCAGCCCAGTCTCCTTCAGTACCTCTGCTGTCATTACCATTCCAAAAACTAAGGTTTGCTCACTTCAAAAGAACCACAAGTTACTGCAGTGCAGGGCTCCCTCCATTTCCCAAGATGACAGTTTTCACTGATCAAAGAATACTGTCCATCTCTATCCAATCTGGATAAACCAGCCAGAATGACAAAGCCAGTAAGTCTGGAGTTTTTTTACAGTTTTGCAATATTCCTCAACCCAGTTCCCATATACCCAAACCTTAGAACTATGGAGTCAAAGAATGAAAAAGGCTTAAGACTGCTTGAGATCATACTTCACAGGATCAACTCTACAGGTTCTAAGTAAACAGAAAAAGGAAGCTAAGATTTTGCTACTACCAAAATGAATAGTGGCTGTTCTCAATGAAGACAAATTAAATGGACTTAAGACAATAATAATCAAAGTGGACACTATAAAGTTACCAGAAGTGAAAAAATAATATGCTTAAGAGCCATAGAAAGACAATTAATTCACTCAAGTGTATTCTCCAGTCAAACTGCAAATAGTTTTATCATTTAACACAGCAGAATTTGAATTATGACACTCCAGTAATTATAAAATCAGGAATAAGCAATTCTCTTTTAAAGGTTAAAAAATAAGAACAAGGCAATTTAATTATCCAGTCAGAATAATACAGCTGGTACTACAATTAACCACAGGGAGAAACAGCAGCTTCTGCAAAGAACTGATCTTCTCTCAGAAATAATGACGTGGCTGGAAGTAGAGAAAACTCCCAGGATGTAGTTTCATCATTTATGTCAATGTAGGAAGATTTCGCTAGATGCAGCTTGTCAAAATTAGCGTCTCATCATCACAAAAAGGGGTTCCACTACTACCCATGTGCACCCACAGCTGCATGAGCATCTATGAGCCAATGTAATTTGGAGGAAGCTATTCCACTCCATAAAAGAAATCAGTTTTCTGCATCCTGAGCAGCCTGAATGGACTTGCTGAAGTGTGCAACATGCACCAGAGTCAGAGTAAGTAAGGCTGTGAAACTTGCAGCTGGGACAGGAGTACACTTGCAGCATCTGCAACTCATCGATCAACCCAATGGATTTTATGCTCAGGGCCTGAGCTGGGGCTGCTGCAGCTTCCCATTCCCACTCTTGCCCTGGCTCTCACTCACATGCGCATCAAGTCAAACTGAGAGAGATGATTAAACCCAAAATTTAACTTCCTAGTACAGAGCAATTTTTCATCTGAATCAGCTCATTTTATGATTATGTGCTAGTGGTTGCCCAGTGACAGAGGTCTGAGAACATTTTTAAAACCTTGTAACTGCCTGAATGCGGCAACCTCACTTCTGATCACTCTGTCATAAAAAAACAACTTCCTGTGGAAAGGGTAACAGAATTGGGGCCAAGACTCTCATGGGTAAATACATGCCAAGTGCAAAATAAGACAGGAAAAGCTACCTGAACTATGATTGTATAAAATATATCATGATAAAGCTTTTTATGAAAGAACCAGTGTATAATTCCAAACCTGCTATAAAAAGACTGCTTTTAGTGGTTTTCAATCTTACAAAATGCTTGCCTTTTCATTTCTCAGATGTGCATCCTTATCACCTACTTTATTTTCCTTTGTCTTCTCTATACCTTTAAAAAAGAAGAAACAATTTACAAAACAAATGAATCTGTAAGCAGTGCACATAACTTAAGTTACATACAGAGTACTATTACTGACACTTTTACCAAACCTAAAACAATTGTACTAAAATTTTCCTTGACAATTATTTTATCAAATTAATATCATTCATGCTTAAAAGGGCCCTGCAGGTTCTGAAATATGCATATGCAAAAGCCTTCTTTGTCACCATTAAGAAAAAATTAATTCAAATTCTCTACAAAGCAGACAAACATTTTCCACGGTGCTCAGAAGAGGCATTGCTATAATTCCACAAATAGGCGTATTTCCTTCTTTCAAGAAAACACAAACCATTGTGGTCAAAATAAAGCTTGTGGCGTAGGCATGAAGAATAAAACCAACCAAACCCTACAAACATTACACATTTTTAACTGTTTTCTTGGAACTAGGCAGTATTATTCCACAATAACTTTGTTCTATAAAGCACTATTTGCATATATGACTTTAATATATCATGCCCTACAGCAAACCTTGCAGGGGATAACTTTTTCACATTGTTCATCCTGCAACAGAACAAGTATTGTAAGATCAGACAAGAACAGAGAGCAAGGGGAAATTCAGACCTACAAACTGACAGAAAGGTAATGTGATATCAGCCCCAGAAGTGGGATGGCCACCCATGCTGGGTCTGACACACCCAGCCAAAAGACACCTCATGGGCAAAGTATGTATTTTGTCCCCCCATAATGAGTACAACAATAAACTGATGTTGTCAGCTATGAATTTGCATTACCAGCAGCAAGACACTTTCTGAATGTCACATACTGATGACCAACATCAAACAAAGAATAAAGCTATCTATTTCTATTTACTAAAACTGTTTTAAAAAATTTTTGTCTAGGCAAATCAAGACCCTGTACTTAAAACACTAAAAAAAGCCTTTTCCAGAAGAAACAAAGCTTATCATTACATGTTGGTGTAAGTGTATAATCAGTCATTTATCTCCAGCTCAGACTTCTAACCTGAGCTGTTAGAACAGCCAACATGGCATAGCTGTATTTGTAGCTTCAAACATTTTAGGTTTGGTTTTCTTGACACTTTCTACAACAATAAGATTATAAATTAAGAATAATAGTATCTGAGTTTACATTCAGTGCTTTTAATTGTTTCACAGCAAGATACTTTTTCTTGACAAATCCACCCTCCAGAGAAGATGATGAGGATTACATTTCTCTCCTCCAGCACACAGCAATCAGTACGACAGATCGAAGAGATATGCAACTTCTGATTTCTGAATTACAGCAAAGTATCACCAGATGGCAGCAGAAACCTGTCCTTGCCCTCCAACTCCTTAAGGTTTGATGGAAACATTACAGTTCCACTGCCAAGATAACCACAGAATTTCAACAACTAGGTCAAAATTGTGGATCTTTGTTCTATTTGAGCCCAATATTTTACCTTCTAAAAGACAAACAATTTTTCCATTAAGTAGAATTTAAAAATCTACCAATAAAACACAGTTCAATACAGCTTGAAACAGATTGAATAATGTGGCAGGTTTCTGTCTGGTTTTGTTTTTAAGAGAGGTGAACTTTTTCTTCTTTCCAGATCCACACTAAAGCTATATAGATAAAGACATAGATATAGACAGATACGCGATTTCCTAAGAGCAATTCAAATAGGTCTGTTAAACCCGTACGCTTTAAACAATTGTTGAGTAATTACTGCACGGAAAACAAGAGCAAGAAAATCTTTTCATGTGACCTGCTGCTACAAAATGCTTATACTGTTCTTTTACTCCCCAATAAACAGGGATTTAGCAGCACTACAAAGACGACCACAAGCTCATTTGGTCAAAGATACCAGACAACTTCATGGTGTTCCAAAAAAAATAAGGATCTGCAATTTTACACCTTGAGAGACAGTGAATGGATCAAGAGCAGACAATAAAACTGTGTTATTGCACAGTACTGAGACTGCCTCAGTCTAAGACAAAAAATATTACTGAGGAAAATTAAGGCAGGGAAAATTACAAGGTAGCAGGAGAAGTAGAATGGCAATTAAACCAAGGCTGAAAAGAGATCTGATTTTGTTTAAAATCATCTGGGTTTTGATCCCAGATGTACCATGTACAATGTACCATTTTAAAATGAACTTATTTCTTCAAATGTGTATCACTGACTGACAATGAACTACTACCCTTGTCACTGCTGCACCACCAGGCTCCACTGATCCAATACTTTACTACTGAAAGAGGGGCCTGAACCATAATTTATACAAAACTGAGGCTGCCAAAAACACAATGTACACAAGAACAAATCCCATCATTTAAATAATATTCCAGAATCTAGTTCTCAGGAGAAAACAGACAACTGAAACTGAGCAAAACTCTAACTTTCTATCTACTTCCTTCCAGAGCTACCAGACTGACAGACTACGACATGCAGAGAATTGAGAATAAAAATTACATCTTGCAAAACCTCTCTAGCATCCACAATGTTCTGAGTAAGATTTGCCCAACAGAATGATCTGCTGAAGCACTTGTAACATCACCTAATTTGCTCTTTCACTGGGACTTTTGTTCACTCTTCCTCCTAGAATTTCACAAGGAGTGCATTGCTAATGAACACGTGTCTAAAGCTCAGACATGAGTCTGGAGAGTTCACTGGCCACCTGGTGAGCTCCTAGTACCTCTAGTGATCTTCAAATATCTAGTCCAGAGTCATGTTCATGTATACATCCAATTTATTGCATTTAAGAGTATTAGTTAAGTAACAGTTGGAAATTCTCATCTACTTCTACACCACACAGGAACAGAAAGAAAAAAAATTAAATTGAGGGTACTGTTCCTTGCACTCACATAACATTATTTAACCAGAAAAGTCCCAGAAAATGTCACAGCTACAGCTTAATTCCTTTTCTAAACCTGTAATCCTAAAACCTCACCTTTTTTTTTTCCCCATTTAAAAATAAAGACTAGAGGTTTGATATTGTTTTGTTTGTTTGTGTTTCAATTTTTCAACTGAAAAACACTTAAAAAGACTAAGACTTACTCTGGTTATTTTCTCTGTTTGTCTGAACTTCTACAGGAATAGACTGCAAAGCTGTCATAATCCTCTGAGCAGTATCAGATAAAGGCACTTCAGAAATCTCACATCCTATGTACATGTACCGCTCCATTTTTAAGATTAAACCTATATGCAGAACACACAAATTATTAATTAATCACAGCCACAAACAATCCTCACTTATATTCTGTTGAAAACATAGTGAACGTGTTCAGCCATTCATTCTCAATAGAAAATTACATTTCCTCCCAGAAATGTCTGTTAGCAACATATTGTAAATAAAAATGTAATAATTTTTAAAGACTAGTATCTTTGAAACAGTGTTTTAATACACTGATAAAAAAAAATCAGCACTCTTAAGTACAGAAAAAAATCTAGCAAATAAATCAAGAATTTGATGTATGTGTGACATGCTTTCCCCCCTCAATATCTTTAAACCAGTCTAGCACATGCATACACTTACTTTATTGGTGCTTGGATTTTATTAGGACAAAAACAACCAACCGTCAAGTAACTGCCAAAATTGAGCCAAAACAAGATGGAAGAAACACACATTACTAGCATGGTATACAACCATTAATTCTGGTATACAACCATTTCTGTTTCAGAAAATACTTATCATAAAAGACCTCTATTTCCTAAATTTTGTATAATTGATGCACTCAAGTACTGTTATATACAAGTAACTTTAAAATACTTACTACAGTTTGTCAGTTTGAGAAACTGGTCAGCAACACCTACAGTCTCTACAAGCTTTGACCGCCACTGTTGTCCTAAACTTTATCCTTTTCTGAAAAGGAGTAGCTTTTCCAGTTGACCTGGCCATATTCTATAATACATACAAAATACTTGGAAAATCCCTAGATACAACACACATTGGAGAATCACAAATAATGGTGTCCATACTGATGCCTTGTTATTTTACAGGTAGACTAGAAGAAAGCATAAAGCTTAATAAAAACACAGGAGAAATATCCAACATTTTAAAAATACTTAAAGGATCCAAGCTGTCCAAGTCAATCACTCCACCAAAAACTGCTGTTTACTAAATTATTCCTATACAAAGTAGCAAGTAGAGTCCTGCTACTCTGGTCTTCTCACTAAATCCAGATCATGAGTAGCCTGTCAAGTTTAACCATCATGCAAACAATAGTTCCTTTGCTTGCATGGAAATACTTTTCTTAGCTCAAGACCACAGGCAGATTGCAGCTTTGAATACTTACAAGTGCAAACATTTGTATCTCGATTCAAAGAGGAATATCCATCCTGCTGCATTAGAACTGGCTGTATCTATCTAGCTCAAATCAGTAAGTGTGTGAAGGAAAGTGAGAGGCAGAATGGCTTTCTTTTCCCTGACGTTCCAGGAGTCAGAAATATAATCTTTCCCCACACACAACTCCTCCTAACTTTTATAATTAAGAGCAACACTTTTTTCCTACATGGGGTTAAAGTGCTCCCTGAATTCTCAGGGTGGGAAGCAGCAATCACAGCCTCAGGGGCACATCAAAATGAGAACCCAGTAGACTAAATATAAACAAGACACTATGCCTGAGAACAGGCCTAAAACCAACACACAGATTCACCATAAATATTGACCACACTGAACTGAATTTATAGAGTTTGGCATTTCATAATAAATACAAAGTATAGAGTTAAGCAGCATGAAATCCAGACATAAAGACACTCAACCAGTAAGTTAAAAAAAATTAAACATTTCAAAATAAGTTATGTTCACATAAAAGTTAAAAGACTGCCATCAAAACAGTTTAAAGACAACTGTTACTGAAGTTAAAGCTGATATACTAACCTTCATCAATATGTACAATGCTTGAAAGCAAGCACAGCTGATCCCATCAAAATATAAAAGACTGGAAGTTATCATACTATAAAATCCTATTTTAGTTCCATTGGTATATTAGGAAGCTATACAAAAATTTGATAAACAGGCTAACAATGCACATGAAAGCAGCAGTATGAAAGTAGCGGCACTCTGAATTGAAACGCCTATCATTATAAACTACAGAGCAAACTCAGAAGTCCAAAAGACAAATTTAAAATTCTTCTTCTTTGACAAGCCCAGTATAAGTATGGACCGGTTTCAATGGAGAAGACAGGCCATAAGGTAAATTCAGAGATGTTGGAATGGTCATAAAACAGATGGTCTTGGTATTTAAAACAGATTCTGGTACATATTCCAACACATTTTTAAGACAACCAAATCTTCTTAGGAGAGCTGTAAGGGAAACAATCATGGAATATCTGCCTTGGAGAACTCTCCTCTTCACTATGAGCACATTACACTCATGTTCCAAAATCTGGAATGCCTCCTCCGCATTTATTTTGTGGTTCACAATCAAAGGTTCTCAGCATGCAAGAAAACTTAAGGGTATGAAATGTTCCTTTTGGTGCTACGTTGTGTGCAGCAGAAATGAACCTACAGGCCAGGAGAAGGGCAGCCTGAACATAATTCTTTCAATTAAACAATGAATTACTTTGTATCCAAGAGCTTTGACAAAACTGAGATTGCACTTAGCAGGCAGATTCCAAAACCTGCAAAGCAGCACCCAATCCAATGGTAACAAACACACTGCAGTGACAGGTAAGAGTCAGCCTGGACAAGCTAATGTTTATTATTCCACAAACTTGTAGACAGTTTACACTAACATTTTCCTTTCTTAGGAGTACATTGAAGTTTAGACATTAGGAACTCCACTGGCTGTGAAATTCTCATCTTCCAGACCACTGGCTTTAGCCTGAGACTGCTGCTCAAGTTTCTCCACCATCTCTTTCAAGTGATCTTCGTCGTTGAAATAATACACATACAACTCTCTTTCCATCTGTTGCAGCTTATTGGACTCTAAAATGCTTCTCTTCAACTTCAGATCAGCAACCAGATCCCCAAGGAGTTGCTTTAGTTTATTTATATTAACTTCCAGTTGATGAAACAGCTCAGTAAGTTCCTAACAAAAAATACAAGACAAAAAATCAATACTTTTATATTATTAACACATTAGCTGAACTAGAAATACAGAAGGTTTTTTTTGCTTTGGGAAGCCACTTTTGTTTGTAATTGAAAAGTAATCACAAAAAAAATAGAAACAAAGGTGGTAAGGGATTCCATTCAATTTTTGAGCTCCATGTAACAGAACTCACATCAGGTTATGAAGATGCAATTTCATTTACTTGTTGACCAGATGAGTTAAGACCATAAAACCTGACCTAGACACATGAGTGAATGACGTTTTCAATCAATTAAAAGTCTTCATTGCTAGTCAAATCTTAAAAGGGAAAAAGAGACCACAATAAAAAAGCCAAATCAATTTTACAATTAAATCATTAATTACCAGCTACAATTTTCCCAACTGGCATTCTTATGATAGTTCAGTATAAGCAGACTAGTCACCTACTTACACTTTATTTCCTTATTAAAGGAATTACTTTCCTTGAGAAACAGTAGCAGCAGAAGGAGATGTCACTATGTTTTAAGAGGTAATTTGAGTCAATAGACAGGCATTTGATTTAATAATGTATAGTCCCTACATATGTACTGTTCCAATTACAGTTTCATTTTTTAATAAAAACTGTTCTATATGTTGCGAATTCACTTGACAGATGAAAGTTAAATTTATTTTTATGTAATTAACCAAGGAAGTATTACATAACAGGAGATTTCCCTCAATGCATTTTTGAAGTATCTACAGTGATTTAAAAACCATAACAAGTCACATTTAACAAACCCTATTCCCATTTAAAAGATGTTCTAAACCCAACGCCTGAGAGCTGTGTAGCAGGATTGTCCTACTACAACTGTCCTTCAAAATTCTGTTATTCTTATTTTGTCCAAATGACTGAGGCTTTTTAAGGGGCCAAACCATACTACTGGGGTGTTACAGGTAACAGGGGAGAAAAAAGCCCATCTGAAATAAAGAGAAATTTAAATGAGTTTTCCGGTGACACCCTATCCAGACAACGTATTTCCCACACCACAAACTGACAGGACTGCACATGCCTTTGAAAGAAATTAAGTCAGATGCAACAATTTGCTCAGACACAAAAAATTATTACCTGCCAGCATTTACAAAAATCCAACATTTGCCAAGAACAAGTAAATAGGGAGTCCATCATCATTATGCTAATAAATTTGTTGCTCACAAGTGGGGACAGTTTGTGTCTACAGCCTTCACACTACATTTTTGTCAGTAAAAGAACATGACACACACTAATATAATAATTCTAATAACTCAGTAAGGGCTTACCGGACTACGGAGCTGTAGCTGATTTCCTCCACAATACAGAGAATCACGAAGGGCATCTACATTTCTTTCTAGGTTGGACAAGAGGAGAGACTGCCCTTGAGAAAACGCTGCTCTCTGCTCTTGTACCATAGCACAGTCTTGCTTTAACTTCTGAGCCATCCGCTCCAGGTTTTTGTATGTTTTAAATAACTGTTGTTTTTCATTTCCTCCTTCCAGGAGCTCATATAGCCTGTAACAAGTGAAGTAAGACACACAAGCATTTCTAAGTTTCCTAAGCACTCTATTATCATTAGTCAAGAGAAGATGTCCATGCTGAGAATTCAGAGGACTAGTAAAAGGCAGTATTGCTCAGGGCTCTCTTACTACACTGCTGTATCTCCCACTGATTTCATGATTCTATCTATATATAGCTAGTGATTAATAGGAATCCAAAATATTGCAATATTAAATTAGCAGCGATGAAATGTCAAAGTAACAGTTAGTAAGTACAAAATGAATGCAAATAGAAGTTGACAGTGTGCTTTTGCCAACTCTTTCCCGACACTTCAAGAACTGCAAAATAAGATTCTTTTTTTTTGAAGTGCTGAAAAAAAGCTGACTTCAATGGCCAATAAAAAATAAGAGCTATCTTTGTAAGGTTTTCAAGCTTACTGGAGTATTTCCTGTTTTCTATGAAGAGACTGCTAAGAAATTCTCCAGCTAGTTACAAGTCATGCAAAAGACAGCGTTACACACTATACCAAACTGTGCCCTTACACTGCATCAGGAATAGACCAATATGATCACAGATAACTTTGCTCAAGTGTTACTACCACCTCTGCATAATAAAATCTTCAAGAGCTGAGCCCTAATATAAAATCAGATTGGCTTTAGTAAAAGCAGGAGCTATATTTCAAAAGTAACTGAGTTTCTTTTGAGTGTCTTCTGCTTACAAACCCTTCAAAGTTTTTAACTCTTTCAACCTCCCTTCCCTTTTCAAAAACAGAAAAAAAAAAGTGGAAAAAGTAGCCAGACAACATTCAGTGACTTGGAGACTTTATAATAAACCTGAACAAAAATGTTACAAGTTGACAATGCAAACACACAATGGGAGCAAAACTAATGCTGCCTCATTAGTGCAGTTATTCACTATGTCAAACCATACTCTGCTGTCACTTACCAATTATTAAAAAAAACCAACACCTGAAGCTCCATTCTAAAGGAGGGAAAGTCTGACAGTAACACACCTGTAATTACACAATACGCCTCATCAAAAGGTCTAGTCTTGACAGAACAGCAGCCCAGCATACATCCCTGACTGTATCACCTGAGCTACAAGGAGACAACTACTTAGGCAGTGAAAAACCAGACTCCTGCATGGGTGACAGGACACTCAAAGCAGGTGAAAATCAAGCAGTAGAAATGAGCTGAACACAATTCATGGACTGAAGGAGTCATTCCTCTCTCCTACCACACAGGGGTTTTTGCCGGCTCAGCTGATGAGGCCACACATCAAACTGAGAAACCACTGTTATTAATATCTATCCTTCTAGAGTAGCTTTCAGGAGGTCCTAGATCCCCATATAAGACAGGTTTGGCTTTGAACATCCATTATTTTCTGGATATTGCTTAGGAATAATTCAACACTATTAAAAAGACTGATAATTGAAAAGGTTTTCCTCAGGCAAATGTGCAAAGAATTTCAAAGGACAAGGAAGAAGCAGGTTTCATATCTTGAAGACTTCAGTTCTTGAGAATTCAAAACTCTAATTAGCTACAGCAAGTACCTAAGAACTTCACAATAGGAAAGGCTTAGCTTGCCTAAGCCTTCTTCTCCCCGATATTATTTCAAAGCAAGACAAAGTTCAATAGTGACCATAACACTTACCTGCAAGAGAAATCATCCTCGGGACTAATAGCGTTTTTTGGCTTTGCAGGTTGAATTCGCTCAGTTATCACCTGTAGTCTCTGCTGCAATTCATCAGTGCTCTTCTTCAGAGATTCTACCAAATTCTCAAGCTGACAGCTGATCTCCTGGTGTTTCTTCATCTCCATTTTACAGCCCAGCTCAATAAGTTCAAACGATGTTTTCTGTCTCATCAAGTGCCTGCATATTTCATCTTGTCTTGCAGTGTAACAATCCTGCTGAGCAATCTGATGATCCAAGTACGCTTTCAGCGCTGGCGCAGTGAAAAGCTGTGCTTTCTCTTTCAGAAGGGGAAGCAGCTCTTCGCTGTTTATCTGAGCTATATCTCGTTTAATTGTTGAAATTTCATCACTTAAACTAGATATTTTGGCATCAAGGTTTTCTTGTTGTCCAATATCCTGCATAAAACAAAATATACGTCATTTTCTTCACAGTTACCTCCAGCCACTTTCCAAACATTCCTTCAGTTCACTCAAGGTTCATGTGCTTATGTTACATCTACCTACAAAATTAAATGAAAACTCCACAAGTAGTTTCACAGAACTTTACAACATAAGCCAAATACAGATGTACAAAGTAAATGTCAAATAAATATATTGCAGGGTCAGGAAACAGTTTATTGTGCTAAAAATAGAAGAGCTCCATTTTACCCAGCACCCAGATTTCAAACATGTCTAACTGAAATCTCACATGCAAACATAATTATTTATATTCACTGGATGATCAACACTGCTGGCAGAATCAATCTTTTTCAAATTACTCTAATCAATCAAGTCCTATATACTAGTCACCCATAAATGAAAATATACAAACTGACATGATGCCTCAAGTAATTCCATGAGTGGCATAAGCGAATACCTTTCCTTTCATTATGATTTCTTCACAAACTCCAGTAGCCATATCTGCCTGTCACTCACTTATTGAGAGATTTCTGAGGCTTCAACTATCAGATTCATTTATTTGGTACAAATACTTGAGTTTCAAAGGAGTCAGTGAACTAAAACTTTCTAAGCTTATGCTACACAATATAAACAGGAATACATTTACCACATTGGCTCCTCAATACCCTAAAAATTGTAACCAAAGCTAAGATTTCGTTTATTGTACAAACAACAGAAAGCCAGTTCTGATTCGAAAATTCAAAGCCAAACTAAACTCGAAAGGTACTACTAAGTTCTAGGGTTTTTAAGGTAGTAACTCTGGAAAGGAGATTTAAAGGTACTGGGCCAAAATGAAGAATTGCTAATGACAGACAGTAATTTCACAAGACGAGTTTTGTGAGCAAAACTAAAACTTCATAGAAGTGCAATTTCACTAAATAAAAATAGTTGAAATAAGAATAGCTCAGCAATTCCCTTCACTAGATCCAGTTGAACATGGCTGTTTAAAACTCCACTACCTTCTACCACTTTTTGTGGTTTACTGTGCGAACAAGCTCAGTCACTCTGCACCTGCATTTGGTTAATTAGCACCAAAAGGGAGGACTGACCTTGGCTAAGTGTTTTGACAGAGAGAATGTTGTGCTTCTGAGTGGAAAACCACATGATAGCGTGTATTTTTCTCTCACAGTCGCTAGATGCTGTGAGTGTGTGGGATCAAAACACTGGTTTAGGACAATCCTGGGAATTCTGATTAACTAAAAGACAACACCAGGTGCTGTTTACGGGAGAACATGAATAAAAGGGGAAAGCTGAAAACGGTCAGCGGAGAAATCCCAAAACCAAATCGTGTGCAGAGTGCATCCTCATCTTTCCAGCGCCCATATCTGGTGACCCCCATGTGAGACCTGCATTACAGGACCCTTTTCAGCACCCATGACTCAATGAGGTTGGTAAGTGCCAGCATTCATCTCATTAGAACGCGACAGCAGAGCCTGCGGGACAGGAATCTGCAGAGTCGTGTAGTAATAATGGGGCAGGGAATTCCCCAAGAACACAGACTTTATCTAAAGGTCTTGCAACAGGTCTTGAATGCAGTAGGACATGAGGTTATGGATGAGCAACTGGAACATTTACTTCTATGCATGCTTTGCAACCGCTGAGAGTAACAGAGCCTGATATAGGGACAAAGGAACGATGGCAATATTTTAATTTAAATTTGGACACCTTGAAAATACACTCTTTTAGATTTGTTGGACGACTTCTTTGGGGAGAAGGAAGATATATTACCTGCCGTTTCTGTTTCTATCTGTGCTGCTGATCAGCCTGGTTTATATTCCCTGCTGACAGGGGGTTTAAGACCTCTGGTGAGGGGTCAGTCTTCCACCTTCACTCGTGATAATCTCCTGTTTCCTGCCTTTAATCATGCTAATTTACCTCTGGCCGGGGAGTTGACCCCCAAAAATCAGTGCCCGGTTACTCCCCCCCACCTCACTGTGCGCCACCACGGCAGCCTCCCCTCTCTCTCCAAGCTCCGCAGCTGCCAACATGTCAGGGCTGAACTTCAACCACGAAACCAAAAGAAGAAAAAAAAAATAAAAAGGGAGCTTAAATGCATGAATCATCTGAAGAATAGACACCCAGCATTGGAACCATCGAATGTATTTGATAATTTGAGTGCCTATAACTTTGTTCTTGGTAACTTTAAAAAAGGAAAGTTATTTATACAGTGTGTTTTGTGCTTTAAACCAAAAAACACCTAGTCCTAGGTACATGTGTACAATTAGATGCCCTCACACACATGCCGCAGTCAAGATTTAAAGAAAAAAGTTAAGATGAAAAAAAAATGTTAAAACTTCAGATTGATTGACTAATTTATGCCTGTGTCAGGGACCTGATGAGTCGTGTCTGAGATGCTGCCATAGCTGGTCTGGGTTGTGCTTGTCAATGTGGCATGGGAAAATACTGTATAGTTTCACTGTTGGGAATACTGAACCTTGGAAAGAGAAACAATAGATTAGGTTAACTGGTGGGAACTTGAGTTTGGGACGGAGTTGGTATCATAAGCCATTGTGGTCTCAGTTTGCACGCTGGCCACACATGAGCCGAAGTCACAATTGGAAAATTCCACTCCTGTGAGGGGGATATAAGAGGTGGGTTGGACGGGGGGCAAGACACGATGCACGCTGCTTTGATCCCGGGGACACCCTGAAAGGTGCATGGCCTGCCTGCCCCTCCCGCCAAGTACCGTGCTCCATCTTCTCCTCCTGCTCAGCAGCTTCTCAGAAATTCAGGGGTCGGTGTGTATGGAATGCTATCGCAAGTAATAGGATAAAGTTGCTTGCTTACAGCCTTCGTGTCTCAGTGTTTGTGATTTTGGGAATCCTCAGGAACCTAGAACAATGCCAGATTATTTGTTGTCTTAAAATATGTACGTGGAGATTGTTTTGATATGTGTTTAAATCTTCCTTGAAAATACAACTGATAGAAAACAATGTAACAAAGAAAAAAAGAGAAAAAGAAAAAAGAAAGAAAAAAGAAAAAAAAAGAAAAAAAGAAAGAAAAAAGAGAAAGTGAAGAAAAAGGAAAAAAAGAAAAAAGAAAAAAGAAAAAAGAAAAAAGAAAAAAGAGAAAAAGAGAAAGAAAAAAGAAAGAAAAAAGAAAGAAAAGAAAGAAAGAAAAAAAACCCCAACCAAAACAAACAACAAAAAATACCTTAACTATAATCTTATCACCTGTGCCTATCCCAAGTGCAAGAAATGTGTACTCTGTATTAAAAACCATACTTTTGAAACAAAAAAGGGGGAATGTGACACCCCAAGTAGACAAAGCTGCATTTACCCTTAATTTTTTTTATTTGGATCAATAGGTATTGTACAAAAACTCACAAAGATGCCCTATGGCAAGGTCCTATTGAGTTGCTGGCATGGGGAAGGAGCATGCCTGTGTTTTGCCTCCCTCAGGACCCCGCTGACTTCCAGCACGTTTGATGAAACCTTATCATGAGTGGAACAGACCTGACATGCAATCCAATTCCGCAGACACAGAGGCTGTCCCTCAGAGAATTCCAGAAGGAGACCAGTGAACGCTGAGCGGCGCAAGGCCTGCCTGGATGTCACATGGAAGAAAATATTCTAGGGATAATTCCTTGTGTCTACTAACTCTTACTAACTGGCATAATGACTCAGTCATGAGTCTCACTCGTATGCCTTCTTGGCCGCACCTGATGTTGTGATTAGTGTGACTAACAATACCTTTAACATTCCTGTAGGTAATCCCTATTATTTTAATTGTATTACAAATCAGAATATATCTACTCTCAATTTATCAGTAATAATTTCCATGTGCAGAAGAGCCAAACTGTGGTTCCCAGTGAACCTAACCAGAAGCTGGGAGGATGATGCAGGATATAGTAAATTAATGAAACTGTTAACACAATCAAGAAATCATCATTGGATGGCTAATTGCTTTTGTCATCTCTGTAGTAATCACGGCAGCTACTACAGCCATGGCTACTGCTGCATTGGCCCATTCAGTGCAGGCCACGCACACAGGGGACAGTGTATTGGGTAATATGTCAGCATCAATAGCAGGTTTTTTAATAATTTGTCTGGTTTTAATATTTAAAGTCCTCTGGAAGTGCATCGGACAAACCCGAAGACAAAAAGCCCGGGTCCTGGCCCTCTCTGCAGTGAACCTTGTGGGTCCAAACAAAACAGGGGGAGATGCAGGAACAAGCTGAGTCACTCTACACCTGCATTTAGTTAATTGGCATCAAAAGGGAGGACCGACCTTGGCTAAGTGTTTTGACAGAGAGAATGTTGTGTTTCTGAGTGGAAAACCACTCCGCATGATAGTGTGTGTTTTTCTCTCATGGCTGAATGCAGCCACTATATGCTGCGAGGGATCAAAACACTGGTTTAGGACAATCCTGGGAATTCTGGTTAACTAAAAGACAACACCAGGTGCTGTTTACAGGAGAAGATGAATAAAAGGGGAAAGCCGAAAACGGTCGGCAGAGAAATCCCAAAACCGAATTCTGCGTGGAGTGCAGCCTCATCTTTTCAGTGCCCATAGCTTACCTTGTCCAAGGACTGCAGCATGCCCTCAGCACATTTGATAGCTGATTTCATGCCCTCCTCTTCAGCCCGCAGCTGAATTAGCTGATGCTGAGCACAAATATACGCTGTCTGGAGCCTGGCTACCTCTTGAGTCTCTTCAGAAGCTTCATCAGTCCCCTCACAAGTGACTGGCTCGCCTAAATCTTCAAGATGAAAGCTGCCTTCATGTGAATTTTCAACACATTCAGACATACCTTGATTTAAATATTTTTTTATATGCGAGATAAGTGCTGCAGTGCTTTGTTCTTCCAGAGAAAAATACTTGTCCAAAGAAAGTTGGGAAAAAAACGCTGGATGTTCTGAATCTGAATCAGTGAAGAAAGAGGCAAATTTCTTTGCTGCATCCGTAAGAGACTGCAGTTCACTGTCGAGCTTCTTATTTGCTACAATAAAGACTTCCAGCGCTTCTTTCAAATCTTTTTGTGCTTCTTCTTCTTTGCTTTGCAGCGTTTGTAACAAATGGCTGTTTGCAGTGACCATCAGTTGAAGCTTATTATGCCGATGAATTTGAAGTTTTTTTAACTTCTGAAGAGTTTGAAGTTCATCCTCTAATATCTTCAGTTCCTCCTCCTTCTCTTGGCTACTGTTCTTCAAATCCATTGGCTTCAAAGTTTTAAGGGCTTCATCCAGTGCATCTCCTTCCAAGAAGGGCTTATCACACTTGACAAGATTATCAAAATCTTGCAGTTCTTTTTCAGATACGACACGTTGCTCATTTATGTTTCCACAAAAACACTCCAGAAACGATCTCTCTTCCGAAGACTCAAACATCCAGTCAAAATCTTCTCCATTAAGCTCATCAGCTTTTGAATATCCAATTTTCTTAAGAGTTTCCACAAAATCCTTTCCACAGCTCATGATTAAAATATTTTTTGTAAGCAGAAAAGATCCAAATGCATGAAAAAAATCCAGGGAATTATTCCAGCTGTAATTTTTTTGCCATTTAAAATGAATATTCAGTATTTTAATAAAAAAGAGTCTGCATAGGAAAAAGAAAGTGTCAGATCACACCAAAAAAACTGAATGTTGTTTTGGATTAGAGTGGCTATTCAAAGATTAGAAACCAATTTTTATTTCAAGGATGTATTTTGTTAATCAAATCAGGACACATTTTTACATCAGTTATATCCCTGATCTTTGCAAGTATTTACATTTTTCCTTAATTCACATAAATTATTAAAATAGAATAGCATCAACAGGTGTAAATACTGTGCAATTCATTGACCTGCAAAAGTGATTTACTTATAGTTTTCTTCTCATTCATTTAAAAAAACACCCACAATCATTTTTATGCTTCCAAAATTAGTGGGGTTTTCAGTTTGTTCTAAAAACAAAACCACAGTGATATTACACTGCACTTCAAGATCTAGGTTATAAAGGGTTATTTTTTACCTCAGCAGCCAGCAGAATCTTGTCTTCTAAACCTTCATTTAAAAGATTCCTCTGAAAATGGAACAAGAAATACTTTAACATATAAATATCTCAACATAATACTGCAGGCTTTTTGACCAATTATAACAAACTAAAATTAAGATCAGTGTAAATACTCTAGTGAAAATAGTCACAACTTAAAAGTTACAGGGAAAAGAAGTTTGCTGCTTTGCTGTTTCCCAGCAAACAAATCATCAGCTCTGGGATCCCAAAGTGTGTGCAACAGACAGCAATGGATAAATTATCAAAAAAGTCAAGAGGCCTTGTCTGCAATGGTCTGGTAACGTTAAGCCTTTTTTTAGTTTGATATTATTTAATACTTTGTTTCTAAAACACCACAAAACTCCACTTTGCCAGCCAGCCTGGAGGGCTGGACCAAGTAAAGGCATCCCTCTAAAATTCCATACGTGTCTGACTTAACTCAGAGTTACAGATTACGTATGAAACAAAATGTTATGCGAGTTTCATGTCACAGGGTGGCCTTCCAATTCTTCTCTGCCCTCAGTGCTAAACAGGGCATAAATAAATATGGGTGCCAAGAGGATGGCGCCAGATTCTTTTCAGTGGTGCCCAGAGGCAGGGCAAGGGTTAATAGCCATAAACTAAAATACAGCAAGCATAACCTCAGCAAGAGGTAGAACTTTACGCTGAGGGTGTCAGAGCACTGGAACAGGATGCCAAGGGAGGATGTGGAGTCTCCCTCTCTGGAGACATTTCAAATCCACTGGGACGCGTTCCGGTGTCACCTGCTCCAGGTTACTCTGTCTTGGAAGGAGGGTCGGACTGGAGGCCTGAGGCCCCTTCCAACCTTAACTGTTCTGTGGTTCTGTCCGATAAAGGGCCCACACAGCTTTATGCACGGGCACGCCGGGCCACCACGGCCCTGCCGCTGCCATTGAACACCGCAAACAATAACCCCGGAGTCCCGAGGAAGCACCCGCCAACCCCGTCCCCACACGGGGCCGCCCAAAGGCCGCACGACCGGGCCCCCCCCTCAGGGGCCACGTCCCGCCCCCGGGGCCGTCGGTGCCTCCAGCCCCGCGGGCATCCCGGCCAGGAACCCGCCCGGAGCGGGACGAGGCGCGACGAGGGGACGGAGGAACGCGGCGGTGGCGGCTGATCCGGCTCCGCTGGGAGCGAGCCCCGAACCCACAGCACCCGCTCCGTACTCACCGCAGCGTCTGCTCGGCCCCAGCGGCGGCTCCAGGGGAGGGGAGCGGGGCGGGAAATGGCGGGAAAACTGAGGGGAGGCGCAGGGAAGGCGGCGGGAAGGCTGAGGAGAGGCCTGAAGCAAAGCGGCGGGAAGGCTGAGGGGAAGCCTGAAGGAACAGTGAGGGAGAGCTGAGGGAAGGCTGTGGGAACGCTCAGGGAAAGCGGAAGACAGACTCAAGGCGCGCCCACAGCTCGAACCGCCCGCCACGCGCCGCCTCCGTCCCCGCGGGGGCGCACGCGCACGCGCCCTCGCGCCGGGCCCGCTGGTGACGTCACCGGCTGTCCCTCCCCTCAGGGCGGCTGCGGGACCCCGGCTGTGTCCCTTCAGCCCTGGCCCCTCATCTCCCCTCGGCTGTATCCCCTCAGCTGCCCTCGGCTGTGTCTTCTCAGCCCCAGTGCCTCGCTCCCATCGGCTGTGTCCCCTCAGCCCCGGCTCCTCAGCTGCCCTCGGCCATGTCCCCTCAGCCCCGGCCCCTCAGCTCCCCCCGGCTCTTGCCCCCCATTTTCCCCTTCGCAGCACACGGGAACTGGAGGACAGGGCAGACCCGAGTGCAACTGATGTCGCTCAGCGCTTTGACCGCTGTGCCCACCAGCTTCCCCGTGCCCAGACACCACGCTTCTGCCACCCGTGCCCACTGTTGCTGTGTCGCTGATTTTCACCCCTGATGAAAATCCATGGCCTTTATGTCCATGGATTTGTCTGATGTCATCTTCAACATGCTGGTATCCCCCCCCAAAACTTCACAAGGCAACATCCCAGAACATCACTACCTGCTGCTTGGAAAGGTGCTTCCTATATTGTATTTTAGCCCTTTCCAAAACCTGTCAGATGATTCCTGGCACTAGCATTGCAGGATTTGGTCAATGCCACCTCTGCATCTACCTTACCTATGGTATTCATGGCAACTCAGAAACCATCAGTGCATTGCCCTTCAGCTTTGTCCTCTCCGGTTTGGAGAATTCCAAAATTTGGCCTCTATAAAGGCAGTGCTCCATTCGTCCCATTATTCCAGATGTCTCCTGAACCTTTTACAGCATCACTGGGCCTTGCTAGAGGTGCAGAGATGAGACTGCACAGAGTCCTCAAGGTGTGTGTGTACCAAGGTTTTCTACAAAATCTTCGTTTCCAGTGCCCTTCCTTACAATGCTCCCTGTTTTCTTGGCTTTTTGGTTGCTGTGGCCCATGGATTCACCAGAAAGCTCTCGGCATAGATTGTGGGACCTCTTCTGCATTGCAAGGGCTAGTTCTCAGTCAAGTACCATGTAAACTTGTCATTAACAGTTTGAGCATCCCTTATCAGCCACTCCTTGAGTTTAGACGTCTTTGCTTCCTGTTTACATTTTGTGTGCCACGTTTTTCTGGGCTTCCCTATTTGCCCTGCAATAGACTCCTTAAATTTCTCATTGAGTCATGCAAGGGGAGGTTTGTGCCACGTTTCTCTATTTGTGTCAGATATTATACCTGGGCTTTTAGAACTGTATTTTTTAAGCCTTCTGGGTGTTTGTAGGCTTCTTCATTTCAAACTGTGCATTTAGGGGTTTTTGGCATTTTCCCCACTTTTGCATAGGTCATTTTGGTCATTTTCATAAAACTGAGTATCTGTTTGCTTTATTTGTGTTGATCTCTTCTTAGTGTTAAATTTAATTATATTGTAGTTGCTACTATTTAGCAGCTAATAGGTCTTGAATGAGATTCTCTGCACTGCTGAAGACTAAATTCAGAATGACTTTTTCTTGTGGTTCGTAGGGTCAGTTATTCTAGAAAGAAATAATTTATTACATCCAGAAATGTTATCTCTACATTTCACCCTGATAAGCATTGACCCAGTCCGTATGAGGGTAGCTGAGCCCTCCCACTGCTTGTCCTAAATGTTCACCTTCTCTAATCTCAATGCAATTGTTGAAATGAATCAACACAGGGCAATGAGCAACCTTGCAGCTCAGCACAGCTAAGACTAACTCGCATGAGGTTTTCTAGATCAAAATCAGCACCTGTATCACTCACAAAGTACAGAATGCTGATTTCTGGTATAATGTGGTCCGTGCAAGACACTTTTAGATTAAACCCTGACCTGGCAATGAGTTCTCCTGGGTAAAAGGAGCTGTAGTGTTGAATTCCTTCCCATGAGATTACATGCAGCCTGATATGCAGCTGCAAGTTAAGCTGGCTGAAGTTTTCAAATCGTCTTGCAGCTGGGAGTGCATTGCGTCTTTCCGACGGTAAAGGAGCAAAAGCATTCACCAGCTTATTTCATAAGACTGTGCTGTTTCAGTTCAGTCAGTTACTTGCAGTAAAATCAACTTCTCCTACAGCAGTGTTTTGCAGGGTTGTGCTTCACAGTATTGTGGTTCTCCTACAGCAGTGTTTTGCAGGGTTGTGCTTCACAGTATTGTGGTTTGGGTTTTTTTGTTTCATAAATATCAGTGTTTCAATGTTACTCATGTAAAAAATGCCTGAGTAAAGGCAAATTTTAAATACCTAGAAAACTTCCTAAAATTCTGCTGTCCTGAGAGCAATTCAGCTCTTCCACTGAAGTCCACATCCTAGATGAAAGAAGACACATCTGATAAAAGACTGTCTGTCTTTTTTCTATCAAATTGTCTCTTCGGGTTGCTGCAACTAATGCCCTCAGTTCCCTGCGTGACTGGTTCCTCTCCCTCTTTCCAGACTCACATGGCTACAATGTCCCACTTCCCAAAACCTATGTCCCTGTCTGTGTAGCTGGGCAAGCAGCACTATATGCTCATTCTGTATCTGGTTTGGAGCTACATCCGTGCTGGCCAGTGGCCACCTCTTGAAAACAGTGAAGAGCTCAACTGGGCCACGATCAATGCAGGAAATAATTTGTTTTTCTTTCTACCCAGACAGGGAATTTCTGTGAAAGTTTTCATCATGGATTATTATTGCAGCTTCCATCCTATCTCTGATTTGTCAAATTTGGTGAAAATTAGCCAGAAGGTTCAGAAGTTATCAAGGAAAGGAGGAGGGGAACAGATGGACGAAAGAGGAGCTGACAGACAGCATGATCTCATAATCCCCGCTGGCATAGGAATTCAGGCTAGAATTGAAATATTTTAGGTCAGAACATTGTGCACATAAAATTCTCATTTTGAAAAACAAGCCTCTAAAGGGAAACAAATTTTCATTTGTTAGACCATCCATCGGCTTCAAGGGCAGAGATTAGACAACACACTTCCCCTACAAAGATGTCTCCAAAATTTCTTACAGCCCCTCTCCCCACCTGACCTCACCCCATGTGCTTCACCGTTTCCTTTTGCAGATCCTTATGGGTCAAGATTGTTTTTCTCTGATTCATTTTTTTTCTTGGTTGTGTTCAGTCAAAACATAATTAAAGGCTTACCTTGCCCTTTTTTTCAATAATCGAGCAGTCATTTTGCATCTGTGTCTGAAAGCTGGATGGGCTGCTGAGATAGGATACTGCCTTTACAAGCCATTTAATGGTGAATTCCAGCAGATTAAGACATAAACATTTCTGGAAGGATGTCTGCAAGCTCTGCACTATTCTATCCATATCATGTTGTGTTTATTCCACTGCAAAATATGACATCACTGTGCCTGATACCTCAGAGAGAAGTTCTTGGTTACCCATCATCCAAGGCTGTAATAAACAGCCATCAAACAGGTGTCACAGGTGGGCAGTCTAAACCCTCCCGCTGGGATACATCTGTCAGATGAAAAACTCTCATAAAAGTGGGTTGCTTGTTACTGCTTTAGGATTTGGTTTTTGTTTGGTTTTTCTGTTTGTTTGTTTGTTTGTTTCATGGGGGGGTTTATTTGTTTTTTTGTTTCGTGGGAAAAAAACCCTCAGAGGAGATATGGAAATAGGTTTTTAGCTGGTGAACTGTAACTGTATAGAAGCTTTTTCATTTTGCATCATACTGCACGCCTGCTGGCAGCAGCAGGATGGCAGAGGTCCCTGCTGCAGATTGCTGGAGTAACAATCAGTCTTCAGAAACACCCTGTTTTAAAAGGTAATTCATTCCTTTAAGCAAATTTATATTCTGAATTAAGCATGGCTTTTGAAGTGCCATGTGAACTTTTATTATAACAAAGTCATAAGACAGGAATTTGGCACCAGCTTGCTTTCTCTCCCAAGTGCATGTATCTTCTCTCCAGAGGAACGGTGGATTTCATTCTGAGACCTTGTATTCCCAGAAAAGCAGGTCAAAGTGATTAGTTTTCTTCAGCTTTGTTGGATTCACTGCCATAAATATACAAGAAGCTCCTCCACCTTTGAGCTAACACTCCTAAGTATTTAAACATATAATGCACAAGGGGATTTGTTTTGTTCTAGAAAATGGTTTGTTTACTCACCTGACCCTATTTTGAATGAGTACCCCAAGCAGGGCTGCTGAGCCAGGCTGTCTGCAAATGGGTTTTGTTCTTAAGAAACTGAACCCGTGTGTGGGAACATGCACTGGGACTCAGCAGAAACCTCGGCAGGGACTGTGCAGGACCAGATCACTTCCTTGCTCTGCTCCCTCTCTCCCATCAGCCTCCCCACAGCTCATCCCCAGTGGGGCAGCGGTGGCACAGAAGACCAAGCTTTTGGGGGCTTTCACAGAGCTGTGGGGAGTGTAAAACTATAGCGGGCACAAAGAAATCAGCAGCAATCTCTGTTCAGCCAGGCCCAGCTCTTCTAAGGCAGCAGTGACACCAGCACTCTGCTCTTCCTCTGGCCCCCACACCATAATCACACCTTTCTTGCCATGCCACGGTCCTTAAAAACACTGGGTAATTCACAGTTTACAGAATAATAATAACTGATAGCTTTTCCATTAAATCCACTTTAAAGTACCTCTTTTAGAGGAATCTGATGGTTATATCATTATGATTTTAATTATAATTTAAGGCTCTTTCTTATTTAAATACATTTTGACAAAACATCTTCATCCTGATAGGCAAGGCAAGCTCCTGGACATGATGAAACTTGCTTTGCTTATAAACAGATGATAGGACATGACGGATGTCATAAAAGAAACTGTGCAGGTCATAAACTGTACAGGATTTACAAAAATAGTGTCACCACATTTGTCATAATTCTGTTACCCCATGCAATTCTTGTGCTGAGAAAAGTGCTGTCACAAAACACAGCACTGCTAAAAGTTTGATAGCTTTTTCCTGTCGGAGATTAATTTATAGTAAGTTAGTAAGGACTGGATTTTATTTTATGCTTATTCTGTGATAGTGTTAATTTCAAAGAAAGCTGTGATAAATTAGTTTACTATGCTTTGCGCAGGAGTACTTTTACTGATTCAGCAGCTTAACTTACTCAAATCAAACATAAACATATCAACAAGCTACTTGCCATGATTTCAACTTTAAACTACTATTTCTGTATTTTTAAGACATTGCTGTATTTAAGTCCAACATGTGTGACAAACACATACAAACCAGTGGATGTCACACACTGCAGCTGAGAGTAATTGATGTAATTCACAAAAGCATTTCGGCTCTGTCCCTCGACTCATCTCTCCTAGTAACAAACTAAAATACTCATTTTTGTCTGGCTGCACGTCACTTATGATGTGACTTTCATATTCAACAATATACACATGCAGAACTTGCAGACTGCCGCTTAATGCTTTTTTTTCTGCCTTGTACAGAGCTGGAATGATTTCAAGTATAATTACTTAGAACAGACACTAATGCATTTCAGCTGGCACTTTGTTTTACAAAGTTGTTGGTTTGTCTTCAGAAAGGTAATAGTGGAAATTTATACAGCACCCATGGTTAGAGACAAATAATATTAATAACTATTGGGGTTTCATCAGGCCAGTGTGTGTAAAAGAACTTTTAACAGCACTTCAGCCTCCATTCCATGCTGTTCATTTGAATTGCTAAAATTCAGTGAGCTCCCTATGAAATAGTCATTAAACTAATATGTAAAGATCTGCAGCATGTAAAGACTTTCAAAGAGAAGAAACACTATGCACAAAAAAAGAATGATGACAGTTTTAAAAAAAAACTGGATACCACAACAAAAAGGTATAAAAATTTGTATTTATATTATGACGAGATAATGATACAACACAGTACTCCGTGTGCTACAGAACGTAGCAAGCGCCATGTACGTGCGTACAAATGAATCTGTATAATACAGTAAAATGCATCTCACAGACTATGAACCATTCCTTTGGCTCTGGGACCCAGAGGCTCTGGCACAGAACCCACTCGTAACACCTTTAGGTAACAATTTCACCAGTAAGCAGCAGAAGGCTCTCAGTCAGTGCTTCGCCTGCACCAAAGTTTCATCACTTAAACATCCGTATTGCACAGACCCTTCCAATGCCATAAATCCCGTGTAACCACAGTTTATGCCTCTCGTGCAAAATGGAAGAAAGAAATTCTGAAATTGGTGTGCCTTCCCTCTGCTTTGCCAATGGGCCAGCCTCTGGCTGGCCATGCCTCCCTAGGAATCTTTTCCTGGGATTATTTACAATACTTCAGGCAGAGAGGACAGCCAAGGTGACCAAATGGTTTCTGGGCTTTTCTGTTTCATATATCCCCTGCATTTTAATTCTAGGTGGTTACAGAACACACTTGAATGCTTTCTTTGCAGCTACCAATTAAGAACAGTGCTTTTAGGCAGTCACTTAAGCAAATTGGCTCATTTCATTGCTGGTGAAATTAATTTCTGGTGTGTTTGCCCCATTAATATTTGCAGGGAGTACAGCTCTTCCTTAAAGGGTATCTAAAGAGATTCAATTATCCTTCCACCAATTTTGGAAAGTGCAAGTTAGTGCACTGTTACTGGCTCATACCACACAAGACAGTGGCCTCTACCAGTTTAAAAAAAAAACCAAAACACAACAGGTTTCTGAAAGAGTAATTTGTTTTGCAAACATTCCTTTTTCAGTGCCATCATAAAATGAAGTGTATAAAATTAATATTACTTAATTAAAAACTGTGATGATGTGGCTGTTTTCAAAAACGTTTCTTCTCCACAGGGCTGCTCTGCGAGGATCAAAAATTTCACCGCTAATTACCAGTCTGCCAAAAAGTTGGTAAAATGGTGAAATAATCACCTGTTCCAGGAGCAGAGACTGCTGTAAGTACCTCCAGGAAAAGCAGAAGTACCCACCCTGGAACAGGTCTGCAGGCAGAGCCCACAGTCAAACAATTTCACCTCTTTCAGTTTCTCAGTTCTCCTCTTTTGGCATTTAAGTTCATGTGCTGAAATGGGTACAGTTGGATGCTCAGAATACTGGTATTTATCACTGTAATTTATTGGGGGTTTTTTTGTTTTTTTTTACTTATAATACTAAATGTTGGTGGGCTGCGTGTGGTATAGCTGAATCCATACTCATTCACGTCAAAAAAGTAACACACTTTAAGGTCAGACAGTCTTAATTCTGTAAGTTAGATGCAAGTTGTGTTAGATTTTAAGTCTTTTTTTTTTCACCCCAAAGCTTACAGTAATAAATTAGGATAGAAACTAATCTACAAACACCAGATGAAAAACTGTCCTTCTCATGGATTTTTAGGGGGCTTATTATCTCTGATTTAATCCAGTAAAACTCTCTGAACCGAGTTTGTCCTTTGCACAAGACAATACAGGATCCAGTCTCTGGTTAACAATATGTTGAAGAGTTTCTACTGCCAAACCTGCTCTTTTCAGAAGATAAATAAATCAGCTGCAATGGGCCTGGCAGGGTACAAGTTGGGCAGAGAGATTGGATGTGAAGGAGGATTCATCCCCTGAATTACAGTGGAGAATGTGCAGAAAAAACTAACAATTTTAGGCTGTTTTTTTATGCCTGTCTGCAGTGATGACAGAGCGCACTCCTGGAGCTGGAGGAAGCGCTAATCCAGGAGCAGTGAGGAGGCGCATATCCTCCCGACACCTGCCTGCTGCAAGGGAAAGCCCTTCCTTTCTTCTCCCCCCAGGAAACAGGCCAAACCTCCACGTCTCCATAAAAAGAACTTCTCGATGACTTCATCTCTCCAGAGCCCTTTCCACAGAGGAAAAGACCTAGCAGCCCTGTAATCTTGCCTCTACTCCTTCTTTTCCAGTGTGCTAATTGCAGGGGAATTAAGATGAGCTGAGCACTGGTACCTCCTTGCCTGCTAAAAGCACCGTCACGACACAACGCGGCAGAGCTGCCGAGGTGGTGGCAGGATTTAATCTTGCAGCCAACAGTTTACTTTTTGCAGTCATGTCGTGGTTACAGGTGCAGTTGTGTGCACACAGAGATGCATGCACAAATGTCCAGCTTAAAAAAATTACTAACAATAACACACTTTGCATCCCACGGGGTTACGGCCACAGGTAGCGCTGCACTGGCTGCTCAGTAGCAGGAGAATCGTGTCCCTGAAGGAATGTCAGAGCCCCAACTACACCTGTGGGACTGCAGCTCTGCTGGGGGGCCAGACCAGCCACCGAGCCGGACACTTGCAACTGTTGTGCCATTGCCTCTAACTGGGCTGCTGCTGTCTGGGGAAGCTGTGCCTGAAAATTCCACCTTAAATTGGGCTGCGCTTGAGGGAGAATGACACAGGCAGTATGGTGTCATTTTTCTTTACCAGCATAATAGCTCCCAGCTGTAATAACTGAAAAAGTAAAAACAAATAAACCCTTTTTATTTCCACTCAAGATTATTCGAGTAATTTTTATTGAAAATATAAGATCTACAAAGCCATGGATACCCAGCGTGGAAGAACTCATTAAGTTAGCACATTCATCTTTAAAAGGAAAATTTCAGGTTGACCTAAGGTACAATAATGTTCAATTTAAAGTCTTGTTTTTCCTTCTGTAAGTTTCAAATCTTTTTTCATTCGGAGGTTCTGTGCAAGAGCTGCTTGTCATGAAAGGAAACACTTTACAATCCATGAATGTGTTCATTATATAATAAATGAACAGCAACAATATACTAGCCTTTTTTTTTCCTGTTAACAGTCGTGTGTTAAAGTAAACTCTTTTTTTTTTTTTTCCATGATTTGGAAATTAGTTACATATGCACCAAAGGAGCTAGTAATTTCTGCTGCTTGTCAGCTACACACAATGAGTATATTGCTGTGTGCTTTCCCCAATAATGAGGATTTTAGTAATATGCAAGGTGTATAGAATGTAATACCAAAACCTGCATCACAGAAAATTGTTAATTGTTTTTTAATTCAGCTGCCAGAGTTGATAACCTTAGGCCCCTCCCCAGAGCCAAAGTAGGGGTGGCCATCCATTAGGTTATGTAAATTAAATGTATGTTTTCCTTGTTGGCAAGTTCCAAGCAGTAAGCGAGAGTGCAAACAAGGATCTGTAAGCTGCCACAAAATGATTTCATATTTCTACCCCGTGTTGTAAGAGCCAAAGGGAGGACACGTATGTCAGATGTTGAAAGAACAACTGAACCTTTGTTTTTGATCATTATGGTCAGTCTGTCATGAGGTCTTGTATCCGAATGCTAAAAATGGCACCACACTTGGACATCCCATAGCCTTACACAGTACGTTTGTGTTTCCTCAGCCACTGAGCGCTGGTCTCACAGAGACCCTGACTTTATAAGCTAACAAAATATAGATTTGGGTGCTGAAGAATCCAGGGGAGGGCTCATACAAAGACAATTAACCCTCGCACCAAAACCTAATGTTATGATTTTACTTAAAGCCACACTAAATCAGTTGTGAGAGGGTGAAGATATAAATACACCTCTCTGCTTCATCTGCAAGAATGTGGACAACTGACCATTTGAACAGAGGGTCTTGAAACAAAGCTTAGTTGTCCTTTAAACAATGAAAAGGAGAGGCATACATAAATGGTCACCAAGGCACA
The DNA here is from genome assembly GCF_003984885.1 of Neopelma chrysocephalum. Classification (NCBI taxonomy): domain Eukaryota; kingdom Metazoa; phylum Chordata; class Aves; order Passeriformes; family Pipridae; genus Neopelma; species Neopelma chrysocephalum. The sequence continues at coordinate 335,008 of NW_020897804.1, read as the reverse complement.
ATATGACAAAGGTGAAGAGTCCCTGAGACTCTGGTCTGGGTCTGTACCATTCCCCTCCCTATACAAGTAAATGAGAACATTTAGGAAAATATAATACAAAATCTCTTACAGGAAATATAGACTACACTTGCTAAAATCACTTCCCTAAAAGTGTTTATAGCTTTTTTCTTTTTTTTTTTTTATTTTTAATTTTTTTCCTTTTTTTTTTTTCCTTCCATTATTTTTTTTTAAAAGACCTTCTTTAAACAGGTAATGCAAAGACTGGTCCATTTTTTTCTTACCCGGCAAGCCAAGCTCTAATGACTTCACTAAGCAGAAGTTGTATTAAAATACATCTTCATAGTATTGCTACAAGTTGGGTAAATATGTTCTGAACAGCTTGATGAGTACTAAATAAACTTTGCTGTTTTACAGCATACATTTTAATTTTTTTGCACTTTTTTTTTAAGAATAGAAAATGCAATTATAGTGTGCAAAAGAAAAAAAAATAATTATCTTCTAGCTGAATACTGTAATCTTAAGCCATGCCTTCCATAAAAATGTATTGACATGTGTAAATAGAAGAAAAGAAAAAAAATACAAGCAAACAGATTTCATTTCCTTGAAAGGAAAGATTAACCATCACAAACTGGATCACTTGAGTTCTGTATTCTTCAGAGAAAGAAACGAAAACAACAACCCATAAAACCACTGAAATGCTTCAGATGTCATCCATTCCACGATAACAGGTTAAAACTGCCATGTTGCTTTCTACTGCTCCCATTAACATGGATAGAATGATTTGCTGCTGGTTGGATATTGAATACAAAAAGCAAAAGAAAGTTGAGATCATCCCACATGAAGTCATTATTAGAGCTGGCTTTTCCCCCGTTTTGAAGTACAGTAGTGACTTGTAAATATGACCTTTTCTAAAGATCATCTGAGATTTGGAGATTTATCTGCCTGCTTTACCCAAACAACAACTGCTGAAAGAATTTGCTCTATGAAGCCCACTATGCAGCATTCAAAATATTTTGGGGTTTTGTTTTTTTTTTTCATGAAAAAATACCACAAAAAGTAGTTTTTTGTATCTCTGAATGACTAACACATTGTAGATTCCATTTATTCTTCCATGTTTGAAAAATGGTTTCTGCAAAATCAAAATAACTGTCAAACTCCCTTACGCCATGCTTCCAACAGTTTGAATTTAATTCTTCTTGAATGGAATGACATAATTTATTTCCTTTAATTTGCAGTATGGCTACATCAAGCTAGCTTTAAGTCACAACTGTACCTAACCACAGTTCTCTGCAGCAAACCCATGATTTACAATATCTAATATTGTGGTTACAGTGCAGGGAACCGTGGGTAAGAAACCTCCATGTCAGAGTACTGTGGTTGGGGTTTCCCGGAAGAGTGGCAGTTGACACCTCTGGAATATTCATATATAAGTGCTTCAGTCAGATGGTCCTGAGTTGAACAGGTAACTCAGGCACTATGAGAGCCTGGCATTCAGTCTGCGGGAATGTGTGTAACCTCCGTCACTCGAACCGCTTTGCAAACTGTAGTGGTCTTCAGCATCACTGGCACTTCCAATACTGTCCATTTCACCTGGAGTAAACTCCATTCCTTCAATGTCTACTTCTAAAGAAAACATAAGAAGGCACATTTTCAGAAAGGCAGCAGCTGTAGCAAGTAATTATGGGCCAGTGTCAATCAGCGTTCAGGTGGAACCTGAATCATGCTTCATTTTCAGTAATCAAAACAAAAAGAACTGGCACAGTAACTCCTGAGGAAATGATCATCTTGTCCACCTGAGAATTGAAATCCCTTCTGTCCTCAACCACATAAATACACTGCATGACATCAGTACCAAATGCTGTCCCAGAACTGTTCCAACCTGCACATGACACTGATCTAGCAAGAACCCGACCCTCAAAGGCGGTAATAGTGCAAGTCCCATTCCTGGTAATTCCAACCCATACAGGTGTTGGTTGGCGAGGACTGTGGCGTGACCGTCTGTCCCCAGTAACTGCCCCGAGACCAAACACTCAGCTCCCACAGGCCCTGAAACAGCCTGGGTGAGTGCTCAGCATGGAAAAACTTCCAAATGGGAAAATAAGAAATGGCAACGGGCAGCTCCAAGAGCTCTGTCTTAAATGAGAACCAAATGCAGAGAACCCTTAGTGATCCTTACACAGAAGATGCTTTAAAATTTCACAATAAATGATGTGGAATTAATTTATTCACACAAATGAATTAAGCCCAATAGGACTTCTTTTTCCAAGAGAAAATATTATGCCAGCCTTACCAGTAATTACACTAAAAATGCAAAACATTAAATGGTAATTGTTTAAAAAACTGGTAAAAACATCCACAGGATAAATAGCTTTAAAAATACACACAGTATTAATAGCTTCAAAACTGATTAGAAAAAGGAACATTTTTCAAAGAATGTAAAAAAGTTGCAGTCGTTTTTTATTCCTCAAATAGCATTATGGAACAACTTTGTCTGGGTTTTGTTGAAAGCTCAGTTTTAGTTCTAAATGACAGTTTCTCGTTCCCCTACCTCCCTTTTCCTTCCTGCTCCTGTGACTCCCCTTGGGAAGCCCTGGTTCAATTACCTTGTTCAGAGTCAGTGGATATTGTTGATCCCATGCTGTCAGTGCGGATACGCTCCATGCCCTGCACGGATAGCTGCTCCAATCTGCGCTTGAGGTAGCGGTGTTCCCGCTGTAATTGTTCTTTAATATTTAGAGCTTTTCGGTCCTGTTCTTCCAATTTCTTAAAGGGAGAGGAACACAGTAAGCTGACAGCTTTTACCCACGTTAAAGCAGAAGTAACTTAAGGTCTTCTCATAAACAGTAATTTAAAAGCAATATAAATACTTTAATTAAGTTAAAATGAAATTTAAGAATTTAATTTTTTAGTTAGCATTCTGCAGAAGTCAGTACAATTTTGGCCGTCTAGGTCACAGCTGAATTTGTCTCACAATAAGATATATGGATGCAGGGGAAAAAATAATAAAAGAAAAAATCCCTCAGAGACTCTCTTGCCACTGGCAGACATTCCTTGGCTAAGGCCAAATTATTGTTGCCTTGGTTGTGGGGAATATTTAAATCATTTTATCAGGCAAAACTGGCATCATCTTGATAACTCGAGTGCAGCTCAGTGAGAACATAACATCACTTTAGGTGAAATAAGAGACTTATCTATCACCATAAAGGAACCATCCTGAGCCTTTGAATGCTCTCCCTCCTACCACAGGCCATGGAAAATTTTAGTATTTAAAAAGCTTAATTAACAATAAGCAGCATTAATTATATATAGTGGGAGGAATTTACTAACAATTCTCTTTATTCTTGGATTTTTTTCCTTGAACCTCTGCAGAGCAAATATGATAATTCTGTGATATCTCCTACAAAATCAGTGGTATTAATCCAAAATTTCTCAGCAAACAGCCTGTGAAAGGATTCTTCCACATATCTACCTAAAATCTCCCCTCTGATAGAATAACAGCAGGTATTAATTTTGCAAATAGAAAGAATACATGCTGCACAGTTGGTCCAAATGCAGTAACAGAAGTAGCATCTTTTAATATTTCAACTGAACCCTCTTCCAAATCACTGATAGCTGGTTTTGACGGTATAATTAGGGCAAAAAGTGTAATGAGTAAGATGGGATTAAAAGCATGAAGGACACACAAATCAAAACACCTTTTATTACTAAAAAAATTATCTAACTGATGCAGTAAATTACAGGTTATAGCAGTAAAAGCACTTATAAGAAAGAGCAGATTTCTCTGTGAGCTGTGTTTACACTGCTGAGATTTAGGAGATGTGCAGGGAGTGAATACAGCTGCTGACAGTGTCTCCCCGCCATCTGAATGAACCTGGGCTTGGTTTTCTGAGGAGAGTGGGCTGAGACAGTGCACAGCAAACCACAAGCAAAAGCCTTCAGAGATTTTGCTGTTCCAGTGCAAGCCTGAAATAAAAGCATTTATCTCTGAAAAAATAACTGACACTCTTGAACTGGGCAGTTTCCTGGCTGAATGAGACCTACACTCTTCAGCCAGGTGTTAAGCCCCCTCCCAGGCAATACACTCCATAAAAATGCATCAGAGGTGGATACACACTGTTAAAATAAGAAAAGGGGTTGGTACATCCATGTACACAACAAACCAAATGTGCCCAATTGATCAGATTTCCTCTTCCTGTATTTTCCTGGCTGCAATCCCAAACTCTAACAGCTATTTTAGGAATGAACTCAGTGATTCATATCCAGGAGACTCAAAACCGTCCAATCTTTCAGAGTAAGTTTCAATACATGGGGGTGTGTGTGAAAAGTTCAAAACTAATGACTGTGTTAGAAATGGGAGCCGGGCACAGCCATGCTCTGGCAGTGCAGCAGGGAGGGAGCTGACCTGACAAAGGGGAGCAATTAAGTGCCAACCCAGTTAGGGCAGGTTCAGTTAAAATGTTAAAAAGAAAGTTAAACTTCAGTCTCAGTTTTCAGAAAACGAGTACTTGGTACTGTGCGCGGTGGATTTGGAAAGAAGCTGTTCCTAGCTTTTTTTATCAGCAGCTGAAATGGTAACTACAGGGCTAATCTCTCACACTCGCCACTTGTAAAAACAGTTTTTCAATTTGTATGCATAAGCCCATGATAGGGGGGCAGCCCAAGACAAAAACCACATGCAGTGCCTTTCACGCATGTTAGCCTGAATTATAAACAAGAGGCCAAAATCTCAAATGGTAAAAACAGGGGTTGCCCAGCTGGAGTAAATGTGCTTAGAAGAGTTGAAGAAGTAGCTTTGCAAATCTGTTCACACAAATAGTTTTGCTTAAATTAATCTTTAATTCTTTATATGAATTACGTTCCTGTAACTGCAGTGCATCTTAATGATGTACATCAGCAGGCTGTTCTCCAAAATATGCTAAGATTACTGGCAGTGTTCAACCTTTCCTGACACTTTTCTTGACCTGTTTCCCTGTAACACTGAAAAAAATGCAAGATGAGTAATTATAGTCCTGGACATAGCAGCAGAAACCTGTTCTTTAACTTTTACATTTGAATACCTCTTTGTCTTATTTCTGCACGTTACCAGGTTCCCTGAAAATGACGACAGTGAAAATGGGAGTGAAGGTGTCTTTGGAGAGAGGAGGCCTAAGGAGTAATTCATTTTCAATTACCTTTTCCAATGTAGAACCTGCACTGCTGCTGGATCACAGGTGAGATTTTGGGCTGTTTTTTTGTTTTAAACTCGTAACAAGGTGAGCCAGCAACTAGCAGGAGGTTGTATTTAATTTTTGTCTTCATTTAAATGTTTAAAAAATGCTTCAGAACCTGGTCAGCAAGATTTGGGATGTGGATAAAGCTCACTAGTAGCTATAATCCTTCTGACTTTTATTTTTTTTCATCATGAATGGATCTGGCTTTTTACACTGAAAGCAACACAGTACAATGTTACCTTGCTCAGTCCTTAAAACCCAAACACATTAATCAACAGCTTTGATACATATATATTATTTTTTTAAGCTACAGTGTAAATAATTACATTAGTTAGTAACTAAGCAGAAATGACTGTTTTATATATCTGAGACTGCCGGGTAAATTGCAAAACCTTGATACTGTGACTGAAATCCTTGCAACTAATAAAGGCCAATATATCCAGAACATTGGACATATGGATATGGATTTTGTGTGAAAATTAGTTTCCTCTCTATGGATACACATTCTGGAAGATTCTCCTTCAAAAGAAACAAAAACATGCGTGAATGTTTTTACCTTGATATGCATCTTAGCTCTTTTCAACAGACTTAGAGTGGTGTGTCTGGTGCTGTCCGGCCCGAGAGGCACAAGCTGTTTTAGCTGTTCCAAATATAGCCGGAGTTTAGCCCGCCTGCAATCATTAAAAACGGAGAGCGTTGTAGTAGAGTTGCACCCGAACAGCATATCCTATATGCAAACACCATCTGTTTGCAGGATCTCTGTGCAGAACTCGAGTGGCTTCCTTTCCCCTCCCTTTGGCAAAGTTTCAGACTGAAAGGTCACTTGAAATGCAATAATGCTGCTGGCACACTCAGACTGGAGTCTCATACCTGTGTTTCAAAGCAGTCTGCTCGGCCTGGTCAGTCCCATCTCAACCAAGGGGGAGTATGAGCAGAGATCTGAGAATTCCACGCAAGACTCCACACTCAACCCATGGCTGGGTAAGGAATTAAAACTGGGATTTTGCTTTAACACAGTGATTTCCGCAGGCAGAGACAGAGCTGTGGGCAGCTGCAGACCCCGGTTCCCCTCTCCCCATTCCTATCCCTGCCTGCTGCCATAGGACACACTCCTGCTATGCAAGGCAAGGGCACCCATGCAGCTCTGCACAACTCAGAGCTGTTCCCAGACGTGGTTTATGAATATTGTAACAGGGAGGTCCTGATGCCCCTTCTCTTCTCTTCTACTGGCCCACAGTCCCCCCGAGAAGGAGACATTCTTCCTCTCACTGTACAGCATTTATTATAAATACACAAGAGAAAACACTTCCAGCCATATTCCTCAACAACTGGGTCCTGCTTCCTCTGTTACTGCTTTGCAAGTATCACTACTGCTGCCCTCAACAATCTCTCCTGTACTAATGACATTAGTCTATCAGTAAAAAGAGGATGAACAAGGTAGTATTTCTAAAAATATCTCTTTTCCAAACCATCTCTCTTTGAGAAAGAGAAGCTGGCAATACAATAGTCCACGAAACAGTTGCTTCAACTATCCAAAACAAGGCAGTGGCGAACCAAAGAACCATGTGTGAGTGTGTTTCTACAGTTAAATCCTAAAGAAGGTCTCTCCTGGTCTTAATTCACGATTCTTGAACAGGAATCCACGTGGTTCAATGAGACATAAATGGATGCCGAAGCACTTCCATGAGCAACATGGCTACTATTTTCCTTTCTCCCAGCCTGTTACAGGCTGAACAAAGCGATGACCTGGAGCTGACATCCCCCACACAGCCATAAGAATAACTGAAGCAGATCTCAAGGGTGAGATGAATAATCATCTTTTTCAAATCTGCTCAATGCTGCATGAAGGAAACAAACATTGCAGGGAACTCAATGCTTCTGGTTGAGAATGAACTTTCTATTGAACAGTCAGTTCAGAATCACAACCCAGCATCAGTGTTTGAAATGCAGCTGAAGAGGATTTAATATGCACCAAATGACAAATTACACATGTGTAATTGGAATGATTAGTGCAATGTGAAAACAACCTGAAAATTAATGGGGAAAAAACTCAAAGCAAAATAAAATCAAATTTAAATACAGAACAGCAATGACTACACACTAACACATCTAGTTCTAGCTGCCTAAAAATCAGCCATGTATTAGGCAAGAAAGAAAACAGCATTTCTATAAAACTGTCAATTCTTTCTTCAAGCCACTTAGGGAAAAAGGAATATTGCTGAAAATGTGATTCACAGGAGAAAACTAATGACAGACTTTTTGTTTAGGCCTGGGGTTTGTTTTTAAATACAAGGCTCTAAACTTACCCATCTAAATCCTTTCATTTAAACAACACCAACAAAGGCTGGGCTAAGTATTCATAAAAACAGCCCCATCAGATCCCCGAGGCTGCTACCTTAAACTGGGATATTGATCTTTAAAACAGCGAAATACAAAATTATATCTGGTATTTATACAGAAAATCCTAATCAGGTAAATTTTTATTTCTGTGCCTGTAATCTCCAACAGCTGCCTGGCTGGGTTTGCATTTTAAATACAAAAACTTATTTCAGGGACTAAATTCGAATAATCTTTTTGTATTGTAAGTGGCCTCTAAACACACACGCAACCGTCTGCGTCACTCAGCAAAACTTGGATGCAACTGTATTTAGACAGCTGACAAGAAAGTAGAGACTGAAGATAAAGGAGGATATGGAAAGGAACAGGACAGGAATAGTATCGAGGTGGTAAATAAAGAGTTAAATGCATTGAAATGGAATGATCTATATACTTGGAGTAATTAAAAGTCTGATAAGGAATATACAGAATTGTTGATCTAAGATCTACTTTGTATTAATCCTGGAAAACGTTAATGAAACCAGACTACGTACTCAACTTATCTGCCTCTATTGCTATTTGAGGAAAGTCTGCTTACCACAGGGAGAAAGTAAGGCTTTAGTGCACATCCTTACCATTAACTGGGGAGTTAACAGAAATATTGCCAGGATTCAGGGGCATGGCTGTGTGCCTTTTTATATCACTAATTCTTTTAGGTTACCTGCCAACCCGGTAAAGCAGGACTTCACAGAAGTGCCATGAAAAACACTGGACTGAAGTTAAGAAGAGTATTTTAACTGACCAATGAGAAGAGATAAAAAGAACTAAATATTAACAAAAATGCTTTAGGCATTCTCAGCACTAACGACTGATAGCAGTAAATGTAATAAACACACTTGCTGAAAGATCTGCTCTAACTTCACCTTTTTTTCTTTTTTAAGGGACTTTTTCTTTCATCTAATTACTCAGCATCTATAAATCCATTAAAGATTTTAAAGCATAAGCTTTACGTCGATCTTTACATAAATGCAGGCATGCTTATGTGACTAACTCGTGTATTAGAATTGATGGCATAGGTTGTGAATGTACAAAAAGAAAACCAGCCCACCACAATTCCTGTGGTGCTGGAGTAAATATCCCCACGTCTTTCATTTTGCACATCTTAGAAAAAACTGTAATAAGAATGTAAGAAAACATTTCAGGCATGTTATGTTAACAGATCACACCAGCAGGAACAAGGGACTCAAACTTCACAGCAGATAAGTTGTCTCGTACAGACTCTGCCAGCACTAATTTCTCTTTTTCTGCAGGGACCTGACAGCTTTTGCTTTTCCTCGGCTGCCTGTGACCACCGGAGGAGGGAAAGGCACTCACAGAGGTAATCACAGCCGGAGCTGCTTTGTGTTTTGCAGCTCACACCTTAAATTCCACCTAAAAAAATTAACAGAAAAAGCAGCCTGATCTCAAGAGCAACGGGGTAACAGTCTCTGTGCATGAAATGTGGTTGAAGGTGGGTAATTGCACCGTGCTCCAGCTTCGGACCCTGACTGCTACACCTTCGCCCACACCAAGTGTGGTGTCAGGCCAGGACAGCAGTGCCTACAGAAGTGGGCACTGTTCTCACCTCATGCGGATGCACAAAAATATCCCCCTCGTCACTGGTACTGAATCCATCAGGGAAGGTAGGGATCTGAAAAAATGCCATCCAAAATCCGAATCCTCAAGCCTGCAGCTCTCCATTTTGGGTACTGCCCCACGTATGGAGAGGTGCACGGGTGCCCTATCTCTGATTTACCACACTGTCCTTTGTGCCAGCTGATAAAGGGGTTTCAGGTGTTCAAGACTTCAGCGTTTCTCCACAAAACATGGTCCTATCAGTCTGCATTACAGCTCTTCTAATGCTTAATAAGCCCACAGATTGTCCCACTGGAGGGACAAAGGACCAAAACAATGTTGTTAAGAATTTCCCTGTAGAAGGAGGACATCCACCGGAAGTGAATTTGAAGACCACTCACTGACTCTAGTCCTTGGAGACTCCACTTTGCTCCAGCATTCAGCTATGGAAAGGCACATTCACCACTTCTCAAAAAAAGGCTGCCCCTAACCAATTCCAAAATTGTGTTAAATCAGTCTATTAAGTAATGGTCAAGAAGCTTTGCCACATGTATGAAATCCCAGATGCAAATCCATTTTAATGCACCAAGAAATGGAATACCAAGATACAGAGAAAAAAAAAAAGAAACAAAAAAGTCTATTGTTAACCCTGGATAATCTTCATTCCAAGGAAACTGCAACAACTCCAAGAAATTCCTACAACTACTTGACAGGCAGTTGCAATGGGAACAAAATACTTCTCTGTAGGGCCAAATAATACAAGAGGCAATGGCTGTGAATTGTGAGGTTCAGGATGGATATTGGGAAACAAATTTTTTTATTAGGGCAGCAGTGCACTACCAGAATAGGTTGCCCAGAAAGGCTGTAGAAGGCAGTCCCTGGAGGTTTTTAAAGATTTACCCAGATAGAGCCATAAACATTCACAGACATACATTCATGTCTATGAACACGTAAATCAAAGATTGCCTGTAATGCTGCAGCATTTGACTCACAAGATTCCCATTTGTGTAACAGCAAAACACACACAACTGTGCAACTTGAACCTGCGCCACTCTGACTGATACAGTGCCGGCATGTTTGTGAAGTGACCTGATCCACTGCAGCCTTTCCACAGGGACTCTCCAAGGCTTTTTCAGGCCCAGCACCGCAGACAGAAATGGCCTACAGCCAGTCAGACAGCAGACAGTTGTTCAAGCAGCAGTTGCACAGTTTTTTGACAGCAGCAAAGGTGCATTTCCTAAAGCGTTCAAGTATAAATCTGCAGACTTTATTTGGAGGCCACTGAGCTGCACAAAGCCAGCTGGAAAGGCAAAGTGCACACCCCAAACAAGCTCCTCAGTCCTCAGCATGGCATGGCTCAGCCAGGCTGTGGGGACATTAAATGCCCACAGACACTCATGATACAGGGTGACAGTGTCAAGTTGATGTGAAATGTGTGTCTGTCCATCCTGCCACCACAGCTGGGCACCCCATGCAGACAAGCTTTCGACAGCTGACATATTTATGGTAGGTAGCATAGGGTGGGTACTTCCTTGAAGCTGCATCCAAAGACATAAACAACAGTTCCCACTGTTGGCATCGTGCTCCTGACTGCCAGAGGTCACTTGCTGAAAGTGTCAGAAGGGCCATGCTCATCTGTTTCTGAACATTTGTAGGCAAGAGCATAAAACTCGCTAGAGAAAAGTAAAATTCATGACAAGAGTTCACCTTGCACATCCTCCAGGTCTCACTCCACAGCCTCCTGAAATTAGAAGAATTACTCTCTCACATGTACCCATTCTGTGCTGACCCAAAACTCGTTGTAGAAAGGAAAAAGCAGCTCTATCAGCAGTTTGTCATCCTATGGGAAGTACCAGAACAGTTCCCTTTGGTCCACACCCCCTCCCTCCTATTAGCAGATTGCCCAGTCAAGACACGGAGCTGTCCTGGCCATACTGGGAGGCATCTTAGACCTGCAGCATCTCCAGCTGATGGGCAGCAAGGATCTGGAAGGCTAGGAAATGGACAAAAACTCACTCAATGTCTGTATTCCCACATTGCCTGCTCTGAATTTCCCTGCCTGCTGGCTCCAGCAGAAGCTGGTTGCATCAGACATGGTGTTGTTGCTTCAACATCCACAGCCCAAGGTACCTCTCACCACAGTGCACCACCTGAGCACTTATGGGCATGGAACAATTCTGGCCTCACAAGAAGGCCCCACCTGTGCTTTCTGCAGGGTGCCTTAATGCTAAAAACACTTGTGTGGCTGAACATGTGTCTGTGTTTCAGATGTCCCAAATTTAGTCTACTAAACTAGCTCTGTGTATGGGAGGTTGACATACTCTCGAATCAACTGCTAAATATACTTGTTTGGTGATGTTCTGAAAAGAAAAGGACACTTACAGATCAAACACTCAAATGACACTGAAAATGCAATCGCTACAAGCCGTGCTAGTGAGAACAAGAGGCACTTTTGAAATAGATGCAAAAATTAAAAATTCGTCATTTCTGTACGTTAACCGTTTCGGTCCAGAAACCAGACAGAATCAGACCCTATCACACGGCAAATTTAGGACAAATTTAATACAAACAAAACCCTCACTTCAAAGAATAGAAACATATTTGAAATTGATCTAGAAGAAGGCATTACAAGCTAGACAAGAGTTACTGAAGCATTTCTGATTCCTTTTCTCATGTTTCACAATTTTTTCCACATTCAAACCCATCCTGGTGCTGTGCAATGAAGTTAATACACAAAGGTTTAAATATAGAGCAGTTACTAAATTTTTCATTGTTGCATAATGACTATGTAATCTGGCTTAATAGCGTACATAGGATAAAGTCAGAGAAGAATCTCTGCACCAAAAATTCACTTCTGGAATCAAATGTTCTCCAGGTACATTGTGAACCAAAGTAGTCTGGCCTGAGCCCACAACTCTGGGTCAGAGACACTGGCAGTGAATTAATGGTTGTGTTTTCTCCTTAAAGAAATGAGAAAACCAGACATGAAATCCAGCATAAAATACAGAAGTGAACTAATTGTAAGACACTCATGTTTTTACAGGAAGACTCTTCACAGATTTATTTATGAAATGCAAATACCTGCATACAGGGAGCACTCAAGTTTTAGACAGAATCAGCAAACAGAATCTCAGGATCCTTTGTAACATGCACTGGTCAGGATGAACACAGACAAAATCATTACTCATTAAGTTATCATTATTTCAAAGTTCTTAAATGCAGAAATGCAGCAGTAGAAATTTCCACATTGTGACTTCAGGTTCACCTGCCACCAAGGTAAAATCAGGGTGAGGAACCCTGTCTGCCTTCTGACTCCAGCTTCAACCCTTTCTTACTGGAGCTTGACACAACAAAGCAGCATCTCTTAAGGGCTGCAGCTCTTTTTATTCTGTGCACAGTCACGCTCTACAGCAATGACGGAATTTTCCTGCAAACTGTTTTAATGGTACTGATAATTCAGTGTGTTTGTATTATTTTGTATAGTCCTGGATATCATGGCCACACGTGTAATGTAGGTAATTATGTAATTATATACCCAACTCTGTTTAGTAGAAGCTGGTACTGAAGCATAGTTGCCTTGCTCCTCTTTAAGCTAACACATTTACTGAAGTGTCAGGAATTACATATTTACAGCTCTACAAGACTTTTTATAAGCTACCAAAGATGATTCTGTACTAATTAAAACACATTTGTTTACAAAGCCATTTAAAGAGATTATATATAAACTTCCATCTTAAGAAATCACAGACATTCAATCAGATAAAAATGGTTCTAAAGAAACCTATTTATTAATGGTCCAGACAGCATTTACCACACCTCCAGAAAAATATTAAATACAATGGAAGATAACAACCCTCAATGCAATATAAAATCCTATCTCTTCCAGATTTATTTCACTCAGAAACACTTCCAATACTTTCTCCTCTACAAAGGGTACCTCAAATACTTTTTTTTTCCAAAGGATGCCCCAGCTCACACTTGAGCTGCACAATCTATTTCAACTGCACGACAAATTTGCTGTAGTGAAAAGGAAAGAAAACCTCTCAGTATTAAAGCACTGTACCATAGCAAGGCACCCAGTGTGCCAATTGCTACGAGATGTGTGAAAAGCTCACTCACAGCCTTAAGAGTCAAACGCAGAGAATTCAGTCGCTCTCTTAACAGCAAACCTCTTGCCTTTTATTATCCAAGGAAAGATAAGCCAAACACCAGTGTTCTGCAATAGATGTAGTGTTTTTTTTTTCATATTAAGAACAAAATCCTGAAGTTTGCGGTGCCGGTGAATATTCAAAGGTTTGTTCCACGTGGCATTTTTTGCCTATGTCTAAGACCTCATAGAGGCCTCTGCAACTAAATTCAGCAGCAAAGCCTGGGAAGGCACCGTGGAAACTAACAAGCAGAAGGAGCTGCGAGTGCCTAATTGCAGTGATTGTTAGTGAATTAAATGCAACAGCCCTACAATCAGTGCAACCGCCCGCTTTATTTACTGTGGTAACTAGGAGTTTCATCCCCTATATGCATTTTCAGTGTGCTGAATACTTGTTTGCATCTGTTTTGCTAAACTGAAACCAGCCAGATCGCTTTAACAGCCTTGGTCTTGGGATACCTCGGGAGTATCCAAACAGAGGATATCAACCACCTATGAAGGCAATTGCTGTGTCTCTCACCATCACAAGCTTTCAGAGTCAGTGCTGCCATGGACTCATCTGCAAGTTTTCATGGGAATACTGATCAGAAATGTCTGGTGCTGTTCCTAATGCTAAGGAAGACAGAAAAAAAAACTCTGCTGCCTGTTATACAGCTAATGATTTCCATGTTTTGCGCATTTTTATCACTCTGAGAAATATTTTAGTTCTCTTTTACACTATATATAAATGCACACTGCAGCACTCACAGTGCATTTTATTTACTTTCACTTAGTGCCACTTCAGCCTACTTGCTGAGCCTAGACTCCACACTTGACTTTTGCCTTTTTACCTTCCAAAAGATGCCACTTGTTCTGGAACATATGCATGGTATCAGAACTTATTCCTACATCTTTCAGTAAACATAAGTTAAGGGAGGCATCTGCAGTGCCTTAAATGTATGCATTTTTGGCCAGCTAAGCCTCTTGGCAGCAGGGCACAGAAAGCTACCTGGGATGCAAGCTGGGGACAGATGAAGAGTGGCTGGTCTCTGACAGGGAAGCTGCTGACTCCTAAGAGGGGGAATGCCTCGCAGACCTTGCTGTCCACATTGCCCTCTTTCTCTTTCCCTCCTTTCCCCACCCGTCCAGTAGCACCTTGCTGAATGCAGTGACAGTTGCCTGTCCTAAATTACAAGCACTGGGCTACATAACGTTTCTTCACCTCTCAAAACACCCAAAGCAGACTTCAATGCACTTTATGCTCTTATTCCCACCGGAAGGTGAGCTGTGGTGGCCTGAGCACTGCCATAAGGCAGGGACAGCAGCAAAGATGAGGAAATGACAGCAGCTCCTGAGGCTTGCTTTGGGCTGGAATGACCCTGTAAAGCAACACAGACAACACTAGCACGAGAGACCTGACCGGAGCCTCAGCACCTGGTGCTGGTCAGACTGCCCAGTGCTGTCCCTCAGGAGTGCACTGACAGCAGAAGCAGACAGACTGATGAGGGTCCCAGAGTCACATCTGACTTAAACCAGCAGAAGGAATAAAAGCCCTGTGGCACAGTTAGTGCCTGTTGCTGTATTGTTCCTCAACCTTCTCCCACTTGAGCTCTCCTGCTGTGGCAGAGTGAGCACGAGCTGTCAGAGGTGTGTGAGGTGTGACAGAGATGTGACACAGCACAGTGCACGCTCACCCACGGAGCCAAACTGCCCACAGACCAACCCAGCAACACAGGAGGCACTCAGAGGAGCACTTGGACAAGGCAGGGCACAGGCAGGCCCACGTCAGCAAGGACTCTGGGGCAGGTGGAACACCAGCAGCTCTGACTGGTATCTGGTTTACCCACTGGGAAACCATAGCCTCAGGCTCTGCAGTATTAAGAGCTGCAGGACCAACATCTGACCACTCTGATCTTCTCTCCTTGTTTTTTAACAGACTCCTCCCTGCAGCCAGGCTTGTCCTCACAGCTTGCCCCAGGCTTCAGCTATCCCACTGTCTTAAGCTGCTCTTATTTGAAGAGCAGCCATGAAGGGTTTAACAGCCCTTCCTTGTCCTGGGTCTCGGTGATAACAAAAAGCAACATGCAGAAATCTGAGATGTGCTTCATGGGAAACATCAACAGGAATTTACAAGCTATACAGGGATTCCCAAAAGCATCACAAGCAAAAGTAATGGCAGCTGGATATAATTTGTCTTTCCTGGATGGTGACCATCACAAATTTACATGTACGAGATTCTACATCCTTCAACCACAGGCAATAAAATATCTGACCTTGCAAGAATCTGAGGCAACAGAAATCAAACATTATGGAAACAGCTAAAACCCACTGCAGTATGTTTTTGCCCTTGTGTGAATTTCTCTTCTTCTGCAAAGAAAAAAAAAAAAGGAGATTCCAACCTATATTTTAGCATTTCAGCCTTTAGGTTGTGCTCATCCATAAAGAACAATTTTCTGTATTTTAAACCTTCAAAGTCAATGTCAGGCAAATACGAACAATTCTTAGAGCTACAGAAAAGGAATTTCTTTTTCAGGTGTCTTCTATTTTTGGCCCCGTTATCTAATGATTGCCTTTAACATTTACCTCTCAAATGCTTTTAAGCAACAGTGAGGGAGGTGTCACCTAGTACCACGAGCTCAGTGTCACACAGTACCTACCTAATCCAGGCAGATGAACAACAGTGCCTTGTGGGGAAACACACAAGTGATGGAAATATCTTTGTACACACTGAAAACAGAGTCCACAAAAAACTAATCAGCCATGCTTTTAATAAACTTATTTAATACTTCATTCAGCCAGCCTTCCACCCATTTGTTTCGCACATTGAAATGCACACACTGCAATTTAGTAGTCCTCCTAAATTAGACCTCTCAAACCCATCTGTCTTACTGGCACTCAAGTTTCTTAGATTACACTGCAGGGAAACTCAAGTTTGTCTGCTACCTCAGAACAGTGTCAGACCCAATTAGATAAGGAAAGTGCCATCACAAGATCATGCCACTACAGGATCAAGCAGTTCTAATTCCCACTTGAAGTTACATGGAGGCACACACGTACTTACACCCGCTGCCCACAGAAACCCCAAGAGTGGATTAGGACTTGCAACCATTTACATGAGAGCAGTAACGCTTTGGCCCTTGCTGGCAGTGGAACACAACAAAGCAAATTTCCACAGCACATCCAAATCCACACCGTGGGTCTGCAGTTCTGCTACAGGTGTGTTTGCATTTGCCACCTTTCACTTGTACTCTTGCAAGGAATTTGTTGAGGACTGCAGAGTGGGTCAAAGAGAACTGCATTTATTTAAACAAGGAAAAGCTGCATAACAACAACAGGTTTGCACCAGGTTAACATGCAGAGGGGAAAAGGATGATAATGATAATTTTCCACGAATTAACCATTCACCAACAAGTGGTTGAAGAGGATGCAGTCTGTCTCACCCAGAAGTGGCTCCCAAGAGCGTGTCTGTCCCTCTCACATGGAGTTTAAGGCACAAGGTGTAGACTGGCTCTATACACACAAGCTACACGTTTCATCGACTGACAACACCCCAGAGCAAGTCACTGCTTACAAATCAGCTCATGGCTTGAAACCGGCTTTAATTATCAGAACTGTTTCCCCACATCAAAATGCTAAGCAAGAACATCGTGTCTCAGGACAGCTGCCAACAGGAAGGATCTTAAAAAAAAAAAGGAGGGGGGGAGAGACTACAATGCTTAAATAAGCCTAGAGAAGTTGAGCTGCAGCACAGCACTAAGCCAAGAGAGCACAGTACTGGGCCTAGTGAGCTTTTTTCTGCCTAATTTTAAACCTCCCTATAGACCTGGTTATTTTATACGTATGTCAAATGAGGGGAGAAATGTGTTCAAGATTTTTTTTCTTACACCACCACTGTATGATGCCAAATTAAAGGAGAGGCAAGTCAAGTTGAATTATTTTAGCTAAATTAAAAACATACATTGCTGTCACACACTGAGTATAAGGCCTTGGGATTGCAGACAGCCAGAATTAAGCAACCTTTTCCTGTATCAAGTTAAATGAGTGTGAAGCACTAATATCTGCAACACTGGATACCTGTAACTGTGGTTTTATTGTCTATTGTACCTCCATATCCAAATACCAAGTAAATACAAGCATCCAATTTAACTAGCCTGACAAATGCTGTAGGGACTCCACACTTCCATGTGCACGAGGCACCAAAAGAAACAACAGCAATTTACACCAATGTTTTAAAATCTAATCAGAGTTAAGGCAACTCTCTCCAGTTCAGCACCTAAACAATTACTTTCTCATTCTCAGAGGTAGGAAGTTTTAAGCTCTGACCAGGAAACTATCAAAAAGAGATATTCAGCGCTATGTGTTACTTCCATTTTTGCTTTTGCTATTACTTCCTCAGCACATGTGCCCACCAAAGCTTTGTGGCCATCTTAGAGAGAGCAGCTAATGATGGCAGCTTGAGCACGCACAAGTGAAGTTTACTGTTTTTTGGGGGGGAAGGAGATGGTTGGGTGTTGCTGTCTTTTACAAATGTAGATACTTGAGATGTGCTCCAACAAAACAGTTGAGGTGCCCTGAGACAACAGCAGGGTGACTGTTCCAGCCAAATGAAGGCTGGTTCAGACCCCAAGTGAGAATGCCAAATGAAGAGAAGAAAAGCAATCACACTGAAGTTATTAATAATACATGTCCCCAAATGTCTTGCTGTATGTCTCCAACTCCCTCATTTAAACCTTGTAATTAGAGGTGAATAGAAGACAGTGAGGTGTATATATAAACAAATTTAGGGGAAGGATTAAATGCACTGACTGTAATTAAAGATGGTCTCTTCCAAGACCGCAATGGGTATTCTTACTTTCAGATGAATTGAAAGATGAGCAACACTTATTTCCCTCTGCCAAACAATGACAAAATATATCATCAGGGGACAGTGGACACTTGCAGATATCTGACAGTCCTGCCCCAAAGTTTAGATATAGCTTGCCACAGCACAGACAGCGCCTTGTTTATCATTTAATTTCCGTCCTATTTCTCTTTCCATTGAACAGTACAAAGCTGGTGGTCCCCAAGTCAGACAGGGTGCAGTTGAGCAGAATCTGAAAATCATCCATCTGGGGATGCTAAGGTATGGAACAGCTCTTCAAAACTCTTCTCCCTTTCCTCCTTCTTCCTTCCCACAAAACTCAGCCCAGATTTCTTAAGTGCAGTGTCCTGAGATTATCTGGTAATGGAAGGAAGAGCCGGAAGTTTGGACCCACTCGCCATGTGAGTATGTAAAGTCAGGCAGTGGGAACCAAGGCACCCAGCAGTCTATTTTAAACACCTCTTAGCACCTACACCCAATAACTGCTTCTAGCCAAACACACACAACAAGCTCCCAAATTTCCCTAGCAGAAATTACTTGCTCCACCCATGCTGTTCATTGCAGCAGTCAACACAACAGCACCTACCAATCGGGATTAAGTCAGCTTTCTTGGGGGAATTACAGGGTTTGCTACCTTTATGTTTTGTAAATACCAGCTAATGTGCTATGTAAGACACAGAGTGTCTGTGCAGCCAGTATTTGCAAACAGTGATGGTATTCCTCACTTCAATAGGAGCTGCTAAATCCTGGCAGCAATTACATGCCAGGCAGGTCCCTTACCTAGCACCTTGTATCTTCACTTACTTGCCTAAATTGAACCATCAAGGAAAGAAAAGCAGATAAATTTGTCAGGCATTAATCCCAAGCTGGCATTTGGGAAAAGAGGACTTGCCACTAGTCCTCCAGCTTTTTAGAAATGTTTTACCATGGTCAGATGTAGTCTTTGACTGTTACCCAAATCTTGTGCTTTCTCGCTATAAGGTAGAATCTAATATAGGCTTTCTTAATGTAGGGCATGTAGCCTGTAACTAGAGTTGTTAGTTGTTCAAGCCAGAAGCATTGCAATGTGACCTCATGTACCTACATCCAAGCCCATATCTCTTCTGTGTCAGCTGTGCCAATCTCCACACACTACACAATTAGTTACACTAATCTGTATAGAAAAAGAATTGCACAACATAAACTAGAATTAAACAATAATTTTAGCCACTTGACATCCTTTGACAAGTCCTGTCACCCTGCTCTAGTTTAGCAGGGTGTGTACATAGTTCGGCATATGCATTTCCATATCAAAACACAGCACTCTATGAAGTCCCAAAACAACTCTCTCTTTCCAAAAATAGGGAGGGGCAGATAGGAGGAGTACCTTATCCATTCTTGTAGTTTGCACAGTTCTTTAGGACAGGAGCAGTCAGTTTTAACTGGATCCCGTGCATGGAGGTGGCAGGGGGGTTGTTTTTGTTTTGTTTTTCCAAAAAAGGCTCAAATTAAGCTTCTGTGAAGGAACAGCATTATGCTTTTTCACATTTATGATCTGCTGGCTAAATGTTCATGCTCAGTAACTTTCTGGAACCCTGACTGCATCCTCTGCAGCTGCCCGGATGTGATGTAGGGTTCAGGCTGCAGGCACAGCTCCTACTGAAATCCCCTGGGTGTGAGGCAGAGTCAGGCCCACAGCCTGCCACATGTTAAACCATCATGTGTACCAAGGGGAAAAAACACAGATTAAAAACTACTTGACCTGCAAAGGAATTCTGTGCAGTAAATCTAAGCACAAGTGTCTGCTGACAGAGACCACGAGAGGAAAAGGGCATGAGCTGCAACAGGGAAGTACACACTGTTCCATCCAGAAAGAGACATTTTGAATTTGGGACCAGGCCATGGCATATCCAATACTCAAAGAGCATAGGCCCTCCAGGGAAAGGAGTGCTAAAAATAGAGCTAGAGATGCCAATGTAGCATGGAGGCAGAGAGAGGAAGAGACAGGACAACCAACCCACAGAACACAGCCACTTCCTCCAGCTTAGGTTGATCCCTTTTTGTCTGCTCCAACCAGGGACACTCTGACATCAGTGCTCATGACATACTTGGAAGGAAGTAATCCAGCCTCCTGCAGATTTGGTGTAAATCCTGAGTGCAGAGCCAACCTTGCCTTAAAGAGCTGGAGCTGCACTGCTGGCTTGCAGGTGCATTTGCCACTTCTTCAAACCACAGCAGGTACCACTTCCGTATACCCAGTTTTGGTCTGTGGGCTTCCACAGACTTGACTGGTTGGGATGCAGCCAAAGATTCCCATGGCATTACGTAAGACTCATTTGAGAGGCCAACTTCTTAAAGCCCATTAGCTGCCTAAATACCTTTACAAAAAAAATCAAGTTCCAGCTCACTTGCCCAAATGTAGCTGAGCAAGCTTAAAAAAAAAATTTTTTTTTTAATACCTAATTTAACAACTTTTTTTCTCCTCCAATCAAGAGAGCAGTCACCATCAGGCTTCTCTTCCCTTATTTGCAGGGAATCAGCACCTCGCCATTGTCTGTGGAGTCCTGAAAACAGCTGGAATTCCGGCCCACCCATCTCCCCTTTGTATGACACCAGCCCACTCTTTCTACCATGCTGGGTAAGAACTGGCCAGGTCAATCAGCAGATGCTGAAAACATAAACCACCTTTCACATAGTCCATTAGAGGCTGACACACTGTGGACTTATGTTTGGAGAGAGGCATGAACAAATTCAAGTGGAAAAAAACGCATGCACTTGGTTCCTCGCCCATCTGCTCTCTGCTGGCTGCTGGGCTGGCCAGGGAGCACACGGCTTTCTGGAGCCCAGACTCGGGACTGCACTTGGGCTCCACAGTTCAAAGCCAATTTCAGCAGGAAAAAGGACATTACAATTGAGTCAAGGCTGTATTTTGGTCCCATTTTGCATTGCCAAATAGAAGCTTTGTCAAAAGCATGAGGATGTGCACATCTCTGACACCTGGAATATAACTTCCTGAGCAGATTAACTTCCAAGCTTCACCTGCTTAATATACCCCTCCTTTCCAAACCAGCAGTCTACGTGGGAAGATACTATTGTTGGGAGTGCATAATCAGGTGCGTTGCTATGTGCACTGGAAAGACAGCAGTTCAGTGCAGAAGTATTTATACTAGTTATTGCAGCAGGCAGTGCAGGAAAAGCCACAGGTCCAGACACTTGCTGATTCTCTAGAAGTGGGGAAATGGTGAGGAAAGAACAGCATTTCAATGCAAAGTTTTAAACCTTTCAATTTCTTTAATTCCATAGATCAGTCAGGCCCAGAAACATGGGATGTTTCAGCAAAAGCACAGAATTAAACCTTCAGTTCTGCGGGTCCAGTTTTTTACAGACTTCGCTAAACAAGCTCCTCAAGGAAAAAAAAAACCACAACAGAAATTTAAGACACAAATGCCTCAGATTAAATTACAGGTAAAAGGGGATTTAAGATGAGATTCAGGCTTGCACTGGCTGAGTCAACACCATTCACCTGCCCACTACGGCTGGCATCCTCAGAGAATCAGCCATAGCTGGGCAGGAGGAGCCGGTGCCCAAACCATGGTGGCCTTCAGATCACAAAAGGCAAGTCACACTCCTAAGACACTACCTTGATAAAGCAGTGCAAAGGTATGTTTATTGCAATTCACACCAATGAGATGGTGTAAAAAAGTTCTTTACTTGATGAGAAAACCAGAACAGATCTACTAGGGAGGTTAAGTTCAGCTAGTAAGACGACGTGGTTCCCACCAATAATGTAGCAGCCACATTATCTGGATGGTTTAGATATAATCTGGACACATCCTAGAAATGGCAGCAGTTTTTATAGACCCATTATAACAATGAGATCTGTCCCAGGTCAGTAAGACCCATCCAGCACAGCACTCCAGGCAACAGCAGCCAGAACTGGACGCTTAGGAGAAACATTAAACTGATAGAGAAGTGAACTGTAACTGTAACAGTGCTCTGTACTGTAAATTAACACTGCAAATTAACACTGTCACTCAAAGAAGCCATCCCACCCTCTCCCTGTGATGGCATCAGGGTGTGCCTGTGACAGTGAGCTGGGTCAGGAAGCTTCTCCCCTCCTGCTGTGCCGGCAGGAAGCAGGGCCCAGCAGCACCAGTGTGTGACCAGGGTGAGTTAAACTCATGAGGGAAGCACAGCAGTGAGACACATACTGGGTGATCCCTCCCTGGAAGGACTTTACCTCCACCACCAGTTTGGGGGTTTCCTCAGCTAGTGGTGGCAACACAGCCATTCAGCGTGATGGATCAATGCAGTTACATCTTTATGCTGCATAACACTGCTAACCACAATGGTAATTTATGATTTTGAAAAGGCAGCCCATAACAAAAATAAACATTAAGTATTGTTTTGGTATGCTATTATTTCAATGACCTTTCAGTTCTGTTTCAAAACTTCCAGGTTTATCAGCAACTGCCAATTACATGCTTTTCATTAACTCTGCAGTTTACTAGCATGAAGCACCACAGAGAGACTTTCAAGACATACTCTCAGCTTATGTAAACTTTAAACTCAAAGTAACTCTGGTGGGTGAAATTGAATGTAACTGTGCTCCTGCACTTGCACTTCCTTCATGAGAAAACTACCTATTAGAACTTAACTTCAGAGGCACCTGTTCTATTTACTGTATCAGCTAATGTTGCACATCGTAAGGCTCTCATCAAAATATATACTGCTCATCGAAACCTATGTTTATATACAGATATCCATTTCATACATATGATGATGTAATAGAAAAACCTTTTTCTGGCAAGATACTACATTTTAGGACTACACATAGCACTACCCAAACCTCAGGTCAGCATTACCTTCTCTGCACATGGCAACACTTTCAGTTTCCCCCTGATCAGCACTCTAATCAATGCATACATTAGGCTCCTTTGGGAAGAAAGCAAGCATTTTTCTTTTCTTCTGTAAGGTTTTGCAAATCACATTGTTTCATGTATTCCCCATCCTAGTCTTGCACTTCTAAAAATTCAGGGCTGTTTCCCTCGACTGATGCAGGCCACCTCCACAGCAGTCTCAGCTTTCTGCACTATAAACTAGTGAGCCCTAAACAAGAGGGAACTGCTCCCTGTCCCAGTGATGGAGTTAAACACTTACGCACTTCCACTTCTTGGAGCACCTTCCACAGGAAAGCAGGGAAAACTCCCCGAGAGTACACCTCTGCCAACAGCAATGCCTGGCTTTTACCTGCAAAGGGCTCAGCTTGTCAGCTTTTGTCAAACCTAAGCCTGGGGACCTGGGCCCTAGATCAAACCATACCAGGGTCAGACAGCACTTGTTCAGCTCATGTGTGCCAGTCTGGGGACAGCAGCACGTGGCTTGCCAATTTCAAGGCACATTTTTATTCATTTCCTCACTAATTCTTAAAAGCTGTTCTTTAAAATCATCAAGTTTCACAAGCTGTTTTCAAAGACTTTGGCAGGGAAAGGGCAAGAATTCTTGCATTCCTCCTGCAGCAGAGCTCCTCATGACCAGGCAGGATTGAATAACTCTGATGGGTTGATCCCAGCATCCTTTGTCAGGGCTCCATCTGCTTCCACCAAAAAAGGATGGACCACAGTGGGGAGGTGCTGCTCCTGCTCCCTCCCATGGCCTTGCATGAGCTGGGGAGGACAAGTCCAGATGTGAACAGCTGAGGGCAGGTGACTCTCTGCCTTCACAGAGCATTGTGCAGATCTCAGCACAGTCTTCAGGGAGATACACCTTGGCTTTTACCTTCTAATGTAAAACTAGTATAAAGTGATGCAAATAAATGAGATTATGCTGTGTCTTTTTAAGAAGCTTATGGCTTTTACGAATTCTTGCGGGTTTTTTACACTATGAAAGTTGAATTCCTTTATACAATTGTCAGGTCAGGTCAATTTAAAAATTTCCTTGCAATAAGTGTGACTGCTAATTTACTTACAGTTTACATTGCTCTGTGAAAGCCCACAGACATAATGGCCTGGTTGGAAACAACAAAAAATATATAAATGAATATACATGTATATATTTGTCATTAGGAACTAGTTACATCCAAGTGCCACTGTAACCTGTCTGTAATTATTAAAATATCTTCTAGGACCTCATCTGTCCTTAGGATAGAAGATTTTCTGCCTTCCTACTTTTTATTTAAGGGGATTCCTGTTTCATAGCTCCAAGATGTAAATGTTGATCACACAGGACCAAAATAAGACTGCCATTAGAGGGTAAGTCCTTACAGCGTTTCACTATAAGGAGCACATACTGAATTTCTGAGCAGGGTATTTTAGGGAGACTTAAAGCAGAAAAAAAGGATGTATGAATTGCTGACAAACACTTTACCATAATTGTAATCTGAATTCTAACATATAACAAGATTTTTTTCTTGGAATTATGTCTCTGCTTCCATTTGTCTTCCTCTGAGCATCCCTTCAAAAAGACACAGAAAAGAGACACAGCAGTAGAAAATGCAAATTACAGTAGTGGTGCCAAACGGCCAAGCCAGCACACGCAGAGATCAACAACCACTGCCATTCCCACCGACGTCAAATCCACCGGTAAAACCTCTGATGTGCAACGCCAGTGCAGAACCTGCAACAGCACCACATACAGTACAAGGCTACCACGGCTTTCCAGTCAGTGGCAGATCTGACCACCCTCATGCAGGACACAACGGCCCTGTAAATGAGGAAGCCATTTCCCTGCCCTCCAGCACCGAGTCCAGCCCACAGACAGCACGGGAGGGACTGGGTAAGGAGCAGGATGAGCACGGCCATCTTCTCCGCTCCTCCTCAACAGGCTCCTGTGAGATAACCCAGTGTGTCTCGCCAGAGAAGCATCACGGCAGTGGTGAGTCAAAGGCACTGGTCCTGGAAAGGATACACCTCCAAAATCAACATCCAGTGCTTCCCAGCTGACAGGGCAGGGCTGTGCTGGGGAAGGAGGACAGGCTCTGCCAAAAGGACCAGCTGCTACAGGGACGCACTACGGCTGTGAATCTTTCATTAAACTTTGCAAAACACTTGATAGATTTTAATGTAATTTTAGTGAAATGAAAAACACTATGATCAGTTATTATCTGCTCATACACCCACAGCGCTGGAGGAGGGGGTTGTTAAAAAAAAGAGAAATAAAAATTGCAGGAGTCCTTCACACCAATACATCAGGCAACTAGAACTGTACACATCTCATTTGCTTTTGCGAACACCCATTTGCACAAACAAGGATCTCGCACTAATTTGCAGGTTCTCACCAGGAATAATAAAAATCTGGCTTCAAGTATAGTCTAACTGCAGGAGGCACAGCAAGCAACAGCAGTTACAAACATCAGTTGTATAACCACACGACATACTGTGCAGTTTACCTATTTTGACCTTGAGATGGCAGAGAGAAAAGGTAGCAAGGAAAATACTATACGGTCCAACTACTACAAAGATACAACACAGAACTGAAAGTGAGAACAGCGATTGAACAATTAATAGATTCTCCTTCTGGCCCTGCATCTGCTGCTAATGCTGCTGTGCCTTATTTACTGTGCTGCTTAAACACATTAAGGCAGAGCAGAGGGAAGAAGAGGCAACTCCATGCTTGGGTTATAAAAATGACTGAAGAAAAAAAAAAGAGAATATGGAGTTTAGATGACAACAAGTCAATAATGATGGAGCAGGGGGGAAGGAAGAAATGGAACAGAGTATCTAAAATGAGGATGGAAAAAAATGAGAGTGAGAAAGAATCACAGTTGGGGCCAATGATTTTTTTTTTATTTTAAAGAAGTGTGACCAAAGGACAGAATTTTACATGCAGCTATTTTCCTTAAGACTCTATCAGCAGAACTTCTGCCAGTTGATGTCACTGCCTTAGCCAATGCACTGCATTCTACAGCTGAGGCCTGTGTTTGTGAGCTTGAGCCTTCTCCAGTTCCTCTCATCTCTAGGATGACCACGTGGCTATTAGGCAGAGCTACAGTTTACTCATATTACAATTAAACTACAGGAAAGCATGTAAGCATGCAAGGGAAGTGATGGTCTAGCTGCTACATAACTGCAGCCACAGAACAAGACACAAAAAAACCCCCACGAGT
The DNA here is from genome assembly GCF_003984885.1 of Neopelma chrysocephalum. Lineage (NCBI taxonomy): Eukaryota > Metazoa > Chordata > Aves > Passeriformes > Pipridae > Neopelma > Neopelma chrysocephalum. The sequence goes on along the minus strand of NW_020897804.1, from coordinate 308,798 downwards.
CCAATCTTGTTGTGCCATCAACCACATTTCACGTATTTAGATGCATGCAAATAGTTTAAATCATATTCACACACACCACCCTTGCTTTCTCTGGATGCACGAAACCCGAAAGATCACAAGCTACACAAAATGAACAGAAAACTACCCAAAGGAGAGTTTATCCTACTGCCTGAACGGTAAGTGAAAGGCAGCAATCCTGCAGTGAGGGAACCAAAAGGCAGAGCCAAGACAGCCGAGACTGTTTGCTCTCGGAGCTCTCTGTGTGCACCCCAGAGACTTCAAACAGCTCAAAGGCCCATCTGCAAACAAACTCTGACATGATACAATGGACAGGGAACACTGCCTCCAAAACCTGAGTTCTATACATCTCAGGTCTGCAGGGTCTAATGTCTGTCCTGGATAAGTCCGGCTTTCCCCAGCGCTGGATACACCAGACCAGGGCTGCAGCTCAGGAGGTGCCCATTTCTATCACACACAGCTCTCCGGACAGGACACGCACCAGCAAGGAAGCAGACGGAGGGGAAAAACATATCTGTAGGTACTTACATGCAAGATGAAAATTAACTGCACTTTAGGCATACTTTAAAAAAAAAAAAAATAGAATAACCCTGTGTGACACATTGTTCCCGAAAATCATTCACCTTAGTCACAAAATACTTTGTACTTATAGCATTTAACACCTCTAGCAAACAGTTGCTGCAATCAGATTCTTTGTTAGTAACAATTCGGTTATCCAGTTACAGCATTAATCAGTCCAAAGCTAACTATCAGGGGTGTTTCAAGAAGAGCACACCAAACAACAGGAAAAAAAAGCCAAATAATGCTATACCTATCAGATTTTAGTTGATAAAAGAACCCAAAACAACTTAATAACCTACTCAGTGCTGAATCAAAACAATTTCAGCAAAATATCCTTCAAAAAACATGGTAACCTGAATGTCAACCATACATCTTTTAATTAGCTTTTTTTTCAAGACTTACCTATGTTTTTCTAGTTCGTTGTGTGATGACCTATTAAAAAGAGAAAAGAAATATTAGAGAAAAGGATAAATAAATCAAGATTTAGAATATTTAAAAGCCAACATCTGCATAAGTCACAAAAGAGTTCTCTAAAACATGCATTTATATGGATTATGAAACAGCTTTGCTATTAAATTGGTTCACTTTTACATCCCTTAGATACTTGAAGGTATCAACTTAATTTCCATGAGTAAACCGTGGGTTTGGGGAGGAATTACAATAAATTTGCATTTATTAGTGTTCAATACACTCAGAGACAGAAAGGAACATAAAAAAATGAGCAAGTTAGCAATAAAAACAACCCACAAGATTTTTATCTGTGAAGAAAAATTATGAGGGGGCAGAAAGAGTTAGAAGTTCTAAATGGTAGCAGGTAAGAGCAAAAAGCACCCAAAAATCCAGCTTTCAAGCCCACAGAGCAGCAGAAAGAAAAATCAGCAGCTAATCTTTGCTGTTGTTGTTGTTGACATCTTAATGGCAAAAAAAAGAGGAATCCTCTTAATTCTTCTGAGTCTACAAACAGAAAAAGAAACCAAAAATATCACTGTCTCTACTGACTACAGCAGTATACTATCCTCTTCCAATCTACCAGGATTGGAGATTTTTTTTTCCCCAACCAATGCCTCGGGTTTTTTGCCATTAGAAGGCAGCCCTAAATTCTTGGAGGATTTTTTTTTCAACTGATTCAGCTGAAAAATATTAATTTTATTTATTTATACAGCTCAGATTAAAAACATTCCTAAAATGAAGTTATTGTCACCATTTCAAAACAAGCAATTTTCCAGACTTTTCGGTTTTGTCCCACCGAATGCATGCCCAGCACGTAAGGATCAAAAGATCCAGAGGCGGTGGCAGCTTTTAGGGCAGGCAGATGATGTCAGAGCAGCTCTGCTCCAGCGTGCTGCAGCCCCAGCCTGCAGCTGGGCACGATGTGCTGACCCAGGGGGCTTCAAGGAAGGGTGAGTGCACAGTCTCTTGGCTTTTTTGGAGGGGTAAGTGCACAGTTGCTCCAGCAAGCAACGACATTCCAAGGGGAGAAAGCCTTCCCGCAGAAACGCTGCCTGGTGGAGAGCTGTCCTGCCTCTCCCTGCACACATGTGCAGCTGGATGCTGCAGCTCTACCTGGGTGTTACTGATGACAAAGCACCACTCCATCCATAGAGGGGGGGAAAAAGAAAGCGAAGCTCAGGCAAACAAACACTCAGTGAACAAACCCGCAAGCCAGTGCAACTCCTAATCCTGCAAGCGCTTCAGTGAACTGCCCCTCTGCAGGTAAAACTGAAATGCGTACAAGGCTCAGCACTGATGCTCATCCACTCTCACAAAAAAGCATCACAGTGTTGGTACCAAGACATCAATTACGTCACTCACTACCTGCTGTCTTCTTCTGAAAAGTCTAGGAATTCTCTACGTGATTTTTTTAAAACTCGTTGCATCAAGTGAGCCACAATCAAGTAATGTGTGTATTCCTAAGTGCTGTTGACCAATGCAGCAACACTGAAAGTGTTTTACACATATTCAGTGCTACATAAATAGGGCAGGGTGGGCTTGGTTTGCCGTGTTTTACTGCCTTTACCATTTGACTACAATAAGGGGAAACTGGGTTTTTATTTTCTACTACATGCCTACAGAGAAAGAGATCAAACTTTTTCTCCACCCCAATGTTTACAAAAATTGACAAACACTACTGCCAAATCCACCAATGTTTATAAAAATACATGGGAAACAGGAGGGTACCGTTGTCCCCAAACACGCCCAATGGGCCTGTCAAAGGCACAAAGACACTGTTTGCAGGGAACTCTGGAAAAGAGAAGAAATACAGGCTGGTCTGGATTCATCCCTACAGCATAAAATCCTTGACATTTCTGGCAATTAGACACAAAGATGAACACAATCACTGGAACTGGCCCATTCCGAGCTGTCTGCTGCAGCAGAGCTCACGGCAGCTCCGGTGAGCACGCACAAGGACAGCACAAGAACCACCGGCCAAGAAATTCAGCCTGCACTGAGTGTTTTGCTGGGTTAAGAGAGGATGCAGTGAGCAGCTGGAAGTCCTACATGCAGCACACCCACAGGGCACCTCTGGTTGACAAAGGGTGATCCCTGTGTTCTCCTGGGGTCTGTCCTGCCAGACCAGCTCTGGAGGGGCACAGCTGTTGTTGTGCCAGCTACCAAACAGAGCAGCAGTGGATGTGTGCCTCTTTGCAGAGCTCTTTGGGACATAAAAGCCTGCAGTGTGCCAACGTGGGCACCAGCCACACATTTCAGGAGGGGGGGGGTGTCTGACTAACGCATCAACCATCAGGCCGTATGCAGGAACCAAAACCGAGAGTCCTGACATTTACCTGAGAGTTGCTCCACCTACACAAGTTAAATGCTCTATCACAAGCATGATGAGGGTTTTTTTGTTGTTGGATTTATTTACAGAAGAGGTGAGCCTCTCTCTAAATATTGTTTTTTATCTCCTTCACTGTCTATAGTACCATATATTGCAAGAATATCCATCTCCTTCTGCTGTTCATGCAACCTGAAGTGAGGGGAAAAAAACATAGTAACTGGTCTGCACACAACTCAGTACCCACCATACCCTGTTTCAAAATGGAGTCTTTTATTACTTCAGTAAAAGATAAGATGTAGGCCACGACTAAGAAGATATATCTCTATGTGTATTTACATAAAAGAGACAGATGTACAACTGTGTTTTTCACACAAATGGTCAGTGGAGCCCTTAAAAAAAAGGCTGCAAGGGAAGGAAGATTTCTGGTGTTTAGCTTAGGTTCACTTGGCAGAGTTGGGAGTAGAAGTGATGAAAAGGTGACAATGAAAAGGTGACAATAAAAAGGTGAAAATAAAAAGTTCAGATAAAAAAAGGGAAAAAGCCAACAAAAAAAATCCTCAGAAATTGCTGCCTAAACTACACCATCAACCTGAGACAGCCCTAATATTCCTTTAGCAAATGCTGAGCACTTCACTGGCTATGAAATAGCAGTTACATTTTCTTTGCGAAGAAACTGTCAAAAGAAGATTTGAAAGAACAAAGAGGAGCCAAGTAAATGCAGATGTTGGCCTGCAAGATGTTTTGCCACTTCCAACAGCACATCCCCAGAGCCATCCTCCTCCACCATCCTTTCCCCAAACAAGAATTCAAGGTACTGCATTTGAGAATTCCTTGATTCAGCAGACTCACCTAAGTAATTCAGACAGGTACTAATTCAGGTGGTGAAACTAAAACAGAAAAGGTGACAGTCCCCTCCAAGTCCACTTTCTGCCAGCAGAAAGTGAGCAGGAACTGCTCACATGCATAATAGGTTAAGATTTTGCTCTATGCATGATGTGCAGCCTTAAGTTTATATAAGTATTAAGTTTCCAGTATTAATACACCTTCCCTACTCCTCCATCTATTTACCCCACCAGATAGGGCATCTTGTCAGTGGGAAACCAGCACAGCTCCTGACAAAAGCAGTGAACTGCTGAAGTTTATTGCCCGGTGTTAAGGTCTAGACCATGAGTCACCAATACACTACCAGTTGCCAACACATTTTAAAGCACTATAGGGAGCAAAGCAGGCTAGTTAACGAAGTGCTTAAAACAGTGGCAAGCACCTCACCCGTGCCAGGGCTTTCTAGTACAGGCAGGGCTGCCAGGGTGTTATACAACCCATGTACAGAGGATACAACTCCACCTAAGGTCACACAGCCATGGCAAACTACACTGCCTGCACTTCACCTTTTGTCCAGGCCAAAAGAGTAAGAACAAACAGAGCAAGAAGTTTTTACAAGGTGCTACACGTTAAGTGTCTACATCCAGTTCCCACTCCCAAAAGAGCTGGTGTGTAAAAGCACGAGGCTTACACCTGCAGTCCTCTGTGAATGCGACTGCTATGCAGCTTTTCATTGGAAGGATCCAGATGCGCCTCCAGGAAATTCCCTGTCTATACCTATGACCTGCTGTGGGATGCACCTGAAAAGCACCAGATAAACCTGAACATAAGCACGTGACCTGCCTAGTATTCACTGCTCCTTGGTTGTTGGGTTTTTTCCATTTGTTTCAAACTGGACACATTGCTCACAGCCTGTCAAAGAGCGAGCCTGTACGGAATGAATCCACTAAAAATTAATTTTGCATTCTCCTCATAGCAAAATTTAACCGGTTCTGCAGATTCAGCTGGGATCTGGGAACCAGGCATACCAGCACAGCCTCGATGCAGAGTTCTGTCTCCAGTATCGCATTCAAGTTTGTGCTGCCACATGTTTGCAGTGGCCAGGTCCGAAGGTGCTTCTAATACGGTGACGATTTGTTTTCCTCAATTGCGGGAGCAGTGCAGCTCCCAAACATTGCAGACCTACTGCAGTTCCTCAGGAGAGGCCTGTTGGCGAGATGTTTTATTGGGACTAAAATGCCTCCGTTTTAAAACCATGTGCGGTGACATCAGTTGCTGTCCCTGTGCTGCCAGCTTTAGGAAAGCAAACCCAGAAGGACCTATCGAATTCAGAAATTCAGGCAAAAAAATCAGAGGAGCTGTGCCTGCACAGTCTGCTTTGCAGTGTTTTATTCTTGGCCTCCCACAAAAAAAAAAAAAATTAAGGAAAAATAAAATAAAAATCAGGCTGCGATCCCTAAGCTGCTCTGTATGGGCACATAATAACATCTGCAGAGAGCAAGGGGCTTGTTTCGCGGGCCACAGGTTCACCCTCGCCATGAGCCAACAGCAACAGAGGAATTCGGACATGAAGCTCTGTTTTTATTTGAAACACCAAATGCAGCTTTCATCTTTTTCTACATATAACCCTTTGCCAAAACACAACACAAAGTACGAGTCTATTTATATAACATATGAACAAAAATATTAATTGATACAGAAGATATATTTATTAGCTGGCATTTATTTTGCTCCCTCTCCCTCAATAAACCAGCTCCTAAATTAACAGGCCAAACACACTGCACCACCGACATTCAGTTCCTTTCTCTGCAAGTAAATTTAACCGTGACCTCAGTAGACTGGCATCTAACACTAAGATTTTAGTTTTCATTTTACCTTATTTCTGACCCTTTCATGGCAAAGCAGCTGCCCGAGCTCCCGTGTGTGGGCACATATGCACCTCACACCCACATGCACCTCAAGGTACCCCACACCTGGTGAGTGTCATTACAGCCAGGGCAGAAGCAGCCCAATTTTCTGCAGGCTTGCGTGTTTCTCTGTCAGACTGCCCTGCCTTGTGAGCAAACGTCACCAAATTTCAGATTTGTGTCGCATTCCTCCTCGGCACATCGCACACGTGTAACCTATCCATTTCCTTAAAACAAACAGCAAGCTTGACTTTAGAATATTTGTTATTCACTAAATCCAGCAGTTTGTTTTATGCCTTTTTTCAATTCCAACTACACCTTAAGAAGAATTATTAAACTGCGTGGCACTGCTTTAGGAGCTACATACAGCTACTGCTCTGCGAAGAGGAGACATCTATCATACAGTAGTCAAGTACCTGGTAAGTATTATTGTAACAAGAAGATGTGACCTAGGTTTACCTTCCTGCAAAAAATAATATTGTAGCTTTTTCTAATCTCCTGTCCTCTTCACAAAACAAGAATCCAGCTTCATTTGCCAGAGGATTTTGGTCAAAATTACTGAGGGGAAACAAGTCTGAATCTCAGCTGAGGACACAGTACGAATGGCAAGCCAGAGAGAAAACAAAGCAGTTTGGTTTGTGTGACATGGGAAAGGGCACATCACAGGAAGCTGAGAAGAAAACACATAACATCAGCTATTTTAATGTACAAGTGAAAAATAAATGGCTAAAAATTGTGTCTGATTGCTACCAATAACCCCTGAGAATATTGTTTATCAACAAACTGCTAACACCTGCTTTCAATTTTCATTTTAAAGCTAGCAGTGGACAAAGCAAAAATGTTAAATTCCTACAGTGAACAGAAGGCTTATAGATTTTGGTTAATTAAATGTAATTCTGCAGGTGTTTTTCCCTGCATGAACCCAGACCTATCAAAATTACTTCTCACTTAGTCGCAGTCAAGAGGCCAGCAAGCTTTTAGCCCAGACCTGAGTATCCCGTTCAAAGGACAGGCAGCCTTCCTCCCCCTTCTCCTGTGGGTCTGGGCCTTGCCAGCCATCGACAGGGGACGGAGGTCTCAGGCTATGATTTCTTACATGAACATCACCCCCTCCTCAGCGGAGGAAGGTGTCGATCAGTGCCCCTGCTAAACAACAGGGCAGCTGGAATCCATCCATGTCCCCCTGCCCATGGGGGCTGCCCAGCACACCTGTGCTACATGGGGTACATTTTTCTCCCCCCAGGCAGGCAACATGTTTTGAAATATAAAGAAAATACAGAACAAAGAGGAAGGGTACAGCACACCAGGCTTCCTCACATCTGACAGTTCTCCTCCTCCTTCCCTCTCTTCTCATTTTCCAAGAATAAGGAAGATGTTTTTCATGTTTTTATATATGTAAAGCTTATAAAGCACAAAAAAAATATATACACATATATATGTGTATCTCACTTTTTAATCTGATCAGATGCTGCAAGCAGCAGGATACAAAAATAGATGATGAAAACAATGCCCCTGCAGATTTGAAATGTGTGGTTATCTGCTCCTTTCCTACTCCTCCGACCTTAAGTATATATTTTTATATCCAGAAAAATAATGCAATAATAAGGCATGAATTTCAGGCATGTATACAGTCATACCTGCCTGCCTCTGATGCTCTGAACTCAGCACGTCTGCAAAATGGTTAAGGTGGAACAATACGGACAAACACTTTGCCCAGTGGTTTGCCCATCATCCACGACCACTCCAGATCCTAGGAACTTTGAGCAGTTGTCTCCCTCTGTTAGTCTTTGAATTGCTTAGGAAGAATTAACTGTCTTATAAAAAATTCAGACTCTAGTCTGGGGCTTGGCCCCTATAGCCTCTAAGCTCCAAGTAATAATAAGACAGTAATGCTGGTGCACCTCATGGATTTTCAACTGTATGTTGAAATATAAAGGTAATTTCTCCCCCATAAATCTAAGCACTCAGGCAAATGTGAACAGCTATTGCTGGACACAGGCACAGAGCCCATAAGGACAATGGAGAGGTGCCCACAGGGCCCTGCTGCTACTGCCCTGTCCCTGAAGGAATAGTGAGCTGCATTAAAGTAATGTGCCCCTGCTTCCCATGCCAGTGTCCGTGCTTAACCAGGGCAACCACTGTCCCAGCGGTGACCACACTGGAAACAATTCCTGGACAAGCATCCTCCTGTCCTGTTACACAGACGACCCATTCCTCATCTAACCACTGCAGCTAGAAGAAAGTCTAAGTAAACATCCTGCTGCACACTGCAGGATGGCATTTCTGAAGGTTGCCACTGCTATGGAGTGAGAATCAGAGCAAAACACTGAACAGGTAAATAAACATAAGTCTGCAGGTAGAAAAAAAAGCAGGAGGGTAACTGCAAGTAGATGTGTCTGCCTCAGCTTTAATAACACCAGCAAATCTGTAACCAAAAATCTTTTAATTCTGCTGTATTTGATAGATTACAAATCCTCTCCTAAAAACTCCTGAAAGCAGCTTACAGTTCAGACAAATAACTATTTTAAAGTGGATGACAAGAGCCCTAAGAACGGAAAACGATGGAATAATAGCTCTGTAAGTAACACAGAATTCCTGAATGCAAGAAACAGACAAGAAATCTGTACAAATCCAGGAGCAGTTTGCAGCTAGAAATCCTATGAAACCTGTTTTGAATTTTTTTTAAAGGCAGCAATCATACTTTATAAGAAAATAATAAAAAATCTCCAGGACCGAAGTGTCTCAGGACACAAGACACGCCTCCCACTCCTGATGACTTTCTTTTTCAAAATGCACTGACGTCTTCTCTGTGCTCCAAGATGAGACAAAGAATTCAACTAAAACTGAAAAAAGTAGGAGTACTGCAATCAATACCCCCCAAAATGGTTGCCTTTCTCAGAGCAGGGGCACAGGGGAACAATTTGCTCCCCCTCAGTTAATCTTCAAGACACACTGCTAGAGCCACGGCAGGCACGAACAGGGCGCTCACCAGCTCGTGTTTTTCTCGAGGAGGGAGCTCGTCAGCTTTTGATTTCGGTTTGCACCTCCGGTGCCCCACGAGCAGCTCCTGGCCATCTGCCCAGCACCTCCCCAGCACCACCCGACCCGGCTGCCCCGCCGCTGTGCAGGATGCCCGCCGGAGCAGCAAGAGCCGAGCGGGCCTGCCGAGACTCTCTGCTCCTTTGGAAAACAAGTCACGTGCAAGCCAAGTTCATTTTAGGCTATTCTACAGGAGCCACCATTCAGCATGACCATGCAGAGCGGAGCCTGCGCTGGGGCAGAGCATCGCTGCTCCGGGACGAAGCAGGCCCAAGCTGGGCACGGTCCTCGGTCCTCTCCGGAGCAGCCCTGGAAGAGCAAAGCAGAGCAGGCAGAGCACGGGGCTGGGTTCGCTCTAGGCAGGGGCCGGCAGTGTCCCTGTAAGACAGGGAAGTCTCCCGCACGTACACAGCCGCTGCCCAAGCAGCAAACAAAGCTGCAGAGCCTGCGCACAGCAGCGCTCGGCCCCTGCCATCGCAGCGCAGGTAGCGGCGGCTGCGGGGGAACAACAGACCCGCCGCCAGCGCGGCGGAGCGGCGGGCGGGCCATCGCCGGCACGAGGGACGGCCGAGCCGTGCGCTGTGGCAGATCCGCATGCGGCGGGCGGGCAGGAGGGGCTGGCGACCCGGCGGTGCGGCAGAACGCACGGGGAGGTCAGGTTCGCCCCGGCATCCCCTCACCTCGGGCCGGCGGGATAAGTTGGAGTTTGCGGTGGGTGCCCCCCCCCGCCCCGCACACGCCGCTCCTCCGCCCGCAGCCCAGCGCCGCCGCAACCGGAGGCTGCATCTGCTCGGGCTGCGAGGGGGGGGGAGGCGGCCGGATCGCTGCCTGTGGTTTATAAATAAATGCCGGGGGGCGGGGGGGGGGGAAATTAGTGCCATGCAAAGAGAAATCTGGGTGGCGATGATGGTGTTTGGGTCTGCAGCGAAAGCCGCTGTCGGTGAGCGCGGAGCAGAAGGAGCGATGAGGGCGGATGGCTCAGAAGTGCAGTGAGTACTAAGGAGATGGTGTACGCGTGGCAGTGTTTATATGAGAGATCAAAACAGAGCCAAGCCCATCCAGGGGAAAAATGGCGACTACCGGGATGGGGAAAACTGAGACACTGGATTAGTTATTATTTTTCATAAATGTATGCACTGCACATAAGATAGACACATTGGAAAAGCTGCCGATTCATTCTGAAAAAGCGGTGCGTCTATTACCTGTTATTCTGGGATTTTCTGGCCATGGTGCCTGCCTTTGTTTTCTTTCTGGAATAGTCACTATCGAAGGGTAACACTGATGCATAGCCATGTTCTGCTTCTAGGGACAAAGTCAGCATTAGTGGCAATATATTTTTTCCATGCAATTTTTTCCTCCTTTGCAGGAACGCTAGGGTAAAGAACAGAATTTTTCCGGTTGATTTGTTTGCATTTTATTCTGGCATCTCTTAAAGAAGCGAGACACACAAAAAAAAAACATAACTCGGTAAACCAAAAGGGGGAAAAAAAACCCAAACCAAAACAAAAAACCACCACCGAAGTGCCGAAATTAGGAGGATTATTGGAGTGCACACTAAAAACGAGGCGGATCATGCAAACCCTTGTCACGCTGCGCTGGGGGAGGGGAGCTGCCATACAATCACCGACTGCCACACACGGAGCAGCGAGAGGGATCCTGAGCGCTGCACACGCACCGTCCCCATCCAGGGCGGCACAGAACACCCGCCTCTGGTTTGTTTGGGGGGTTATATATATATATATATAAAAAACAAGCCAGGCTCCGAGCAGCGGTGCTCCCCCAGCGCGGTGCCGCCGGCGCAGCCCGGGTCCCCCCCGGGCAGGTGCGGGCGCGGGGCCGCTGCCCCGGCCCGGCCGCCGCACAACAAAGGCCGAGAGCGGCGGGGAGCGCCTGCGGGTGCCTGACCGACTGCCCGCCTGCGCCCTGTACCTCGGTCTCTCCGCTCCAGGTACTCGGCCGCTTCCAGGAGGATTAACAGGGAGTTCAATTCCATGGCTGCCCGTCCCGAGCCCCCCGCGCCGAGTTCACGCGCGGGGACTCCCGAGCCCCCGGTTTTAAGGCACCTCGCTCAACCTACATTTGACACACGGCCGACGGGCAGCCCGTCTGGCCAATCGGGGGCCGCGGACGGGCGCGGGGGCGGGACGCGGGGCGGTGGCGGGGCCAATCGGCGGGCAGAGCGCCCCCCCGGCGGGGCCGGGGATGTTGACAGATCCCCGCCGCCCGCGCCCATTGGCCGCCCGTGTAGTAACAATTTAGAAGCCGAAGCTTAGCAACAGCACGTGGTGGCCCGGCCCCCGCGCCCGCTGATTGGCCGCCTCCTTGCATGTTAAGCAGGCAGCAGCCGCCCATTGGTGGCTGGGGCGTCATGCAAATGAAGGGCGGGGAAGGGGCCAATGGGGCGGGAGGCGCGTGCCGCGCGGCGGGGGGGGCGGGGAGCGGGGCGGGGGCAGCCAATGGGCGGGCGGGGGCGTGGCGTTGCCGTGAGGAAGAGGCAGGCGGAGGGGCGGGGTCCGGGTAAGACTTCGCTCCTCCCCTCGCGCGGAGCCGTGAGGGGACGCGGCAGGGCGGGCAGGGTCTGGGAAACGGGAGGGAAAGGGGGAGAGAGGGACCGGGACGGGGGTGGAGGAGTCCGTGGTGGGGAGTACCGCAAGAAATAAATCGGAACGGAAAAGACGATACAAATGGGATGCGCAGAGATGCTGTAAAAACGTGTCCGGCACGAGCACCCGTGACCCCCCTCACAGTGCGCGGGCGGGAGAGGAAGACAAGCGGTGCTGTAAAAACGCGCACAGAGGTTTTAAAGGAATTGCTGAACTCTACGCAATAGTCCGGCCTGCTGTGATAAAAGGAGCAATGGGAAGCTCTCAGAAATGCGGGCAGAGTTACTGCCGGCTTTCCACCCCTTGCCAGCACATGGAGCTGCCTGTCGTCATCTGGGTACACAGAATCCATCTACCAGAATAGCCCGGCTCCTGGCGTGCAGGCTGAGCAGGAAGGAGCCCGGCACCTTTCCTGTCCACACCACCCTATTCACGCTGCTAGCTCTGCATCCTTATCTCAGATGGCTCCTGCACAGCTGCTGCCTGAAACTGGCTGGTTTTAACACGAGCAACTAGTTTTAAAATAGGCGTAGTTTAAGCTGTGCTGTGATCACACGTCGGTACATCTTCAGGCCAGAAGTGCCGAAGCCTGTAATCAGCCCTCCTGCAGGATAGCACTTAGGCACACAAGTGGTCCCGTTGGTTTTAATAGAGCTGTTTGGGTAAGAGCTATTCAGCATATAGGAGGGATGCAGAATATTGTCCTGTGTGTTTATTCCTTGGCAAAAGATGTCAGCCAGTTTCCCTTTAAGAGGATAACAGCAATTCAGATTAAAACAAGGATTATGCTTTACTGTTTTTGCAGCACTGAGGTAAAGCCACATATACATTACACCTGATTTTGTATTAAATCTGTATCTTGTTGCCTCAGATGCACAAGTGTAATGTGCGTCTTGAACATTGCTGAAACACAGATCACATTTTACTGCCGTTTAGTCCAGGCACAAGGGATGAGAGAAAATACAAGACAGTGAAGAAAGCAACATTGTGATTGTAATTTAAGAGAATTTTATATCTGTTTGGAAAACGTCTGACTCCGTGAATTACAAGGTGGAAGGGAATTTGGTGCATAGTTTGCTAAGGTAAAAAAGAAATTGCTGCAACGTTTTCCACTCGCTGCTTGAACTGTTGAAATTCTACTGCATATGGGTGAGACAGTGCAGTTTTTACTGTAAACCCATTGAAACTTATGGTAGTTTTGCTGTTAACTGGAAGTAGGTTTAGACACTATTTGACATTGCTTTCTGTTACGAAACAGCATGAAACCATATATGCATAGGTCTGTGTTGTCCACACAGGAAAGAAAGTTCCCTTTGCCTGACCACATGCATAGGGCACTTAGTGAAAAAGATGCAAAGAGGTATAGATAAGGCACCATTCTCTTCTGCAGCCACAGCAATCCAGCAGGACCTCAGATCTTCAGAACACCTATATTTCTTTGTATACGTGTCTAAACGTACCTTAAACTGTTTTGTACATGCGCTGTGGAATCAGTCACACATCCAGAAAGGAAGATGAATGTGCCGGGTATATAAATGCACCTTGGTGAAAGTGGTATATGCTTGTATGAAAGCCCAGGATTCAGGTGTGGATTTACTGAAGCTCTGAAGGTCTGAAGCTTCTCCTGCTCTTCCCCACCACACTATGAGCACACACTGTTTGCCTCTGGAAACACGCAGGAGTCCAAAGAAGCACAGACTGCACAGGGCAGTGCTTCAGGAGGGTGCATGGCCCGTGGTGAGCACCCCACTGGCCATTGGTGACAATGAGCAATGACCAAACACTCCTCAGAGCTCTGACTGCTGGACTGAAGCTGCCTCAGCCTCCCCTGCACTCCCTGGCACCCAAACCCAGAACCTCTAGCCACTCCTGGGGTAAAAAACAGACTCAATATGATTGCTCTCTCTGCTGTTCAGTGTGGGCAGAAGTATTTTGAAGATAGTTGGTTTAAGGTCATCGAGCACAATTTCACATTGATATTGTTACTTTCCAGGGCCCTGTCCTTCTAGCCTTCCCTGCATGGAAAGGCTGCTTTGGGAAGAGAGGAGCCACTGGAGCCAGCTGGACTATGCATGAGTAAGTGTCATGCAGTGGTGCTGAGCACTGCAAAATGGGGACAAGTGCAATCACAAAAGCCAGATGATCTCTGTTCATGGTGGCTCTTGGCCCCAGGAGTCATAAACTGTTTTAATCTGCTTGAACTGTAAGAATCTGTGTAAACCACACACACACACACACACAGAGCCCCTGCTGATGAAATCCAGAGTAAACCCACACGCATTTGGGAAGGACAGTGTATGGGCTGGCTTATTCCAAACAAGCAGTGACACACATTGACCTGTAGGTGCATCTCCCAGGGAGTGAACTCAACTGAGTCCGTCTCAGGAGGCACTATAAAAACTTTTAAAATACCTAGAAGGATTAGTTCTGGATGTGGTTTTATTTTTGCCAGGGAACCAGGACTAGCCTTGGTGGTGTCAGTGTGGGTGCAGAGGTGTAAAATGGGTGTGAAAGAAGATCAACCGAATTACTTTAAGATCTGAAGGACGGGCTCTAAGATACATGTGCTCGAAGGCTGTGCAGATTTGCGTCTCTAAATAGCTTTTTTCCATTACTATGAGCAAGCAGCAGGAACAGCTGAGTGCTAAAGAAACAGCTGGCCTTCAGTGATAAGGGGTAGCTGTCACTTCATGGTGAAGTTTGAAAAACTTTATATTTAGAAGCAGAAGGGACAGCCATCAGCAGCCACACCCCAAAACCTGAACTGTTTGTGGTTTCTTTGCTGCCTGCAGTTGGTGATTGGAGTGGTAGTATTTACAATTTTAAATGTTACAGTGCCTTTCTTTTCCAAAATCCGTCCTGTGGCATGACATAGCATGTGAGATCAGTGACATCAGAACAGCTCACTGCCGTGAGCTGTGGTGAGGGCAGAGGTCTGAAGCTGACAATCAATTATTTAAGCAACTTCATTCACTATTCCCCACCTATGGCCTTAAAAAAATAATTAGGCCTATGCTGCTTTTCATATTTGGCTCATTGCAGCTATTGAATGTATCTTTCTTCTATCTTTTTAAATTCTCTACTGCATCTTATCCCTATGTCCAAAGATAACCCCCTACACTGTGCCTTGGAGTCCATCCCCCTGTTTCCTTGAGTGTTGCAAGGTTTAAGTAATCAGCAAAGAGTTAGTTGTCTTCCCGCACAGGAGGGGATCTGCACTCAGGGCTGCCACTGACAAATTTCAGCTCCTTGACTCAGCATTTCAAATCCCATTTAATTTCTCATCTCACCTGTGATTGAGATCACGAACTCTGTTTCCTAGGTGCAGAAGCCAAAACACCTCAAAGTTGAATAGAAAGAAGTTTCAGAAGTAACAGTTTTGTAAGTGCCCAAGCCCAGTTGGAGACACTGATTCTATTTACTCTCTCAAGTAAAGTGGGATCAAAGACCATTCTCCATCCCTGATCTCAGAGGGCAGGGCTTGGCCCTGTATCTCCTCTGGACTGCTACTGGCACACATGTGGCTTTTAGTCATCACTTTATTTTATGTGTGGTTTGCTTTTAGTTTGGGGTAAGTTTTTTAAGTTCAAAGTGCCTGAAGATGCGTGGCAGCCCATTAGGGAGCTGCTTTCAGACCTTATAGCTGAGGTTACGTGAATGAAGGTATGTGGGGTATCAGGGTTAACGAGTTGCTGCTGCAGTGTTGAGGGACTGTGTGGTGTGGAGGGGTCATGTTTGTGCAATCTCACCCCATGTGCTTCCTGGGTTGGTCCTTGACCTGTCACACCCCTTGAACTGAACCCAGGCATAGGCTTGGAGAGTAGCTTGGTCCAGGACCACAGCAGCAAGTACAATGGATACTGTGGGGTCCTATGGACCCGAGTGGCTCCCACACATTTGAGTTGGTGGGCTCTCTACGTGATGCTCACTAGTCCAGCTTGCTGTCTGGCCTTGTCCAGTTGTTTGAGTCACTGGCTTTCCCAAAACAATTGAATTTTTCCTGGTTTTGTTTGGGATTTAGCAAGGATTTATGTAACACTATAGTACACACACGCTTAAAAGTCAAATCTAAAAAAAAAAAAAAAAAGGTACTTCAAACTGAATGCCAGTCCCTTGTAACATTCATTTCTTGTTAATTGCTGTTATTATGAAAGACAACATTTGTATCTTAGCGTCCTTGAGAGTTTGGCTGCAGGGACCTCGATTGCCCCTCTCCGCCAGCACTCCCCGAGCAGCGAGACGTGCAGTACCCTGCCGCCAGCCCCTGCAGCCATTTCTGTGATCAGGCATGAAATTATTCTTAACTGATTGAAGTGAGGAATAGATTGAAAAGCTTGAGAGACGCTGATTTACTCCCATCATCCCGCTCTGCCTAAACCATGCCTGGCAATTTTGAACAGCATCATCCTAAAAATCCTCACTGAGGCTGCCACACTGGAAGCACTTCACAGAAGGCAGTGGTGTCACCGCTTTCGTTTTAAAAGACAAAAAAGAAACAAGGCAGTGGTGAAACAATTGGCCAGCGTCACTCAGCAAAGGCAGGAGAAGGGCTGGGAGTAGGGCTGGGTGTCCCAGTCCCCAGTCTGGCATGTTTGGCATTAAGATATACTGCAGAGTAAGGATTTGTTACATGATTTCAGATCTGAATCTCAGGCATGTCATGGTCTTATTACATTCCCTTGGTGTAGGAAAGGGGCCTTGTGTATGCTTGTATTGCATTAGGCTTCCACAAGGGGCTTTGTGTACACTTCTGTTGCATTAAGCTTCCACAAAATATATAGACTAGTGCAATGCAAAGAGGCTTTGAAGAAATCATGGCTCAGATACACTTTGTTAGAGTGGCCTTCTTGTTAGGTAACTTTGACAAAAACCCATCATATAGCAGTAAAAGAATATTCTGCCTTAATACTTAGCACCCTGCTGCAGTCCAGGACAGAGAGAGAAACAGAGCACGGTTGTGCACATGTGCTAGCAAAGGGAGCTGAAGCCAGCCTGCCTTTGGCAAACAGAATGTCCACTTCAGGAGGGAGGCAATTGGGCTTTATGAACAAAATCAGTCAGTAACAAAGTCTCAATGACATCTATGCTTAGAACATGGCACTCGCTTACTGCCATGGTCTGGTTTACATGGTGGTGTTCGGTCATAGGTTGGACTCGATGGTCTCAGAGGTCTTTTCCAACCTAATTGATTCTGTGATTCTGTACAGTAAAAAACATAGCATTTTCTCTACCCAAGGTACCAGCATCCTAGGTATCTGTCAGTCATGTCTGCTGAGTTTATAAGAGGAAGCTCCAAGGAATTCGTATTGCACTTTTGTCTGAAAATCTGTCTGGATGTGGAAGAATGAGTTCATGTGTCCTATGGAGACCAATAAAATAGATAGAGGCTGTTAGTTTATAGAATATTTATTATGGAGGAGGAACCAAGAAAGAAGAAGTTATATTTACAAATTTAAGCATGGAAATTGCTCACCTGGGTGCTTGGACATGCAAAATCTACTGAGTTGTAATCAGCTTTTGAATCAGCTTTTGAGATGAGAAGGAAATTAGAGGTGGACCCGTGATGTCTTTCCATACAGCCATTCTCCAGGAGCCAAGTGTCTACATACCTATATGGGAGAACAGGTTTTTATCACAGGACAGATATCTGTAACATATTTATAGGCCTGCAGTAATTATGTAAGCAAATTGCTGAGTTCTATTCCCAGTAGGGAAAAAATAATACCTAATGTGGCTGAATGAAATCTACTGCCAGCCATAGGATTCTGTCACTTATTTGTATTAGCTGTAAGGGAACCAAGTGAATCTGTGACGGGAAGATTGTAGTTACATCCCATATTGTGCAGTGATGATAATACTCTGCATTTCTATAGCGTGTCCAGCTCACGCATTTTAGACTGCTTAGTCAAGATTTTCCAGTCCAGGCCCTTAATAGATATTAGTAATTAGGTAAATAAAATGCTGTTCAGCTGAATGATGGAGGAATCAGTATTGATCCTGAGCCTCATGCTGCTGGTATAGTTGGGCCAGTGTTATCGTGGTAGAGATAAGAGAGCTCATACATCAATACACACGTTTGAGAGAAGATCAAAACATCCCAGGTGGTAAATAACCTGGACAATTGCCTGTAGGACCTAAAATTAGAGATCAGCACAAAGACTTGGCAGGTGAATACTCAGCAGATGCTGTCTTATCTCTCTATTTGCTTTAGAAGATTGGGTCTGACCCAAAACACGTTGAAATCAATTTGTGTCTTCTCCTTTATTTCGATAGGCTATGCACCAGGCTCTAATCAGTTGTGGGCCTAATTAAATGATTTTCCTCATTGCAAGCTAATTACTCCTATGGAGAAATGAAACTGAATGTTAGATGAGCACTCCGTAGGAACTGTATCTGTAACGTATGGTTTAGAATAAAAAATTATGGGCTTTATTTCACACTGTCTTGCACTCTCTTACTCCACCTAAAGCAAGGAAAATGGCCAACTCTCTTTTTGTGGTATACATACGGAAACAGTGAAGTGTCAGGTGGGATGACTGTAACAAGCTCCCTTCCTTATGCAACAAAAAAGCTAGTGCAAGCAGGAAATCATCAGCTTTCAGCATCCAAGAGAGGAAGAAGCTGCAACAAGGAGGTCAGATATCAGCAAAATGTTCTGTTGATGAGGTCAGCAAGGCACTGGGCTAGGCTACCTGGGGAACCTTTGGCAGCTCCAGCATGAGAGCCTGGCAAGAGGCTTGGCTCCAGCCTCAGGCAGGGGATGGAGCACCCAGGGACCTCCTGGGCCACTCTTGCCAGTGCCTGATTGGAATTTTGCACCAATTTGAGGAAAAATGCAAGGTACAAATTCAGTGCCATCACTTTGTGGTGATGGGCCATTTGCTGTTCTTGGACAAATGGCAAAGCAGGTAATGTAAAAATGTGAAATCTAAAGTAATTAATTAGATAATGGGAAATCAATCGTGCTAATGAGTATCTAACTGTTGTCAGACTCCTACTATAGCTGTGTGGATAGGACTGATTTAGTGATTACTTTTTTTAGGGCTCACAGGTGGGATGCATAGGTCTGGCCAAACAATGATCCTATGTGCAGCTTCCCTTATAATTCTTCCCAGCTAAACCTTCAAGGTGAGTGTTGGGTTCGGGGCTTTGCTTGAGGCACTAAATCCCAGCAAAGGAGAGACGTTTGCTCAGCAACCCCAAAACACTTCTTTGACATCATGGAAGTAAAAAAGAATGGCCTCCAAAAGGGACAACTTGCCAAAAGCAATCTTGCATGCAAAAAAATACCACTTAAACTGCTCTATCTGTTTGGGGACCAGAATCTAAGATGCTGTAGCATGTGGGGGTTATGACCCAGGCTTTTGTAACCCACACAGCACTGTATCTGCTAAATGTGATGTATGCAAAATGCAAACCTTTCTATGAGTCAGCAGTGCCCTGGCAGCCAGAAGGGCCAACCTTGTCCTGGGGGACATCAGGCAAAGCATCGCCACCGGTCCAGGGAGGGGATTGTCCTGCTCTGCTCTGCACTGGGGCAGCCTCACCGTGAACATTGAGGCAGTCTGGGGCACTGCAATATAAGAAAGATATTAAGCCATTAAAGAGAGTCCAAAGGAGGGCAATGAAGATGGAGAAAGGCCTTGAGGAGAATCTGTATGGGGTGTGGATGAGGTCCTTGGTCTGTTCATCCTGGAGAAAAGGAGATTGAGGGGAGACCTCACTGAAGTTACAACTTCCTTGTGAGGGGAAGAGGAGGGGCAGGCACTAATCTCTTCTCTGTGGTGACCAGTGACAGGACCCAAGGGAATGGCCTGAAATTGTGTCAGGGTGGGTTAGATATTCAGAAAAGGTTCTTCATCCAGAGGGTGGTTGGGCACTGGAACAAGCTCCCCAGGGAAGTGGTTATAGCACCAAGCCTGACAGAGTTTAAGGAGTGTTTGGACAACACTCTTGGGCACATGGGGGTTCTTGGGAGTGTCTTGTGCAGGGCCAGAAGTTGGACTTTGATGATCCTTGTGGGTCCCTTCCAACTCAGGATATTTTGTGATTCTGTGATTCATCCTCAAGCAGATGTTTTACCCTGCAAGTGTCATGTGGGATGCCACATCCTTTGTGTTGATTTTAGCACTGGGAGAAAATTTCAGTAACAAGGAGCTAGTGAGGTGGAAGAAACTGGGAGGCAGGATGGAGAATTCAAACTTACTTTATTTGTTTTCCTACCAGCTTTCCACAGGTCTGTTTTTTTGCCTTGTACTTGGCTCTGTGTCTCTGATCCCTTCTGTCCTGTTTTTGTTCGCCTTCCTTTGTTGCCGATGGTTTCACGCTGTTTCCATTCCTCTCTTTCGTGTGACACAGATTCTCTGCCTGAGCCACGTCCAAGGTGTTGGACTCCCTGCAGTTACAGCACAGAGACCTGATACCGAGGACACAACTTCCTGCCTCACTGACAGTGCCTGCATTGTGTAAGTGAATGTGTGTTTTACCAGCCCGCAGAAAAGAAGTTTCAGGGCATTACTAAATGGATTCTCCTTTTTCCACCTTCTCAGGACACTGGCAGCTCTTCAGTTCTTCTTCATTGTTACTGTTCTCTTGGTATCTACAGGAGACTAGTCTAGAGGACCTACACACAGTGAGAGAGCTTTTTCTAATGTGAAAACCTTTCAGTCAACACAGAGAAAACAGACAAAGGTAGGAGAAAGTAGTTACGAATAAATCTTCCCTATGAAAGGGGAAGTAGAAAACCAGAAAAATCCCTGGATCTCTTTAGTAGAGGAATGGGATACCTGTAGTGACTTGTAGTAACTTGGATACCTCGAGTCCAGTTCAGGGCTTTCACCACAAAATGGTCCTTCTTCTGTTTACTGGGACCAGTGTAACATGGGGATGGACTTTCACTTTTGCCTCCCATTTGGATGTGCTAAGGATGGTGAAAGGTAGACCTATATCAGACAACTGCCATGACAGTATTAGGAAAGGGCATTTCACCACTCACTCACATGGGAAAGTGTAAGTCATGCCAGGTCACTCTGTCACCTCTCTGTTTTTGAATTAAATGATGAGGGTTGTTTAAGTGTTATGTATGCTGTCAGTTATGCCAGGGGGGTGAGAAGATTAGTAAAAGTATATTCCCCTTGTATAAAAAGATAGGTATTATATTCAGAAGTGCACTGGTTAGACTTAAAGCTTTAACTTCTAATAAACATGTCTGGAGTTTGAAGGCGCCCCTGATCTATGGCTACAAGGTATTGTAATTAGCATCCAAACTCCTGTGAACTCAGGAAGTCCCTGAAGAGAGGTAATCCCTGATTGCTGAGCAGTAGTACTGCTCAGTTCTGAAACATTATCATAAACTACCCAATAACTGTGAATGAACAAAGGCTGACACAACCCACACAAAAGGTAGCTTTTGTTGAGACTCAAGGAGCCAAGACTGGTGCCAAAAGTGGCTGGAGCAGAACCTTGTTATGACCTTGTGCGAAGCAGCATAGGTCTTGCACCCAAGGGGAAAGACTTGGTGCTGGGGTAGATTGGCCCTACTCTGTGGGTCAGTGGTGGGGGAACAGGTTGTGTCTGGTGAGGGGAAAAAAACCCCAGGAGGTGGCAGGTTCTTGGTCCACCCCTGCTTATTCCTCTATGACTGGCCAAACAATACTCTTAAAGTCTTCTTTGACATTGAGCAGAAAATCCTTATCCTAGGACTCATTCTTCTGTTTACAGCCTTGCCTTTGCTTTCCAAATTCAGATATGTGCTTTACACTAGCAGGCAGTATGATGGCTTAATGAAGAAGAGGTCAGTATTATTACTTCCACGTGACCTCTGTTTTCATTGTCTGTATCACTGACATCTAATCAAACACATTAAACTATCCAAAATGCACACATCTGGGCTCTTTGTAGAGTATGTTTGTTTTATTTTTTTAAAGCTTTGCGCACCTGTGGAGTCTACTATTTATTGTATGATGCTTTTTGCCACTTAGGCACTATGCTTAATCAGATTTGTAAATTAATTCTCTCCTGGGGTTTCTCTTTGTGTGTTCAGAAAGCATAAAAAGTGTTCATGACACGCTTCAAAACACACACTGGTTACATTAGTCATCCTCTCAGCATAATGGTTTTATGGTGCACACTTTCAGTTAAAAAAAGCCCACATTTCCTTTAATCCAGTTTCTTTCCCCCACTTTTGATCCCTAGAGTTATGTTACATGTTAGTAAACATCTAGCGACACACAAAGGCTGTAATTGCCTTATTGCTTTTTTTTTTCTTGCTAGAGGAAAAGAGCTACTGTTTACATCTTGAAATATCTGTTATTACTTTTTATGATATATTCAACTGAAAACATTTTCAAACAGGAACTTTGCCTTCTTCTGGCAGCTGGAATGCTGATTGCAAAAAGGAGTGCTGCTGAATCATGGCATGCCTTCCTCCTGCTTTCCCTGAGCCATTTTCCCATCCTGGCAGTCCCAGCCCATGTCAGGGCTGAGGCTTGGATGGGAAAGGGCAGCCTGATGGGGAGCACCAAGCTCTCCATCAGTGCTGCCCATATCTTCATGGATGGACCATCCCTCACCCTCCATGCCCCTTCCTTGTCAAGTTGTTCAAAACACCTCCTAGTCAACAAAACTTTTCTGTGGCAAACACTGCCATGTGGGAAAGGATTTTTACAGCAGAAAATGTCACTAACGTTGGTGAAGAAGAGGGTGCTTGGGTAGCACTGCAGGGCCCCTTGGCAAGAGAGGAGGGCTGCCATGGCCGTTGAACCACAGCCTGAGAGCTACAGTGACAGCAAGCGGCAGCACATCTCTTTGGGAGCGAGGGATACTTCTCAGAAGTCAAGTCCACAGCCAGGATGTCTAGTTCCATAGACAAATGTGATTGCAGTCTTCTCTTTATGCCAGTGGGACCCAGGGAAAAATCTCTCTTCATGATACTGCATGCTCATCCTTGTACTCTCTAGGCAGCCTTATCTAAACACCCCACCCCACCCCACACACTCCCCCAATCTCTTGTCCCTTTGTGTTTCACAGGAAACAAGTAGATAAACCACAGATCTCAATTTCCTAGTTATGCAAAAAAGTAGAAACTCCTACACTTTCAGAAGCTCAAAAATGCTGAAGTGGTTGGAAAAAAAGGCAAAGAGAAGACCTGAAACCGAATGGGGATTTCACACTGTGGATGCTGGGATGTCGTAGACATTACAAAGATGTGGGGTGCTCTCTCACCACACTCACTCATACATGTGTTTCCTGAAGGAGAACAGCAGTGGATGGTAGATAGAGCCCCATCTTTGAGGAAGGACCCAGTAGGAGGAAAATCTTTTGTCTGATGGAGCAATCCTTGATTCTGAGAAGAGAAAACATTGCGTTGATTGCTGCAGAGAGGAACTTGCTCAGCTCAGTGGGGAGGAACCTGGCTCTAGCACTGCTCTCCAGCAGGACCCTGGGGATTTCTAGACATGTTTTTGGCCAGACCATTTCTTCTCTCCCAGCCTCCCTCTTTCCCTGGAGCTGTGCCTGCCTCAGAGCTGTGGGATAACCAGATCCCCTCAGGACTTCACCTATTCTGCACCAGTGTGGGCACATGAAACTGCAATAAATGCATGTGATGGAGCCCCAGCAAGAAGCTAGAGGGCAGCTATGCCTGTACTGTTGCTGCCCCACTTCTGAGTGATGCAGTCAGTGCCGGTCCCGTTGCCTTCACCGTGGCTGCCAGGGCACGTGTTTGTGTTCCTGGGACACCTGGAGGGGCTGAGCTCATCCCATCAGAGCAGCTGTTTGTTCCCCTTCTCCCTGGTTTCACATGTTCACTCTCAAATCTTCTCCTTCTTGACAGTTGGTTCACAGCAAATGATTTAACCCCTTCCAAATTTTCCTGTGTTAGGTAACAATTCTGGGAAATGGGATAGGCATCCAAATAAATGCACCTGGAGGGTAAGTGGGCTGTGCTGAATGCAGCCTGTCAGAGGGACCCTCTCCTGACTGCCACTAGCAGGTAATGCTGCAGCTCCTGGTACCGGTACTTACGGAGCCTGTTTTTTACCCAGTTACCATATCATAAAAGCCTGTACACGTCTCTGTATTCTCACTTGCTATTTCCTTGTTCAAACGTCTGTATATTTTTCTTTTCCCTTGGGAAACAGCGGAGTGACGTGGAGGAAGGAGGATTCCCTGATTCTGGTGAGTTCTGGGAACGAGTGCCACAGTTTTCAGCCAGACGCCAAGAAACTCAGGTAATTCACAGGCACAACTCACATTTGTTTCCTTAGCAGCTCTTCTGTTTTCCAGCACATTGTCAAGGACACAGGGAGAGGAGAGGTTCATCAGGCACTGCAGGCAGCTGCCCAGGCTTGCAGGCAGCTTCAAATTTTAGGACCAAATCATGAACCATGGAGGACTGACTGGCAGCAGAGTGTGGGCAGGGCTTTCTGCAGCCTGTGCTGCTGCCTCCACATCAAACTACCCTTGGCCTGGTAGAGCTGTGCTGTCTGCAGGGCAGCTGCACCAGCTTGTCCTGGATGAGGACCTGCTGCCCATCCCATTCCAACTCTGCCTCAGCCTCCTTCTCTGTTCTCACATCGGGAGCAGAACATGAGAGTGAGTGTCTCTGTGGCTTTCCAGTCCCTGCTTTATCCAAGAGGATGTTTGTTTCCTGCAGAGGAAAGCACAGTCAGATGTCACGCTAGAGGAAAATCAAACACAGGGCCAGACTGGTGTCTTTTATGAGTCTGTAGAGATTTCATCAGAGCTTAACTTGGCTCATCAAACCAAGCTCTGATTTTGTCCATTGCTAGTGGACAAACTCAGGGGACTAACGCAGGGACAGGTAGATGCTCAGTTTGTTCCCAGTGTGGTGTGTCACATGAGACAATCCCAGTTGGAGTGAGCATTGGTTATCCTGTATTGAAAATGGGAGTGCTGACACTGACCATGCAGAGCTCTGGGAATGGAAAAATATGATAATAATGCGGCAGACCCTACACATTGCTAGTGATCTGCTGCTGAATGGTGCCACATGGCTTCACTGCGTGATGCTTGTCCAACACATTTGTTGCTCCAAGGAAACTTGGTTCCTCCAAAACACCACATATGCTGAAGCTGTACAGGTTGTCCTGTGAGAATCAGAAATCCGTGGTAGCATTAGGTAGATCAGGAAGATGGACTTTTTAGGTGGGGAAGGACCTTACCATCCCCTCCTACTGGTGGCCTTGGGAGTGATTTGGAGAATTTCACACCAAAGGATCTCGACTCCTGAATCTTCCTGTTGTCACTTGCAATTCCTTTACCTGTATCCATTGTGGAATGGCTAATTGTGCCCATTTCAGCCTAACATTGTCCTATTTTCTCTTGGTTTCTGCTGATGATATTACACATAGCAATCATTTTTGGTCAAGAATATTTTTATTTTTGTTAATTGAGGTACTTCTCATAACAAAAATCTTTCTTAGTCTGGTTACTGTTTTCCCTTATGGAGAATATTCATTCAGCAATTACCTTTGCCAAAGATGATGTAGTGCAAGCAGGTGTCACAGCCATACTTTCAGCCATACGGAAAATACATTCCATTTCTGACAGCGATCCTGCTGTTTCAGTAGAAGGCTACCCCATGCAGAGATAGGCTGGTTAGATCAAACTGTACTAATTGCAGAGTGATTTGGAAATCTGTTCCACTTGCAAACAGAATGAATCTAACACTTTGTAACGTTGAATTAACAAAGGTCACATTTCATAAATATTACCAAGCAATTTTCATAGATAATGCAGCAGGCTAGTTAATGATTACAGCAGTAAACTTCTGACGTAAAGCCATGATGAATAAGGGACATATTTTTAAAGCTTCCGTTATTATTGCCTTGGAGATCTTAACCAAAGGCAGCAGAAATTATTAGTGTCCAACACATCTTTAAAATTAAACCCATCAGGCTATATCTGGTCTTCCCGATGGCTTTTGTGTTAGGAACTGGAAATTTGAAGAGATTTTAGAATATAAGTCAGATCCTCAATGGGAAAAAAGCATGTTGGTTTCAATCTAGTTATACTGGATTTTGCACTGTGAAAACCAGCTTCAGTAACTGGTGGGAATTGGCAGAGCTAAGGCTAAGAAGGGATGCAATTCTCCCTCTTGTTCCAACTGCTGGATCTGCTGGATCAGGGCAGCAAATTTTAGTAAAGATCTAGGTCTGCTCCTAGGACTGACCGCAGAGACTGATCATCTCCTGAGACTGGGTCCAACACTGTTTCCTAGATGGAATGGTATTCAAGCTACCTGAGCAGTAATCTTGATCAAATCTGTGGGATTAGCTCTGTAGGGAAGCAGTATTGTACATGTCATATGTGAGAGAAGGTGGTGGAACAAATCCTGGGATAAAACAGGAATCTTGGGCCCATGTACCAACAGAGGACTTAAAACCAGAGAATGTAATTTTCCAGGATTTAGTTAGACATGTTTTGCATCCAATAGCCCCTCACTCATAGACAATCCATATTTCCCAGTGGAGTTTTATCTTTTGTGAGCCATTCATGTCTGAATTTGATGGGGCAGAAAATCTTGGTATGCAACTGTGGGACAACTGTCATCCAGTAGTGCTTAAGGGTGGAGGGCTTGGGAATCAGCAAAATTCCAGCAAGCATTTTATATTTCCTTCATCCAGAAGAAACCTAGAGGGATGGAAAGTGGCTAGTGCCACTCTGTAATGAATTTTTGAGAGAAATGACATGTGAAACGTGCAGCCCTTTGTGAAACATGCAGTGATGTCCAGGCACTTGGATGAAGAGGTGGAAACTGTTCCATCTCTATTTGGGAAAGCTGTTTGACAAGGTGAAACACGAATTGTCCATGCAGTGATGCCATTTGGACATAACAGGTTTTAATTTTCAATTTTTAGATGTTCACGCTTTGAGAACTTCACGAACCTAAACCTAAAAATGTAATTCCTTGAAAACCTAGTGCAATTCATGTGACAAAAAAAAACCAAACAAAAACCCCACAGCAAAACAAAACTCCAACATTCATGCAAACAGCAGCTCAGCTAAACATAAAACAACCCAATTGTGGAAACCAGCCTAAAACACAATGAGCACCACAGTCAGAAAAAAACCTAGAAGGCTTTTCCCACAGCCGGGGACCCCGCCAGGCAGAGGTCTGCGGGGTTGCTGCTCCCTAGAGGGCTCACCCTGCCTGCAGCCAGCACTTTCTCCAGCCCTGCCTCCATCCCAGCTGGAATGGGCTGAAAAATAACTGGAAGTTTCTTGTCCGAGCAGACGCGCGGCACAGCCAGTTCTTCGTTGACAAATGAGCAAAAGAAAATAAAATATCACACTGTCATTTAAAAATAGCTTCAGTAAAAATGCCACAGGGAGTGCTTTCACCAAGCAGAGATCAGCGACTGATTAGGGAGGGTTATCAGTGTACCTGGTGCCGGATAAAACCCGATCCCGCTGCAAGGCATTCTCCCTCAGTCAGACAGATTGTGGGTTTGTGCTGAATGCCTGAGAAACTCTAGAAGTTTTCTGATAATGCAGGAGTTTGAAACAAGGGGTTTCTGCTCTTCGCCTGCAATGCAGCTGTAGAAAAGCTCCATGTGGTCTGATGCTGCCAAGTAGCGCTCTTGGAGTTTGGTAGGACAGGGCCATTCCCTGCTCATGCCAAATGCAAGCTGGCCTGGTCTGCTGCCAAACTGGGGTGAGCTGCCCTGTGCAAGGGTGATCCCCTCCTGTAAATTGTAGTGAAAGCATTCGTAAAGGATAGGCACCATTGCAAAGTTCAGTCTAGGTGTGGAGACTTCCACAAGTGATATCTGTGCCTTGTAGCCATGCTCTGAAGTCGAATAGTTTGAACACAGACTCGAGTGATTTTGGGAAGTTGTTTCCATTGAGTGTTCTTGCAGGGTCATCAGTGTTGTTTTTAAAACACAGCATGTATGTGCAACAGTTTTCCAATGGCAAAGCTCAAATTGCATGACCCAAGATTTAGGGTCGTTGGAACTTTTAACATTCCTTCTGGTCTTCAGCCTCTTGATTCTGCTTATACAATGAATTTAGGTGTTAAAGTAAATGTATTTTTCTTGCTTTGTTTATTTTAAAGTAATCAGAGCATCATTTAATTTGCAACTCTTGTTTGGGTCTTTTTGCATTATTCTGATTATTTCACCCAATAGGAGAATTAATATTCACTAGCTGAAGAAAATCATGCAATGAACAAAACCCACCAGTTTGCTTATGAGACTCTTGAATATATTTCAAGAAAAGAAGAAATTGGTGGAAAGAGAGCAAGAGCAAGTCCCGAGCTCTTCTGAGGTAGTATCATTTGTTAGTTTACCATAGTCCCCTCAAGACGTACCTTGACTCATCACTTGTCTAAAACTTCATAGTTGGAACCACAGCTGAAATCCAGAGGCTTGAAGCACTGTGAGTACTGAAGAAAAAAATCAAGTGTATTAGAAGCAAAGCAACTGGACAAGTAGCTTTGCTAGGTCAAGTGTCATTCTCATGACCTTAAGATTAAAGAGCTTTCCTGTTTTTATGTATCCTGGCTGTTTTTTACACATGACTGCAAAAGCAAAGCACAGCACAATGAAAATATGTGCAAAACCATCAAAACCATAAAAAGATATAAGTGAGGTAACATGGTGACCTACCCTAAAGCAGGCAACTGTCAGGCTGGGGTGCCCTCACAGCTGGCACCTCTCCACAGCTGCCTGTCTCCTCTGATGGTTGGATCACATCACGTGCAGCATGCTCAGGCAGATTCCCTGCTTCCACACTTGGGATTCAGGACACGGGATCTGTTGGCCTGCCAAAGCCACTTCATGGAGTGGGCACCACCCCAAGAGCACAGCAGGGCCTGGAGTCAGCGTGGTGCT
The DNA here is from genome assembly GCF_003984885.1 of Neopelma chrysocephalum. Lineage (NCBI taxonomy): Eukaryota > Metazoa > Chordata > Aves > Passeriformes > Pipridae > Neopelma > Neopelma chrysocephalum. Next base: position 280,210 of record NW_020897804.1, on the reverse strand, counting down.
CCTCTGCTCCTGGGGTACATCTGCTTACAGTCAAGTTGTGCAGCAAGTCGGGGGACACAGAAGCCTCATTTTGGGTCTCCTTTGCAGGAGCACACATCCCCATGGGATCATATTGCACCCCTCCTTTCCCCTCCCTTTGCCCCATCCCCAAGATCTTGGTCATGCAGAGTTCCCACCATTCTTGCTCTTCCAGGCTATCTTCAAAACACTGCCTTGGGTGATTCTTTCATCTCCTGAGGGAGCTGCATTTCAGAGATTTCCCTTCCTGCACAATGTCCATTCCCTGGTAGGATCCACTTGGGCCATTTCTGGGGACAGTGACAGATCCATCCCACCATTGGCTCTGCTGTCCCATCTTGAGGCCAGTTTAATAATAGGGGGTTATTTAGGACTGGTGCTTTACTATAGCAGTGAGTAACTGTTCTTCAAGCTGAGGGAACAGCAAGTGACACCTTAGGCCTTTCACTCCCAGATCTGTTGCTTCTGCCCCAGGCACCACCTGAAGGGAAAACCAGCTGTCCCAGCTCACCCAGTAAACCATGAACAGCAAAGGTGGGAAAATACAACTCCCTCAGCACAGCCTGAAGCCATATCTACTCAGCCTGGACCAGCAACTCCAACAGTTTTGCTGCTGAGATCCCCTGCAGGAAGGATAATACTGAATGCACGTTGTCAAAATGCCTTTTAGCAATAGCAGGATACTCTCTGCACCAAGCAGAGGAGGATACATGCGAAGCCTTAAGCTGTTCCAGTCTTCACAGAGCAGCAGACAGCAAAATACATGTGGCTTCATTGAGACACGTTGTTTTCAAAGCCCTGTGCGATAGCACCAAGTGGCATAAATCAGAATTATCTGTCACAAATTGTATGTCTCCATGGCCATTTCTCCAGTCCCGGCTGAGTACCAGCTCAGACTCTCTGAGACAGCGAGACTAGAAAGAAAGCAAAGAAATGGCAATGCAGGAGATGGGGAGGTGGTAAAAAAGCAGTGATGCCTGAAAAAAAGGTTGAAATGCATCCCACTAGAAAGCAGTGCTGAGGATGTGTTAGGGCAGGAACATGAGGGGCTTTCCTGCTTCCGGAGAATGCAGAACTGATTCCAAGAGCTGCTTTCTTTAGCATCAATTTCAGAGTTAAGATTTTGGCTTTTTTGTATGAAGAAGTGGAGGACTCTGCCCCAACATGCACGTTCTGCAGCCCCAGGGTGTCCAGTCTTCTTCTAAAACTCTGCAAAACTTACAACAGCTTTCAGTTAAAGCTCAGCCCATCCCCAGGGAACCCGTGGAGCGAGGCCAGCAGCACATCCTCCTTGAAGCAGGCAACTGTGCTGCTAAATACTTCACATTCCTCCAGGACACTAATCCAGACTGGAAGATGCACTGGAAACCTGACACGGAGGTTACTCAGCCTAAGACATTTGCCTGGGGAACTGTTCAGAATAGCAACAAGTCAAAACCTCAGTCCAGACCTCAACTCCAAATCCAAGCCATATCTCGACCAGCCTCAACAGCCTAAATGTGAGGAGTCATAACCTGTTCTGGAGACCAACCCTTTGGCTCTGTATCCCAGGTGTTGAGCTACTGCCCATCTGTGGTATTTAAAAGCCTTTTTTCTAATTTATCTCCACAACTGGGGCTTCTATTGGGCTGCTGTCCTTCTCTCCATAAGTCTCTGCCTGCTTTGGTTTAAGTAACTCATTGCAAGACACATCTCATCAGAGTTGTCTTAAAACATAGGTAGGTGTCGGTTTCTTTTCACCTTCCAGTTTGGGTGAAGTCACCATGCCCATTTTCCTTCAGTATGTGAGCAGATTAGCAGTGAAAAGCAGTGTGGCTTGGACTTAACACTGCTGATGGCTTCTGGGCACTGTGCTGTGGTAACTGAACAACCCTGCCCACATCCTATGGGTCTTATAAGTATTTCCCATATATGAGGTCAAGATATTAAGAGCAGATATTGTAGAGTGCAACACCAACGTGTCTTACTGAGAACAAAAGGGTTTGCTGAAAAATCAAGTAAAAAGTAATTTGTCCATTAACAAGAGGTTCAGTGCTGGGATCAGAGTGCCAGCGCTCACAACTGCTACACCAGCCCTGCTGCTCCAGCATTTGGGGGTCAGAAGCTGAGATCAACTGTATTTTTGGAAAGGAGAAGTCCTGTTCTTAGTTGGATTCAAGCATATCGCAATCAGGACAACAGCTTCATAAATTTATTTCCTTCTCCCTGCCTCACTCATCATTGACTTGTTCCCACACTTTTTGGCAGCCTCTAGCACCATTTTCATTTTCCCCACAGATTGCTTTGCTGCTTCTGTGCAGAGATAAGCTCGTGTAAGAGAGGCTTAGGCAGAAAGAAAAACAAACAGCCAAGGTCCATATTTTAAGAATTATTGAAATATATTCTGGTATCACTTATTTCTTAGAACAAGAAATCATTTGTATATGTCAAAAACCTAAAGAAAACCCTGAAGTGTTGAATTTTCCCTTTCTATCATTATAGTTTTTAAAAGAAAGAACCATTTGCCATCTGCTTCTGATGACACTACACCCAGGTGGTCTTTCCACTTGTCCCAGAGTTTGTCCTGGGGTGCTGCTTGTGCTTTGCTCATTACTGCTAATGCTGTCATTCTGCAAGGTTATGGGAAGATGCAGCAGCACAAAGCTTTTCAAATTCAGGTTTCAGAAAGAAATGAGAGACATGTATCTCTCCAGTCTGTTGGGGGAAAGAATGAAAAATAAATTGTTCTGGTGATATGCAGTTGCTGGCTATTAATTCCTTTGAGGATTTTGTATTGCTTCCAAGGCAAATATAAGATTAGCTGATGGAGTAATGGAGTAGCATGGGATACAGATCACATAGAGGTTCTTGTAACACAGATGTTATTTATTTAGCCTGTGCAGAGCAGAGCTACTTACAGATGTAATTTTGTATGTTCAACATGTTATCTATCTGCCCAGTAGCCCCCCACATAACCTGAGAAGTCAGGGATGCTGCCTTTGTGGGCCCCCAGCTCCCAGGCAGGGATGGCTGCCCCTTACACCCACCCCTGCTCGAGCAGGTGCCCCATCAGGGTGTCATGGTACTGCCACTTGTCAACATGCAGAGATGAGCAGGTAAAAAAGCAACATGGCTGTGAGAGGGCAAGTGGAAAACAGGTCTCGGTCACCTGAAACCTTCCTGCTGATTCACCCAGCTGCAGGGGCTGCCCGTCCCAGCGCACCAGTCAGTGGTGGTGCTTGGAAGAAATGCTGCTTCTATAAGAATGCTGCTATTTTGTAAAAGCATTTTCAGGACCTTCCAGTGCCAGATATCCAGACGTGCTAATGTAAAATGCATTAGCCCAAGCAGCAGGAGCTCCGGGGCTGCTGGCGCCATTGAGTTCCACTCATTTCATCTTTATTATAAATACTGCATTGTCGTCTCATTCTTTTCTCTCATCCTCTCTTTGGAAAAGAATTATAAGGCTCTAGTTGACTGGTCCCTTTGACTTAGTACAGTTGTTAAACCACAGGCAGTAAATACCTCTTTCAATTGTTTTAGGCGGATGTATTTATTTCATTGGAACAACTGAATGAAATCTGTAAGAGCTAAAAAATCCCCCCTTTCACGGCAGCTCCGCGCTTCTACCTACAAGATGAATGCAAAAGAAACTCCTCCTAAACCTGCCGCGTGAAACCAGCCCACCTTCAGGCTCTCTCCCACTCTCAGCTTAATTTTTTTTTGGTTCAAAATGTATTGAAGCCTCGAAAAGACTCACCGCCTACTTGTAAATAGTGATCTTTCACCAGGCAGATCTCAGCTGACAAATGTTAATTGTTATGCAAACTATCCAGAAGATGAGCTCTTCTCCCAGGACTGAAGGGCAGCCACCTCCCAGATGAAACAAGGCAGCTGTTTAAACAGCGCGGGGTGCGCTGCCCCGGCTGCCAGAGCCGCGGGAGAGCGGAGTGGTGCGAGCGGAGCTGGAGCTGTGCCATGCCACCATGGTTAACACCCCCGCTTTTGTGGAGAAAACCTCCACAACACAGCTCGGGAACTTTAACTGACCCCGTTGCGACCAGGAAAATGATGCTGTTTCAGGGGAGAACAGATATAAAAGTTGATTCTTTGGGCTCACGTGGTGGGATGCTCCCCCCTGCAACTGGGGAAAACAAATTCTGGTTGTTGGGGCAGGATGGGGTGGGAGAGCAATGCTTTGCCAACCCAGAGGATTTGACAGGGACCAAGGATGCTGAGGATGCCATGCAAGCCTTGTTCTTACCTGGAGGCAGGTTGTTGCCTGAGGCAGGTGGTGCTGTTGGGCCGTGGCTCCCACTGGAATCCCCCGGGGAGCTGGAAATCAGCTCCCCTCACTTGGGAAAGGCACGTTTTAGTTCTATTGATGCTGCTTATAACTCCACCATAGGCCGAAAGGAAACTTCACCATGCTAGCAGTTCATTTTTTCTTCCAGTCCCATTTAGTTCCTGCTCCTTTTCTCCTCGGCTGCTCTTGGTGCAGGGCTGCTCTGCCCAGTGCACAGTTTTTGGGATCACTATGAAGCATGGGAATCACCCTAGAAAAAGAGAGGAACTCACCACGGCTGCTCGTAAAAACCATCCTGAGAGGGCTAGTGGGAATTTGTATGAGTAGCAAGTCTTGCTCTTTGCCTGCACCTGTCCAGCCCTCAGAGAGCACAGCCTTGGCAAGGAGAAGGTGGTTCAGCAGTGCAGAACAACTTCAGGAGACTTGTTATTCCTGCATTGAGTTTGTTGGGTCAGGCTGGCTGCAGAGAAAAGTTACATTTCAAGCCCTGTATGAGATGTGCACAGAGCCCACTAATGTGTGTTGCTAAATTATCTGTATCAGCCACTTCTGGGCTAAAAAACCCCCCCACTTTTCTGGCCATCAGATGACATGGAAAAATATTTCTTTCCTGGCAGTTACTTTGGATAATTTAAACAGGTTGCTGTGCTTCCTGATGAACACACAGAGAACTCTCTTCTGTTTGTGGCTGTGCTGATTTTTTGAGCACTGTATTTGACCAGGGTTTCATACCACCTTATACTCCTTTGAACTGGTTTTGGAGGTTTTGTTGTTTGTTTGTGTATTTGTTTTAACTTTTAAGGTAGCTTTGTGTTATTGCAGCTGGGAACTTCAGTTTGGTTTTGGTTGGTTGGGGGTTTTTTAATAAATAAAATGCTTTATCCCACCTGTACCTGCATAGTCTTCAGCTGTATAGGACTCCATGAGTTTGACCCAGTGCATTTTGAGACAAAAATACATAGAAGGGGAGAATGGAGGAAGGACTATGATTTGAAGATTCAGACAACAAGGAAAAGTTTTCAATGATTCTTACTTTCTTGAAATTCAATAGCAACATTTTCATTGACTTCAGTGGCAGCAGGATGGCAGTCTACTTAAAAGGGAAAAAACTGGCATTTAACCCAAAAAATCTGTTCCAACCTCACATCTCCTTCCCTGTTTTTGCATCAGTTCCCAGTATCAGGCTGAGCAGAGCAGCCATGTGCTATTTCCATGCTCCACTTTGCCCTTCAACAGCTCTGTCTGACAATTTATTTTACACAATATGGTAAAACTCCTTCCCCAAAGGGCTGTAAAGCCATGGATTCAGTTGCCAGGGAAGGCCACCGATTTCCTCTCAGCAAGGCCACTTGGCTTGGCCCACATGGTTGTTTTCAACTGAGACTGAGCTGATAAGGGGATTTCCTTTCAAGTGGAAAAGCATAAACTATGTTCATATGCAGATAATTTCCTATTTGTTGGATTTAGTGTAACAGGCTGAATTTCTGGCCTGTCTCTCCAGCACTCTCTGACCACATGAAATATATTCCGAGTGGGAGTTGTTTTGCCAGAAGCTGGAGAGATGCCACAGTGCAGCTGACTGTGGATGGCAGAGGTGGAAGGACATGACCAGTCCCCTTTACTCTGCTTTTTCTTTAAGGATGTAACACAGACCACAGCACCTGCTTAGTATTTGCTACCGTGTTCACTACAGGTGCTTATACCACTGACCCACCATTTTATCTGGGCAAAGTATGTGTATTTTGAAAAATAATTTTAAAAAAGAAACCCTTGAAGCATAACTAATGCCTGCTGAGCCACCTTCAGGACTCAGTGATTTTGCAGGCAAGTAGGACCGTGCTCAGCTAAGGAGCAGAAGAGATGAAAATACATGTGTAGTAGAGGAAGGATTTACTGAGAAAGCTGGTAGAAGATTCCCAAACTATTAATGCCCAGGAGGAAGGGCATATCAAACCAGCAGTACTTCATGTTCATCTGGGAAACCTACTCCATTCCTCTCTGCAGGGATTTCCAGAGGGTGAGACCCCAGTTCACAGCAAACTGATAATTATTAGTCTTCTATGTATCAATTTACACTTGCAAAGCACCTCAGGATCCCTCCCTGCAGGAATTGTTCATGTTTATTGTATTATCTGGGGGGGTTATATTGCATTCACTTCAGTGACTGTCGGGGAGTATGCTCTTGAGGTTTAAAGATTAAGCTTTTATTTAAATATATATTCCTCTACTGTTACACATCTGGTTTTGCTTAAACTTGTTTTAGAAATCCTTTGTTTTCTGGGTCGTTTACTACTGGTCCATCTAACTCTCAGGCTGTGGATGTTACCAGCAGCTCCACCTGAGCCAGTGTGCTTTGAAAGATCAGGACTCTTCCAGTTTCAACCTCCTGGGAATCTGTGTGTGGTGGATCAATGTACATGAAGGTTTTAGAGAGGAATATCTTAAAGTTTCCTTGGCTTTATACTCCAAAGTCCATAAAGTAATAAAAACATCTCTGAAAAACAATAAATACCTTACATTTTCTGGTAGTATTTAGTGCTTCTTGAGTCCTTTGAGATTTGGGCTGGTGTCTTTCAAGAAACAGCACATAGCTCTGGCCCACAGATCTCCACACAATCTTCTGGTTCTAAACAAAGTTTTTTTAAGTTCTGGGGTGCTGTCTCTGTTTTCTGCAGTAGGATCTTGTCTCTTTATGTCTTCCAGTTTAGGAGATTTTTGCTCTTTTTTTTTTTTTTTAAGTAGAAGTTTGGCATGAAAACCCAAGTGCTCTGAGGACAGCGGATGGTCCTTGATGCCTTGAGTTGAAGCTTCTACTGTAAAAGGGCCATTAATCAGCACAGAAAGTTAAAGTTAATAGAAGAATTCAAATAGAACTTGTGCAGACCTAGGCAGGTCCACCAGGCCATGTGTGTGTGTATATAAACACATATGTATGTACTTACCTATGTCTGCATTTATACACATATACAAATATAAATGAAAAAAATATATGCTACATTCCAGCAAGAGAAGTGTCAACACAGAAAGCAGTACCATCTTCCTAGTTCTGCCCACTAGAACTGTGTAACCCTAACTATACATTAGAATTTAAATGGTGTAAAATAGCAACATTTTTTCAGCTTTTGGTTTTCAGGGAACTTTTCTCCTCTAGAGTTTCTCAGCTTGAGAAAGTGCTAAACTGTACGGTGGATTCCTGTACCTTGTGCAGCCATGCAAATTACCATCTAGTTTTCCCATGCCCAGCTTGAAATACAGCTCCCATCCTACTTAACCATAGCCCGGTGTGAGACAATACAATATTGAGAAATACTTCAAGCTACAATAGTAGTAATGCAGATCTTTTGTTTTATCATTAAGTGGAATGAATCCCTGAGGACTCAAGAGAACTCCACAGAAGGCTGATGTATGCAAAAAGAGGCTGGTTATGGTAAGCAAGGTTAGAGGTATGTGAATAGTCAACATGCACGTTCACACAATGAGTAGACAAACATCCAGTATGATGGGAATTTTGGTGAGGGAACCTTCCTTCTTGCCTGTACCACAGACAAAGGGATAATATCCATCACAATTTATGAGATCTCAGGAAGGAGGGATGTAAAAATATCAATGCTCCATCCATTTCAGGCTGTACGTGGACCCTGACTGAGCAACAGCAGAGTGTGAAGTCTTTCACCTTCAGCATGTAAGATCACCAACTGAAAGTCAAGTGTATTGTGCCAGGTAAATGTTTCTTGTCCCTTTCTGCTACTGGTGAAAAGCTCCTTTGTGGAGGGGAATAGGCATGTCCTAACAGAGAGAGCTGGATGGTGTGAATGCCATGAGGAGCCAGGGATAAGCCTGGCTCAAGAGCTCTGCACAGGAAAAGCAGCAAAGGGAGGTGGCATTCCACAGGGGTCTTTGAAATAGGCAATTGAAATCCCAATAATAGGAACAAGGCGGCCACATTCAGGCAATCAGACTGAGCACAGGAGCAAAACCAAGTCCAGCCATGGCCTTTGATGCCCTTTTTGAGGATGGCAGGTTCAACTCTTCTGCATTGACATCTGCAGTAAATATGTTTCTTTCCAAATGTCTTCAGTTCAAGAAATGAGTCTACAAGATGCCAGTGCTCATTTTCTGTGAGAGGTAGATCAGTCAGGTTGTCAATTAAAAGCACTCACTGAAGGTGAGCTGTGGATAAATTAATCTAATAGGAAAGCTCCATAGGTCAACAGCTTCCAGTCGCGGATGGGGAAACGTCACAGCACATTGCTTGTGATTGCACATGATGGCAATACTGTCTGTAGTCACCTGGAGGCAATGTCCCTGGATATGTTAATGACACCTTTGCCTGCAGCCTGCACGGTGCTGTGGTTCATCATGTTTGAGCTGAAGGTTTGCATCTGTACTGACCAAAGATCTTGTGCTACTGAAACACCCACATGAGCATCCTGGATGGCTGTCTCTATGCTTGGGAAGCATCTCCTCCTCATATACCAGAAGAGCAATTGTCACACACCCAAGAGGAAATGAGAATGGGTCGTTTTGTAGACAGCACTATATGGAAACAAGATTACAAGCGACGAAGGTGCAGTCTGACATGGGACATTACCAAAATACAAACATCTGGAGATCCTCACAGAGGTCAGCAGGATTTGGCAATAGTTGTTGGCTAAACATCCAGGGACTAGTGGGTCCTGCATGCTCTGCAGTCTGGCCCAAAAACACCAGCCATGGAGTTGGAGTTGCTCCAAGGACTACACAGACTGAAGAGGTGGCCTCTGACCCTTCACAGTGAAGTCCTGCCCTCTGACGCAGAACTGGCTCAAGATTACTGAAGATCAGTTCATTGGCCAGATATCCAAATAAGAAGGAATGAATGACTTTCAGTCATCTCTGATAAGCTGCAAAGGTGGAAATATCTCTGGTCAGAAGCAGCAGGGTGTAGGCACACTGACATGCAGAGTGACACTTGAAAATAGAACCCATTCTTCCAGCCATGACCAAGGTAAGAAGACAACCCACATCAAACACAGCTGAATTTGGGGGAATATTCATCTTGTGCCCACTGCATTTACAGAACATAATTTTCAACTACAGGAAACACAAAAAGACATGATTGCACACATGGTGTGGGAGAAGCAAATCTTTACACAATGTTCCTCAGAACTTCAGGGGAAGAGGTGGAAAAATCCAGATGCTCAGAAATACTCTCTAAGGGACACATCCTCAGTTATGTTTTGTTGCTTAATATAATGTTTAAAACATTATATTATTGGCTATTGTTCCTTAACCAATCAGTTGATATTTGGGGTTTTTTGTAAACCTACTTCATTTTTATCCTCCCAGAGAGTTTCTAAACAGTAGTAGATGTTTTCAGAGATGCAAAAGGAATTCTGGATTAGTTTGGTTGAGTTTTTTTTCAAGATGAACAGAAATTTGAGAGCAAAAGCAGTTTATATTTAGTCACCAAGGCCTTTATTTTATAATATAAATACCAGACCTGAATATGGAAAAATAATGATGGTTTCTCTCACGAACAAAAAGGTACCTTTCATCCATAAAATGTTTCAAAACAATTACAATCCAAGTAATGAAAAAATCCTTTAATGGGAGACAACTGGTTTGTCACTATTCAGACAAAAATTTGTTATGCAAAAGCAATTCCTATTTTAAAAGGCAGTGTGGGATATTTGGGAATGTTCTCAAGAGCTGTATTCCCATCTCTGCAGAAATATAAAATTATACGATTCAACCATTTGCATCACAGCAACTGGTCAAGTGCTCCAAAAGCAAGATGGCTGGGTAGAGGAGCTGCCTCTGCCAGAAATCGTAGACATTTTACATCATGGACATTCTCGTTTTCAGTTTCCCGTTACTGTTTTCTTTCAGTTTAGGGATAATCCAAGATGTATGTTTCTTGCCATTTAAAACCAAGAGAAAAACCACAACAGTATTTTCCATGTAAGCCAAAATCTTTCACATGTGCCAACTGCCAAAGCAGACAAAAGAGCTTTGATCGTAGTCAGACACCATAACTAGCTACTTGTTTTAATTACAGAAAGTTTTAGCTATTATTACATGACAGGCTGGCACATTCAGCACATGACATAATTTTATGAAAGCTTTTCATTTCTCTCAGCACAGCTCCAGCCCTAGGCTATTCCACTCACAGCAGAATCATCAGTTTGAGCGAAGCCAGGGAGATATTGCAGACTGAGACCTATGACTACCCAATCCCGCACCAACCCCACTCCCAGCCAGGTTGGGACACTGTCATTCCCGGTATCCCAACCGAGGCAGAGCTATGAACTAACTACAGGTCATGTATTTTCTTCTGGTCTGTTAATTTTTCTGGATGAAACAATTCTAAATCCCTGGGGTTTGGGACATCTTGCCTATTGCTTTTACTAATTGTTGTCCTTCTATTTATAGTACATTAGCTATTTTAAATAACTGATGAGCTAACACCCAAAATATTGGGGTTTTTTTCCTGCCTGGGTCACTGTCAGACCACCAGAAAAAAATCAGCCATGGTGCAGGTCAGTCCAAATATTTTCACAGGTATTCCTGGGCTAGTACATGCTTTCATGTCTCTTAGCAATACTTTCACTTTGGCAAAGCTCTCTGTGAACAAACTTGCAAAAGCACTGATGAAGAGAAAATCAAAGGGGCTGTGACAGTCCTCAAAAAGGCTCTGTGATTTCTGTTTGAACAAATGCTTATGAAGACTCATTTTCTCATAGCTCTGGAGCTCTAATCCTCATCTATTCAGCACATTGGAGAAAAATACCAAATTACATCCCCTATCACTGCATCTAATTTCAAATGAAATCAAATAAGCGTAGTAAAGAGAATAAACACAAATAATTAGTGGCAACGATAACATAGGAATTGAGCTGAAAGAATATCTTTCCCTTGGAAAACACTGGAAAGCAGTGTCAGAGTTTAATTTCAGAGATTTCTGTTTAATGTAAGAGATTAATTTAACAGCCATTAAAACATCTTATTAACTCAAGTGCTAATTGAGTGCTTGGCAGGAATAACAGAGCAGTGCCAACCATACACATAAAAATGGCTAGAATCTGAAGGAATCCTGTGGCTTAGTATTTTATTGCTTTTATAACTTACTTTTATATGTTTGGCTGGCTTAAGTGGCCTTACCTACCTCCTTTGTACCTGTTTTGAAGATGCCATGCTCTGATGGTACACAATCTCAGCTGTCCTTTTGGCTGAGATCTTGCAGATTGGATTGAAACATGTGCCTTGCAGCGATGCCGGAGTTTATAGGTGGAAAGGTGCAAACTGCTGAGCTTTGGGAATTCTCAGTGCCAGGACTACTGACATGATGGGCACTGAGGGAAAACTGCTCCAGCTGTTCCAGTAAAGGATCCATGACCATGCTGACCACCACCCTCCCAGGACTGATGTACCAGACAATTTTTCTTTCCTATACATTGACATCTACAGTTTGTAGGGAGAAGTTAAGACTAACAATACTCCTTCCTCTGCATTTGACACCCAGCAGTGATGGTTTGTGTTTGACACACATTGCTTGCTGGGTCCTTTTGTCCCTAGCACCCATAGCCTGCAAAGGCATCCTACAATGTCTCCTAGAGTGAGAGAGGATGGTCGCAGATTGCTGTACTTTGCTTCTGCAGAAGCACAGAGACTGCCTCTGCTCCTTTCCCAACCATCACCCCCAGTGGGAGAAAAGCAACTAGTTTTTCTGGTCCAAGCAAAGCCAAGGCATCATATAGCCTGAATTTTGCTTGAGACCTCAAGGGAGGTATGTCCCACTGCTGAAAGTGTTACAGGGACACAGCTCCAGACCTCTCCCCTTGATGACTACAAATGGAGGTGGGTGGTAGGGATCTCACTCCTTTAGGGCAAACCTGAACTTCAAGTCACATCATCTAAATTAGCTGAGCACATCCAGGAGATATTTTGAGCTCAGCACACCCTAAACACACAACAGATACTTTGAGACCAAGTGAGAGCCAGCAAAACAGATGAAAAGTTAAGGGTCATGAAGTTTGTCATGTATAAAACCACCTCAAGTCTGTTATCTATCCCTTGGCAGAGACACACCCCTAGCAATTTGTGTTTAGATACACAGAAAGCAATGGATGAAGCCAGGATTTACAGTCAGACCCACTGGCTGACCCAAGCTACAACACATGCTCCCATATGCTGGGAGTCTTTGCTGTGACTGCTGTGATTGCTTTATCTGCAGTGAGTGTGGCTTCCTCCAGCTCAGCAGCTGCAGCACTAGTGATTTTACACAGAGCTGCCTGAAGTCTGGACCCCCTGAAAGATTATTTAGCTCTAGCTTAAAAGCTGCTCAACAGCCCTTGATGAAGCTCCAGTGAAGCATGGGCCAACCAAGAGTGACCAGCAAGTTGTACCTGGGACAATGTTCAGGCTGCCAGGCTTGCACATGTACCCAGCACAGATTATAAAGTGCTTCCAGTGGTCAAATCCACTGGGAACCTCATGCTGCATGTCATCTTTCCCAGCCACCTAGAAATGACCAGCCATTAAACAACTAGTGCTTATTAATAAACTTGCTTGAGGAAATTGGCTGGAGTCTTACTTTTCATTGTGCTGAATGAATGGAGCTAAATATAATCCCGAGCTCGTTTTGCTGGGTAACAATGCAAGAGAAACTTCCTGTTCTAGCAGAAATCCCTGAGTTTAAAAGTAGGAGCTTCTCTAGGCTGGGTGAAATTCTTAAAATCTCAAGAAACATAGAGGTCACTCTCTAAATTACTCTCTCCTCCCAAAGACAGATATTATTTTAATACTCTCTGTGAAGAGTAATGTAGCATCTCTATCAGAACCCAGCTGAAAGCACAAGTTGTTTTAATCAGTGAGTACTCAGAAACAAAGGTACTTCTTGGCTTAAGACCCAAATTCAGTAATTATTTTTTCAGCTGAACTGGAATAAAGACATTATTTAAACATGTATCTGTCATCTCACACTGCCTGCGGCTTGCTGCTGGATATCTATTTCTCAGGAGCACTGTGGCAGCTCCTTATGTAAAGAGAAGAAAACATAACCATTTCCTCACATGACTTCATTTTGGGATTATGTCTCCTTACATCTCCTTCCCTGGAGCATCCTGACAGGAGAGGGCTTCAGATGCTAACAAACCTTGTGGTGAGTGTGCAAGTGCACAGGGATGTTTGCAAATAGGCCTGTTTGTGTTACAGATTTGCAAAACAAAGGGCCTCTGCATTTGATTTTTTCTCAGTGCAAAATGAGCCACAAGCCGGTTGGGCTACAGGAGAGAGGGAATCGCTGGAGAACCAGGAGCTCAGCAGTGACGCCACTGCCAGGGCTGGGAATCAGGAGATTCAGCCACGTAAAAGTACATTAATCCTGCCAGGCTCCTCTCCTTCGTTTTGCCATTGGTTACGCTACCAACCCATCAACTTTCTGAGGAGTTTTCCAGGATCAGTTTCAATCCCCCAGTGCTGCCCCTGCGAGCAGCCTCCTTGCAAAGACCTGTGCTCTCAGAGGAAAACAAGGAGCTAATCTGTGAATCCTTTTTAGCAGAGCAGGTGCAAAATCTGGTCTTTTTCCTTTGTGGCAGTGCCATGCATAATGGACCTGAATGCAGTATTGCCAATAAACACTGACTGCTCTTCAGCTCGTGAGGCTCCTGTGTGTGTAGCTGCAAGATGGTGTTGGGCTGCCTTGAAAACCCTGTGGGGCTGCGGCGATTCCCATTAGAAGAGGTGGTCAAGGAAGTCAGGTGAACCACAGCTGTTGTGGGTGGGGTGGACACTTAACACCTACTGGGTGTCAGAAGTGTTAGGTGGCTGTTAATGCCAAAGGAAGGTTTGGTGAGGCTCCTGGGCAGACCTGGCTCAGTCCTGTTGCTTCACTCATCTGGGGCCAAGACACTGGGTCAAGGCGTGCAAGCAAGGAGGAGGCAGAAGCTGGTGGCATGTAAACAGAGGTGTATGTTGGAGGTGGAGAGTGGGAAAAAGGCCATGACTTCAAGGTAAAAGTAAGAGGAGTTGGAAAACAAGAACCACGTTGGATACCTGACAAGTATCTTCTGGTGATGTCTTGGATGTCTCCCGTACAGGAACGTTCCTGGGAGACAATGGGCTTGCTGTGCTTCTGTGCCAAATCTGTAGGGCTTGCATAGACAGATACTCAGGTCTGCAAGATTTTACCATGAGTACAACAAACTATTTGCTAATCCTCTGCTTCTGAAGGGCTGCGGGTGTACACAGATAACAGACAGATCAACTTACCCTCCACCAGCAAGATCTGGGGCACTGCTGGTCTTTTCCAGGTGGGGTGACAGCTACACTGCTACAGAGCACATCACTTAGGGGAGGAAACACCTTGGAAGCCTTCAACCCAAGGGAGCAGCACTTGGGTGCAAACTACTGCGTTGAGCAGAAATCCACCTAAGGTGAATCTGCAAGAGAAACTAAGCATTAGCAGTTGCTCCTGCAACTCCAGCAAGCTGAATAGTTAGGAGCAGCTTTCAAAATCTGTGTATGTGCTCTCTGTATCACCTGTCCACCAAGTGGTGTTTGGCATTTCAACCTGGAGCAGCATCATGTGGGACTTTCCCTCACTGTCCCATGGCTGTGTTTCTCTGCAGGGGAGAGAAACAATTCATACAATGTGGCCCTGAGAAGCTCGTGGCATAGGGTATGGGATGTTTTTTTGGGGAGGGGACCACACTGTGGGTCTACCTCTATCCACTGAATGATGAACACAGAGGCTGGAGCTTGGGCTGTGCCCTTGGATGGATCCTGAGATGCTCTGGCACAGCCACGGTCCCCAAGTGTGGAGACAGGGCTTGAGAAAGACAGAGCATGCTTCTGTTCATGAGTAACTGAGATGGCTTTTTATACCTTAGTCAGGCCCTGCAGAAGCCTCTGAGCTGTGAGGAGCGGCTGGAGGACGCAGGAGCAGATTTCACGCTCTCGCCCTGTGCTTTGATGCTCTTGCCTAATGAGTTAATCAGCTGCTTGATGTTGCACCTGACATGGGAAAACAACAACAAACACAACCAGAGGATGAAGTGAAGACAGCAAAACATTTTCTGGCATGTGCTCCTTTGACTGCAACATCAAAGATCACATTAAGATTTTTGTAGAAGGTTATTTCTCTGGGTTTCTTTAGCTCTGAAATTATCAGAAGTGTCAAACTCCATTTGCAGGAAGACCTTTTGGAGAGGAGGATGCTGCTGAAAGGGCAGAGATGTTTAATATTTCACGAAGGGCATGCACAGACTAACACACAGTTCTCAAAACATCCTCATTAAAATGCTTTAATTAACATTGGTTCAAACACTAGCAGACTCGGAGCTACACATGTCTCGGATACATTGGGGGTGCTGTGCACTGCTCAGGTCCCAGTTGGAGGAGCATCATTTCCCTCTCCCAGGGGAAGGGATGCATCTTGAACTCCCTCACAACCTCCTTTTAACACCACATGAGTTTTCTCATCTTGAAGGGCCAGGAGACATTTTTTACCTGACCACATGCCAGCCCAGTAACCATTCATGCAGAGCAAACAAAGTCAACAGTGTAAAGGGAGCAGCAGAGATGATCCTTTCCCTTTCACGGGCTGTAGTTTCAGTTCCCCAATGCCATTAATCTCATTAACTTTCCACCTGGCATCTGGACTAGGCACAGTCTGGACTAGGCTCCCACAAAGGCACAGGGAGTGCTACCCTGTCCTTGGCCACCTTGTCTGTATTCTGGAGAAGGGGTAAGAAGAGTGTTTCATATCAAGCTAGACAATAGAAAAGCAGGGGCACAGTCCTATTTCAACGAGGTCTTTTTTAAAATGGAAAAAAAGATGCTTCTTTTCTCACCCAGAAGAGACTGAGTGCCTTACATTTTCCAAAAAACTGGGCTAATTTACTGAAAAAGAGATGTAAGGAAAGGTGGGTGGAAAAATACCTGCTGTGTCTATTGTTCCTTGGGCCAGGAAGGGTTTTGGGGATCTCTAAGACAGTGTCCTGCTCTGGGGGTGCACGATTACACATGGGCTAAACATCTGCAGTGACTGTGGGACACCTGGTGCTGCCAACCCTGTCCCCATCACGGGTGCTCACTTCCATCACGGAGCTCCAGCCTGCCCCACTTTCTGCATCTGCACAGACCACAGGAAAAGGTCAAGGACTAAAACTGCCACCAAGACCAAACCAGATTTGCTGATGGCAGCAGCTCATGAGGAAGTGCCCTTCGACACCAGCCACTTTATCTGTATGTAGATAAGAGGAAGGGGCTCCTCTCCGCGTGGACGGGCTGATGGGCTGCTACCCTTCCCAAGCACTCCTGACACCCTGCAGCAAAGCCATAGAGGAGCCGGGTGACAGCTCCTTCTGGCACAGCCTTCTGCAGTGATTATTAGAACAGGCTGGAGTCATACTCCCAGCAACTTCCTTTGGTCAGCACTGACATGGCAGCAAAGCCACGGTGAGTCAGATCTGCTGATCTGATGATGGAGGATGTCATTCCTGCACCTGGATTGGTAGGAGAACACCATTCCTGCACATAGATTGGTGGAAGGACACCGTTCCTGCACACGATCAGCTGCAGGTCAGCATCCCTGCACACGGATCATGGGCTGGAGGATGGCATCCCAGCATGCAGAGGAGCTTGCACTTCAACCTACAGTAGATATGAATTTCCATCCCAGAGAAAATACATTTTAATTATGCAAACTCTATGCGCATTTTTAAAACATAAGGAAAGAAAACCAGGACCCTGTCTTATCTTTTTGTGAAATCATTATTCATTTGAAATACATGGATAATTAACCACATTATCATGCAAATTTAAGTGAATCGAGCTGGCTGAATTGAAGAGACTTCACCTACCTAACCATAAAAATTGCAACACGGGGCTGTCGCAACAAAGCTCTGAGCACTATTTTTAGTGCAGCACTGTAAGAGAGGGCCTGTGGGAGGGCATCTTCCAAAGGAATGCAGACGGTATCTTTTAGGAGAAATTAATCCTTAGGAAACCATTACTAGCTCTCACAAATGGCCAAGGGATATTTTTCTGGCTGGGCAGGAGTTTATACACAGAGAGACACATGCAACGAAAAAAAATCACGACTCATTGAATTTAAGGAACAACTTACTGAAGCCAAATTTGCAAATGCTCCTCCTTCTGCTCCTGCTCCCTTGGCTCGCTGTCTTTGGGGCACACCAGCCCTTTATCCATGATAAAAGCTAAGTTAAAAATTCTTATTTACTGCCTCTGAATGAAAGTACTTTAGCTTTTCAGGATTACAGTTTTGCAAAGCCCTCACGTTATACTTTTAGTCACATGAAAAATACCCACCTACTGAGATCAACTTATGTCCACTTCCTGTGATTTTACAGCATTGCATCTCCGACCGTAAGGTTTCAGGCATCAGCACATAAAGAGGACATGCACAAATATCTCCCCTTGTCAAAAAAGGACCACGTTATGGCTCCTTGAACAACCACCATCCAAACCAGACCCCAAATGGTGATTTTTCCAAAGATATTTTGGTTGGTTTGTTTGTTTTTCTACCTGTCCACACATTAACTTTGATCTCTGTGAGAGAGTTACAGATCATGCTTAGGAAATACCTTGGTTCTTGTTCAGTTGTGGCCCGGCGTGGGTTACCCCATCCTGGTCATCCGTCCTGGACACTGAGAGGGATTTCTGGCACATTGGCATTGCAGAATAGCACCGATCACAGGGACACAACACGGTGGCTGATTGAAGACACTGCATTAATGAACTTTGTCCTTAGAGATTCACAAACAGCTAAAACTGGTGATTTTCTCCCTGAACACCTTTAAAGAAATAAACTGAGCAGAGGTCTGTCCAGGCTGAAATGTAAACACATCTAAAGCATCAAAATCATTGCCACATGAACTCATATTTTACTGGTATAAAAAGGGTTTAGCATCTTTACCTTTGAAAAAAGTCATAGATGCCATATAAATAGACAATTTTAGGTAAAATTTTGGGTTTTTTTTTTAGATGCATTACCCTCATCCTCTTCTCCCCTTGCATATCAACTCAAAAACATTTGACCCTAGATGCAGTATTCAGAAATCTTTAGATGAAGGAGTAATGAACATGCTGCTTCTTACAGCAGGAAGGGGATCTGGGAGCTCCCATCTCCCTGAAAGTCACTGGGGCTTTGGTTTCCCAAGTGACTTCAGCAAACAGGACTTCAAAGCCATTCAAAACTATACAGCTAAGATAAATAAATAAATAAATAAATAAAGTTTGTAAATACCCTAACATTTTAAAACACTTAGTGACTTTTTATGGACCGCATTTCCATTTATCAGCCTTATCCAAAGGCTTCAAAGGGAGAGCAGTGGTGGTCGGTTTGGCCACCCATCCCCAGCCCTTCCTTCTAATTTCGCCTCCCGCTTGTTGAAACTTGCTTTCAATTGCACATCCACAGGGGAAGGATTTACATTTTCCTACATGCCTGCAAAATGCCTGCCACAGCGTCTGAGCCCTCTAGATGCTACTATAATAATAATAATAATTACAAGCACGATTCCCAGTGCACGCGGTGTGCAGCGAGGCAGCTGAGAGCCCGACCGCCAGCAGCTTTGTAGTCTGACATCTAATTACCAGCAAAGAAGAGGGAGGAGGAAGGCCAGCTATGGCAGGGAAAGAGGGAACAGCTCTTGGGAGAAAACGGGAGTGCTTTACAAGGTAGATTTGCTCTCCTCACCTTTGCTTAATGAAGAAGCTGCAACTAAACACCTTTAAGGTATCGCGCCTTTGTTCCTCTTGGGAAAGTTTGTCTGGGTTGATTTGAGGTCCTTTTCAGCTGCTTACAGGATTCTGCAGGCTGTCATACACCTCAAAACACTCCAAAAGATCAGCAGATGGGACGGCCATGCCATCAGGGAAATGCCAGGAGGTGGAAACAATCTGTGCAGGGGGCAGGTACAGACATGGGAAATCTGCCGGGTCCCAAAACTCCCTGATTTATTACCCCAGTACAAAGCATCTGCCCAGCACATGGTCAGTCAAACTGACATATCTTAAGAAATCCCACGTGGAAACCCAGCAGGCAAAACATAGGGCAAAAGGGAGCACCAGGTCATAAGTTTAGTTCTGTATTTCTAAGCTACATATTTCATTCAGAACGGTGAGCTGAGAGGGAGATGGGTTTGGTTGTTTTATGGGAAAAATCTGCAATTTTAGAATTTGTTTGCTACTTCGAAGTAGGAAATAAATTTGTCATGGATTGCAATTCCAAAATTGTTTCACATCAGGTAGATCAAAGTGTTTGGTGCCTATGAATTCTGATGTAGGCCTTTAAAAATCATAAATTATCTTTTTCTATAAGACTGAAAGACATTGAACCAAAACAGTAAATTCTAAAATATAGTAAAAAAACTGAAGCAATTTTAGTTTATTTAAATTTTGTCCAATTCAAAGCATTTCTACAAAAGAAATCATTTCTCAAGGCATCAGCATTTCCAAGCAGAATAAACACTGGTCCCAATGCTTCCCATCCCTGGTGTTGTTATCACACCTCAGCCCAAAAAAACCCCAAAGCATGTGAAGCTGGAGAAGATGGGGATCTGCAGCTGCTCGTGCTAGTGGCAGCTTTGGCGAACAGTCCCCATGTGCTGATGTGAGTCCCATGGCTGGGACATGCTGGGATCACCTGGGATACCCAGAGCAGACACCCAAGCATTCACTCAGAGCCTTGTCAGCCAGGCACACGCGTCCGGCTGGTTTCTGTCACCACAGGCAGAGCTCAAGGGCACTGTACACGCGGCTGCCTCTGCACACAACAGCATCCTGCCAGGCATTTTCTTGTCTTAACAAATTACCCTGAAGTGCCCTAAAATATTCAGTTTGCTGGAAGGAATTGGAGAAACGTGGAGACATAGGATGCGTTTTGCTGAGCTGACCAGAAAAACTGTTCCTGGGAAAAGTCAGGGCTCGATGCAGCACGGCAGCAGCAGGTGAGAGGCAGATGAAGGCATGACAAAGCAAATGTTTTGCAGTGACATGTTGTCCTGGATTGTAAATTAGGAGCTGGAAGGGCTCAGTGACAGTCCAGCAGGGTCTGTGTGTTCATCGGGAGCCAGAGGCGACAGCCCAGCCTGCCGGACCAGCTGCCGAGGCGATGCTAAAGGTAGTCTAAAAATAAAGTGCTTATCAGGGTGAGAAGGGCCGAGTATTTCATCACTCTACCTCGATCAATGACTAGCAAAGCATGAGCAAGGAGGATTTCTGTTTTGTTAGGAGCTGTGTTCCGATTCAAAGTTTGCTGGGCTTGGGCAAATACCTTCAGTTGACTTAAGCCGTGTGGGAACACGATGCGACTGCTGGGCTGCACCGTCCCCCACCCGCTGGTGTCTCTGCTACTTGTAGTGCAGGACAGAAAACACAGCATTTTTATAGAGAAAACACATAAACCCCAAGGCCTGTTAGAAGCAACAGGTTTGGTGCTCAGCTCCTCCCTTGCCCACCCACTCAGCAGTAAAAGGCAAACAAACCTTCCCCTGCAAAAGGAAAAAAAGCTTCACCCCGTGAATGCCGACCAACTCTGTCCTAGGATATTTGTTATTTAAGGGACATTTCACTGTGCATACGGGTAGGTTTGATTCTTAGGGCCTTGTGTCCATGGGAGATGGGAAGGGAAAGGGCAGGGAGAGGAGCCTGGCAGGAGCAGAGAGTTGACAGGGTAGCGTTAGTGGCAGCAGCCGCTGCTGGACCCACGGCACTGCGGCCCCTCTCCGCAGGCAGGGCTGGCTGTGGGCAGGCTCCGAGCTGCACAGGGCATCTTCACACCCCTGTCCACACCACGCTGGGACGACATATATATATACACCTGCAGCATCAAGCGTCAGCCACTTCTGCAGCATGGATGCTGGGGCTGCGTTACCAAAGCCGAGTCAAGGGAAGCCCCCCAGCCCGGCTGCGCTGGGCCATGCAGGGATGCTGGGGGATGGCACAGACACGGTGACACGCTCACCGCTGCCACGCGAGGCGAGTTGCCGCCGCACTGGGAACCCTCACCGTGGGAAAGCCTTTGATCTAACCAGATCTCCCAGGGCCGCCGGCCGGACTCCGCTTCCACTTCGGTACCTGCTCTTGTAAACATCGGCGCCGCCGCGCACGCAGAAGCCACATCCTGTCAGCCCCTGTTGCAATCTGCAGGGCCATCTCCTTGGCCACAACGCACAGGGTTGCGACACTGCAGGGAGCGACACGTCCGTGTGGGGCAATGCAGGGCTGGTTCCCGTCGGGCCGCGGCGCCGGCTCTTTGCACCCGCACGCACCCAAGGCTTTATTTTTCAAGTGACCAAGGCAGGCTACGTGCACCAGGAGATGGTTTCTGCAAGTAACTCTCCTCTCTGCAGGAACATATATCTGACTTTATAATTCATGCATGCCTGGGAAGTTCAATCCAGTCCCACTGGAGTAGCAAGCTCGGTGGGAGTTTATTTATTTAAAAGAGTGCATGCAGTAGCATGGAAAAAAAAATCAAATCTATCAGAAACCTTAATCCTAAACCAGCTTTGCTTTTCTTAAAATATGGTCTAGGGAAACTGCTTTTAAAATGTGGCTTCCATGGAGCCTTGGCTTTAGTATTGCAATCCCCACAGAACAGTATTATAGTATAATAATTAAAACATTTACAAAATTATACAAAATCTATGGCTGATCCAAGTTTCTATGGAAATTTGGAGGCTATGCTGTATGCAGCTGTTCCCATCTAATGCAAAGGTTGGCTGTAGCCCTACTTCTGAGCCCATTTGTAAATAACTTAGGGGATAATTTATCTGTTATGTTTACACAGTTCTCAGTTTGCACAGCCCCAAAGTGTAACATTTCTATGGTTCCCAAGCAAAAGGGTGCCTTATCCTCCCCACTCAGCCTAAGCAATTAGTGTTCTCAGACTTAATGAGGTACATCTGTGGAAAGGTGTGGATGCTTGCTCTGGGGTTGCAGATGTTGCACTGCCCGAGATATGTCAGAACATCAGACACACCACTGGTGAAATGGGAACACTCGCTCACGCTGGTCTGTCCTACCTACAGAAAGGCAGAGGGGCTGTGGGTGTGGGTCCATCCCTGAGCTGATGGTCCCTGCTAACAGGTTTTGGTGAGCCCATGCAGGGTAAACACAGACCAGAGCAAGCTGAAAAGAAGGCAGTTCTTTCGCCCAGCATGAGTTTGGCATCTGAAGGGTAGGTAAATATTTCACTCTTAACTCATGGGCACCTTTATACGAGTCACCATATTAACACTTGTACAGATGCACATAGATCAGGGGAGCAAAAGGATAGAAACACTTGAGAAAGGATTTTAAATGCTGTGATGAAGGACTTTTTGGGCTGATAACCTGAAACTAGGCTGATAAAAAAGCCGGACAACCTGCAACTGCTTGTGGGGGAGCAGAGAGCAGGATTTGCTACCTGCTCATCATCATGACATGATAATGTTTTACATTCACAAACTTATCTCCAGTGAGTCCATGGCTGATATAAGCAGTTTTCACTTTGCAATGTTAAATTACTAATGAAGAAAGTATTAATAACCTCTAAGCAAAGAAGGTTTGCCAGCAGAGCAGAGCTCCAGCAGCTACACAATGGCCCCAGGGATGTAAAACTTCAAGCCTCATTGAAACAACAGCATGAAAATCTGCTTTTTTCAAAGGGATAGGAAAACTCCATCAGTCAGGATTGCACAGAAGAAAATCTTTCAGCCAAAGTAGGGCTGGAGGTTCCCATCCTGAACAAATATTTAGTACCATTCACTGAATGAATCCCTTAGCATTAGTTTGAACTCAAAGACGGAAAGTCATAATATCTCAGTGCTTCACAGTAAGAATTAAATAAACCCCACAACAACCAACCAAAAATAAGCCAAAAAGACACCAAAAAACCCCAAACACAGTATTTTAATTCCTGGTTGTATTTAGCCTCTGCAGGGCAGCTCAGTTACAATTGGGATGGAGGTGGTGATGGCTCAAAACTGTCACTGATTTTAGAGAATAACTGTATCTAGAGGCCCTCAGTCATTTCTCAGGGAAAATAATTTGCAAATACAGATACATGTCCGAAAACACAAAAAAACCTGCCAAAAGGGGCCTATAGGAAAGCTGGAGAGGGACTTTTGACAAGGGCACGTAGTGAGAGGACAAGGGGTACAACTTCAAACTGACAGGAAAGCAGGTTTAGATTACATGTTAGGAAGAAATTCTTTACTGTGAGGGTGAGCATAGAAGATTTGAATACACGTATTTGGTACTGCAAAAAGATGTAAGCCAAGCTGAGATCAACCTGAACTCCTCTGCTTCCCCAAAGGGCAGGATCACAGCTCAGTTTAGCCCCAGCAGGCACAGACTGCTCTGATGGAGAGCAATGCCCCCATTCACCCTCTGGCCTCCACTGACTTGTGGTATGGGGAATAAGGAAGGGGTTTTGATGTGACATAAGAGTGATTTCCTAGAAGACGACAAGATTTGCAGAGCTGCCTGTTGTTTGCAGGAGCACAGGTCTCTCTGTGTCCATGCCAGGGTTTGCAGCAATAAATCACGGGTTCACTTGGATGCATTCCTTATTGCCCGTGGGAGCCCTGTTGCTAAGTCACACAATTATGTCACTGTGGAGCGTCTATGATGTTTTTGTAGTTGGGTTTTTTTTGTTCCCCAGCAGACCTTCTGGGCATATAGGTTTCCTTAAGCCAAAATCTTAAATTTCCAGTTGTTTATTAGGTGGATTTTGGTTATTGTCCTACCTGTAGCCTGGACAGGCTGTGAAGACATGTCTGCATATGGTTCTGTGCTGGGTAATTACATCGGTCACCTACATCAGAGCTGTTCCCTCTCCTTTTTGGAAAAAAATAGATAAAATATTATGGGTTTTAGTAGAACTTTATCTATTTCCAGAAATCCTACGTCAGTTCCTAATCATCATCATAATAAACCGTAACAATAAAAAAACTGAACCTAGATTTAGCTGAGATTAAGGGAACAAGTCTCCTTCAACATCTTAAGAAATCCGCTAGAAAGCAATTTGCAGTCTGCTTGCTTTCTGCCCAGAGAAGTTATGGATGTCTCATCCCTGGACATGTTCAAGGCCAGGCTGGATGGAACTTTGAGCAACCTGGGCTACTGAAGGTGTCTGTGCCCATGGCAGGGGAGTTGAAACTACATGATCTTTAAGGTCTTTTCCAACCCAAATAATTCTGTGATTCTGGTTTGCAGGACACCAGCTCTCTTACCCTGATGGCAAATTTTGGGTTTTTTCTGTGATTACACTGTTTTAAACTCAGAGCCTAAAAAGGTCTGCATGTTTCAATCTCTCCCTGTACACATAAAAGTTTCGGAATTTTTTTTTTTTAATTATTTAGATTCCGGTAGAGCATTTTCTTTGTAACTACTACTGCTACACACATTAAACCAGCTCTGAAGTTAAACAGCAATTAGAGCAAATGTTAAGATCATCAGCCACTCAGGTCTGTTAAAGCAGAAAACTATTTTTGAGGCAATCCAAGAAACACAACCCATCCAGCCAACGACAACACACCTTCCTCGTAAAGGCGAAGGTTTTTGTGCAGCCAACGAGCAGCTGCCTCTGACCCCTGAGCTCAGAAGAGCCTGAGTGCCAGATAATAATGCAGCTGCAATGTAGATGTATTCTGGGAGCACACTGTGCTTCAGTTTGCTTTCCCAAAAAAGAAGGTGTGTGCGTGGTGTCCTGTGAGTGCACCCAGCCGGACAGAGAGACGCAAGAGAAACCTGCTTACAAAGAGCAAACTGGAGCCAGACCTGAAACTGTGACAAGATGGTGCAAGCTGGGATCCGGGAGCACATGGACTTCTCTTGCAGAACCAGCTGTCCTCATCCCATGCAACTTTGGCTTCCACTGACAGAGAAGATCCTTTTTCTGTCATATACTGAAGGCAGAGCACATCCTTCATCAGACTGCAGCACTTGCAGGGCAGAACACATTCCTGATTATAAATAGCCACAAATTTCCAATCAATTTACAGCTAAGAATGACTTTAAAGAGGTCTTTAAGATTTCTTTCCCCCCACCTTCCTTTATTTAATAAAATAAAAACCCAGTTTAAATTTGTAGGGTGTTTTAATTCACTTTAATTCTCAAACATATCCCAGACAAGAATAAGGGCCGCTGCCTATGTTTATCCCAATGGCATCTTTCAGGCCATCCTGCAAATATAACCACAACACTCCTGATCATACAGGTTTAACCATATATCTGCATTTCCTGAGCATTTTGGCACCTGCCTGTAAGTAATTCAAACCATGTCTTTTCAACCTTACCTCTATTTTAACACTTCTTTAAATTCAGGTATACAAATGTAAATACAATGTGATATTTTACCTATTTATTTCTTTACCTGGGCCCCTGGATTTGCCTCCTGCCTCAGGCAGATCTCTGCCATGATCCTGGCACTTGCTCACCAGCTCCTCAGGGTTTAGTCCTACAGTCTGCATCCATCCTCCCCTCTCTTGTTTAATCAACATTTTTTTTAAATGGTGATTCTGCAGATATTTTGCCATTTTTCTCTGAAATGAAACTGTCACATGGAAAGGAGAAGTCATCGGTTGTACCAATAGGTGAGATAAAAAGGATGCAAATTGGAGGGCAAAATAATAAAAATAATAAAAAAAAAAGACACCAAAATCATCTTTAAAACAGAAGTGAGCAGTATTGGGTAGGGAAGAGCTAAGTACCTTGTTTATATACACCTCAAATACTTTTCCTTTGTGGAGGAAAAAAAAAACAAAACTGGATCTTAATACTCTCATGGGGACATTACAAGATCATTACACTTGGAGACTTTCCATCTTCCCCAGTCCATTAACATCCCATCCCCATACCTCAAGCAAGATTTCCCTGGAGACATCACCTTCTTTCATCACATCTAATATCTAATAAAGACATAAGAGAATTTAATAACAGACTGCACAGGGGAGACTTCTGTTCAAACAGCCAAGGTTGCTGCTGATGTGTTGTTACTACAGATGCTGAAAAAGTATAAGAGTGACCAGGAAAGTGTAGGGTGTTCAGTTTTGGAGGTCATGCCAGTAAAGCCACTGATCTCACCCCAGCCAGCCCAGAATTTGTACGAAATGAGGCAGAAAAAGCCAGTTTCATCTGATCAAATCCAGTTCCCTGTCACTTGGCTCTACAAATTTACAAAACTCTTTGGAGGGGGGATAGCTTCTCTGAAGGATCCCGAGACAACACAGCAAGTGAAGGGACCAAAGTTGTCAAAATGAACTTGCACCCATCTTAATCATACTTGCTGAATTTAACAGAATATTCCTAGATTGCTTAAAAAAAAATCCCCTGCCCTATTTGAGAAACCAGCCCCAAAAGGCACCTGGTTGGTTTCCTACTGGATTAAGTATTTGCATGAAGAGCACAGCGCTTTATGGCCCTTGTCTCCCAGCCCTCATATTGTTTCCACAGCCAAAATTTTCAATAATGACCATTGGCTTTTGGTCCTCAAATTGAAAAAACTTGAGAAGCTAATTCTTTTTTTTTTCAATCTGGAGGTGAGCAAGTATTGTCACAGCAGGTCTTGTATAAAACCATCTTAAATGAGAAGCTGGAAAATGAAGGGTGCAAAAATACCACACCACTTCTAAAACTTGTGGTGAGCTAAAATAAGGCACACTGACCTGATGACTGGGCCTTGAGGTTCTGTGTGGCTTGTTCATGCAGTGCCTGCCAGGTCCTTTGTCATTCAATTGTAGTTCATCTTTTACAAATCCATGTTCAGGTGTTCATTTTGCAGAGATGTACTAGAGCTTTTTCTGTAAATGCTTTTGCTGCTGCTGGAGCTGGGTGATCAGCTTCTCTGTGAACTGTTCATGACTCTTCTCAGGTGTGTGTGTTTGAACAGAGAAGAGAACAAGCCAAGTATAGACAAATGTTTGGTTGCAAACATTATATATGTACTATGAGATAAGTACAGATGAGAAATGGAAAACGTCTATTTGCTGAGAGCTGAGCCAGGTACCCAAGGGCAGTGTCAACTGTGCCCTCAAGAGTTCAGCTCCCAGTTTTGGCACTGGTTTTCTGAGGAGGGCATATATGCAAGGAATTGGTGGTAGCTGCATCAAGGTTATTCGTAAATAAAGAACTTGGGAACCTTTCTCACTAAATCTGTGAATTCAATTTTTACTACACTAAAAACATCTCAATGTTTTCAACTATTTAACGTAAATTGCCAGATTTCTTGCATGCTTCAAGAGATTCCCTCCAAAATAGAGTAGAGCTGGTATTAATTTCTGATCTGTTCTCCTTCAGCAAGGTCACTGTATTTTCTCTTGTTCCTTCACAGGATTCCTTCATTCTGGGCTCCCCACACTTGGTGTCCTCATCTTGCTTCTGGAGATTTGTCTTCACAGACCTGCTGATCACCTTCTTGTGTGTCACTCACTTCTACAGCTCCAGGGAGTCCCCACCACTTTGCTGCTGTAGCATTGAGCCACAGGGAAGAGGAGGTTTGCAAAGTCCAGAAACAATTTTAGGGAGAAGAAAAGAAATGCTGAGTGTTGGCTACTTGGCAAAGGCTGTGTGTTTGCTGCCGTTGTGGAAAATGCCTGGGAGGCACCATTAACCATTGCTCTTTGCTACGGGCTGGCTTGTGTCCACACTGCCAAGGACCAGCACTCTCTGAAGGGCAGTGGTTACCTTCGTGCTGTGCAGAACTTGGCCCGGGTCTCCTCTGAGCTCCCTGCAGAGCCCCACGGACCCTGGGTCAATAACTATTGTACTGGGGACTTTTTCTTTAGGCTTGAAATTCTCCAGATGATGAAAGGACTGGGTGGCAGCCTGCCAGCATGATGCTTTTCAGCTGGGTGTGAAGGCATTTGGGGTTCTACAGCGCAGCATGGACGTTGGTGGGCACAAGGACTCCTGGGATGGCTGGAGGACTGTCCAGAGTAGAGTCTGGTCCAACTCATGCCAGGTTCTTCTGTCTGGGCAATGCTGGAAAAAATCCCTGTCAGTCGTGTCGAGGTTTCTCCTTGGGAGAAACCAGTTGGTTTGCTCCAGAGCAGAGACAGGAGGGAGCTCATATGCATGCCACGGAGACAGCCGGTGAGCAGAGCCTGGGGGGAAACGGAGGCAGCCAAATTGGCTGGGCAGACAAAAGGAGCTTTCATACCCCCACCGTGGTCTCACCGAGTGAGACTTTAAACACAGAACAGGCAATGCAATTTTTCCTCACCATCACCCGCAGGATCGGCAGCTGGTCCCTCACCGCTCGCCCGCCACTGTCACAGCCTGGAGGTGACTCTGGCACGTGCTTCTTCAGCCACCATGAATTCCTAGAGCTTTGCCAGATGAGGACAATCTTTGTGCCTTGGCTCTGCAATTTTTAAAGGTTAATGTGACTAAACAGCAATTCTGTGTCTTTTTCAATCACCCTAGCCCTTGATTTTGGGCCTGTCTAGGGGTTTAGGCTTCGTTTTAACTTGAAGAGGTAAGATACATGAAACACTCACATAAAACCAAATTAAACAGCACACAACTGGTGGATTTCAGTATCTCCCCCATCCCATTTACAGCCCATGTTTTCAGTCATGCAGCTCTAGCTGAAAGCAGTATGACATTTCTCTCTATCATACATCGTCTATTTACAGCAATACATGAAAATGTTTACCTTAAAATATAAATGTAATTATACAAACATATAATTACAGATATGACTGTGCCTCTTTGAGCCACCTCGAATTATAGTTTCAAATTATAACAATAAAAAAGGATCAAATTAATGACCTTGATTAATTTCATTACAGAGCGGAGCGAACGCCGCTCGGCACAGGGTAAGATTACTCTGCCTGACCTCATTTCATCCGTCCTCTTCCCCTGCAACAGAAGAGCGCCCGATGGCACATCAGGTGAGCCATTCCTCCCAAAGACGTTGCTAAGCAATCAGCTGCAGGGTTATAAATGTTGAGTGCTTGATATACAGCGCATGGGGGTAGAGATTAACTTTTTTTTTTTTCTTTCCAGGTATTAAGGGAACTAGGGTGGTTCACCTGAGCTGCATTGAAATAGTTTGGAATCAGAAATGAACCCAGATTTAAAGCAGCCTTTGGTGTTTGTGTACAGACTGAACTGATTTATCATGCGTGCTATGTGCTGAGTTGCAAAACCTTGCTGTATTAGTGATTTAAAAGGAGGAACAATTTGATTTGTCATTACTAATAGGGATGTAACTAAATTAGTCTCCCACATACTTTATGCTGATGAGGTCATGCTTAGATTTCCCTTTGTAGATTTACATTCTCACTGGCTTTAATCACAACTAAGAAACATATTTTATGAGTAATACTATTATGAAATACTGAAGTATTTTCAGAGGGGTTTAGAAACCCAAGAAAGCCACAGAAGTAAAAATCAAAGGTAAGCTTTAATATTCAGCCCTATGTCGTACATTTGATTAAATATTAATTCACAGCAATGTGTTGGGTACTTACAACCAAGCTCTCTTGACCCATTTGAAATGCATGGTCACGTATATAAACTTGGCATTTGAAAAAGGACAGGTCAACTCTGTAGATCCCACTTAAATCTTTTCTACAGTCCTGGCTTAATTAGAGGTCTCACTCTACCCTTACAAGCTATTGACTTGATCACAGCTGTGGAGTTAGGAAAATATTGTTGTAAGATAGATATGCAGGCTTTGAAAAGGTACAGAGTTTCTCTGTAATATAGTGTTTTTTCTTTTAGATGTTTGTTTGTTTGCTTTATTTTTTTTTAGCAAAACAGCATGAAATGAAAGGAAGACAATGAAATTCTGGAGTGTTCAAAGAATTTGGCTTTTACTACCAGAAGCAGAACTGATGTCTGGATGGGAACATTAGGAATTGGGCTGCTTTCTAGTTAAAAAGGGGAAAAAAGGAAAAGCTGCTATGTAGAGAAGCTTCCTTGAACTACTTAGCGGGGTACGATGTGAGAAACGTATCAGGAGGCTCCTTGTGCAAGCTGGGAAACTGAAAAATCCAAACTACAGCAAGACACCTTAGCATTTGTCTTCATCAGTGAACTTGGGAGCAGATGGTACAGGTTAGCAGAGTGCTGTCCCTGCTTCTGCCCTGCAGCTTCTCAGAAGGGGCATTACATCCTCGACCATGGCTGATGCACCCACAACTATCAGTGAGTAATTTGCTACTGTCAGCCCCTGCTCTGACCACCAAATAAATTCAGCACTGGGAGCCACTTTTTCCCCATCCACAGTCATTCCTCAGTTCCAGCATCTTCCACTGAAATTTCTTGAAGGTTTTTGTTTGTGTGAAACTGTTACTATAATTTCATTTGGTATCAGAGCTTTGATCTCCCCACTTAAATGCCACATTAATGCAGAGCTCCCTTGGGTGCATGAGTTCACAGTATGAGTTAACCTCTTCTGCTGGAAGTCTCAAATATGATTTAGAAATAATTCTGTGCATTGTGACAGAAACAAAAACTCATCCTTAATTAAAAGTATAAATAAAGGAACTTCTCTCCTTAGACTAACTCAGATTCATACAGCAGCTTTGTGCTGCTTTTTCACTGCATTAAAGCAAAATTTCAAATTCTGCCTGCTCAGCCTAGAAGTCTCATTTCTGGTCAGAAAACAGAGCATTTTCCTGAATACCATTAAGCACCTGTGAGCAATAAGCTAGTTAGATCCACAAAACATTTAGATTTTTATCCTTCTTTTGGGAATAGAAACTGAGCTGCAAATTTTGGGAACACCCAAGTTTCATTACTGCTGTCAACTTGTAAGTGGTTTATTGCTATTTTAAACCCCTTTAAAAAGCCCCTCAAGGTGCTGTTGGTTTGATCCACAAAGGGATCAAGCTCAAATTTTGCAAAGAGCCTCTCAGTTGCTACCCACAGATTTTTGACTTCTTACCAAGAACGGGCTTGTGGGTGCCCAACCACGTGAATGCTGATGGAGCAGAGCTGCCTGCAGCCTGAGCTGTCCACCTCTCTCCCCAGTAGCTGTCAGGGGTGCCCAAGGACAAGAACAGGTAGAGGCTGACTTTACCACTCAGTGCCAGGAGGAAGCTTTTTGATGCTGGTGGCAGTCACTTCCATGCAGGACTCCAGTCTATGCTTCTTGGTGGTGGTGGTTTGTTTTTTTTTACCTAATTACATTTTTATGTTATATTTCCAGGTTCTGATCTGTACCCAGTCAATTGAATGCTGCAATGACTAAGGCCTTTGCTTGGTTTCATGCTCATCTTTCTAACCCCGTGATTCTTGTCAGCCTGGTCCTGGGCAGAACTGTGGCTGCTATGGAGGCTGCAGGGTCAATCCTGCAATCCTCCAGCCCTGCCTGTGAGCTGGCAGAGCCAAAGCCCACATCTTCTGGTTTAAGAGGACTCCTACAGGTACAAAAGCAAGAGCATCACCACTAGCACACCCAGCACTGTCCTACCACCGTGCTAAGGTGGCCTGAATCCCAAGTTAATTCCAGGACCGATATTTCCTTACCATCTCAAGGGAAAAACAAGCCCCTGTTTAGAGTGGACAGGGCTGCCACCTGGAGGCACCCCAGTTTTCCTACACAGCCAGTGGAGAGAAGGAAGTGCCTGTGTGAGGTGACTGCGGCTCCAGGGACGTCTGACCGGTCCCGTTGGACATTTATGCAGCCGGGAGATGGCAATTTTGGCACCTTGGTTAAGCAAAGTCTCTATGCTAGAGGCCTCTTTGGGGTTAAGGATTTAACCAAGAAGAACAGTGGCTATTTACTCCTAAACTCAGCCAGAGCACTCTCAAGGGTTTTCTCTCCAAGGCCAGGTTCAGGCAGGACCCAAACTCCCACCTCCCCACTGATGTAACAAATAAACAAAGCCCTAAAGCACTTCCGTCTTCACCAGTTACCTTGGGCACCTCACAAACCCTCTCATCCCTCACTGATCCTCTCCGGTCAGTACCAGACTGTGTTTTCTTTTCCAGCACGAGTCTTGCAGCCGTCTCGGTGTTTCCCAGGGGTTCCCGTGAGGACGGGCAGGGAGCACAGCAGGGTTGCGACAGGGCTCGTGGCACAGCGATGCCGCGTCAGAGCCCCACGTCGGGCGGTTTGAGCAAGAGGAAACAGCCTCGAAAACGTCAAACTGCTGCAGATTTCCTGAGAAGTCAGGGGAAAGGCAGAAAAGAAAGAGGCAACCGAGTACCCAGAAATTTGCCCCATCAGCATATAACGACTTACAGCTTACACCCCCTCTCCTGCCCAGGCTGGGGGATGATTAAGTTTTGCCGTGCACAGAGCAGCTCTTTTGTTTTTTGGGGTTTTTTTTTGCATGACGTTCCAGCAGAGCAAGGAGGTGGAGGGGAGCTGTGGTGGGGTTCGCTGCTCCTGCCACCTCACTTGGCGTGGTGGCCGGGGTGTTTTCTCCACCTCTGTGACCAGAGCTGTGTCCTGTTGCGATACCTGGAAGTGCAGTTCAGCAGCAGTAAAGGGAGGGGCAAGCAAAGGAGGAAGCCTCCCGGGAGAACACAGGAGGTCTGCGACAGGAATGAGAAACCCTTCAAACATTCATGTCCCACCAGAAAGTTACCATCAGACTCTGCCGTTCAAGGGGCACCTCTGGGAGATGCACCTGTACAGCCACCCCCAACAAAGGCTGTTCCCACAGAAATGTGCCTCTGAGGGTTCATTTTTATTTCCTAAATAATTTATGTAGACAAAAGGCAAGTGGGAGTGTGGGATTTCCAGGGTTCATGGAAACACCACCATTTTTGTTTCATGTGCAAGATGGGGAAGATGGAGCCTGATACCTTCACACTTTCTGGGCTGTGCCTTACCCCATAGGTGACATTTTGGGCACTGTCTGTAAAGAGATGCTCCAAATGAGCAGAGGTGCAGCAAGCCATCACCTTGCAAACAAATGAGTGGTCACTTCTTTGTTTGCCCAAAGAGAAGATTTATTCCCCCATTCCCAAAATATTGATGAGTACAGGGTTTCCCTCAAATCTCACAGTTAGCATGACTCCACAGGGACCCATTCCCAGAGGAGAGGCTGTTTGAACCCCTCTCTTAAGACCCTTACAGCAGGAGGCCTGGGGTAGATCACCATTATGTTAGCAAAAAACGGGGGGGAGGGTGGTGGAAAGCATTTCCCAAACCTGCCTAATTTTCATTTTCCAATATAAATTATTAAGGACATGAATTTATAGGCAGCCATCAAGTAAATTCACTAAGCTGGTTATGGTCTCAAATGTGATTATTTTACTTGCCTTACCCAGAGCAAATCTTACCTTTCATCGCTCCTGCCCCTTGCCTTGCTCCTAGTTTTGTTGACTCTGGTTTCTATAACCTCATGAAATTTTCCCTCTCCCCAGATGGGTGTCCTCAGTTTGCCAAGGCTTCTGCTTCTTGTGTTCTCTGCTTTCATGTTGAAAAATTAATGTGGAGATCAAGAGCTGAACTGGAACCAACCAACCTTGTGGGGCAGTTGAGGACTCCAAACACAGATCAGCAGGAGTCAGTCTGGTGCCTATATTAAATGGGGAAGCAAGGTCAAATAGATTCTCTCCATCTCAACCTCGAGGTGACAGCATTCCCCATCCCCTGGAAATGAAAGGTAGGACCATATTGCACCACAGAGCATTAAAGAGTGCGCTTTGCCCACCAAAACATCCTTTCCAGCTGC
Organism: Neopelma chrysocephalum; assembly: GCF_003984885.1. Classification (NCBI taxonomy): domain Eukaryota; kingdom Metazoa; phylum Chordata; class Aves; order Passeriformes; family Pipridae; genus Neopelma; species Neopelma chrysocephalum. The sequence continues at coordinate 246,268 of NW_020897804.1, read as the reverse complement.
TACTTCACTCCTGTCTTAATGTACATTCCTATGTGCACAGTTCTGCTGTGCAGTAATCTTACATAGAGCCTTTAAGGCACAGTTCTTCCCATCTGTCCCGGGGCTTATGCAGCATCTCCACTGCTTGTGCTAGTGGTATAGCTCTTGTGCAAACACACACCTCCTCCTCAATCACCTCAACACACAGTCTCATCTCACACCAAGCAGCTGTATCTCTATGCCCACTAGCAGAGTAAATTACTGCCAGCAGGATTTTATCCCCTTATGATCACAGATTGTTACAGTACAGAACTAATTTTTTCCAGTTTGCTTGCAAACATTTTTAAAAAATTATTATTTCATATAATTTGTGGCTCGCTCCTCACAGCTCAGCTCCATCCTCCCCTGGCACTGATGAGCACTGTCTTTGCAGTTGGGGTCTTAGTGCTAAAGAAGAGGCAGTTTTATATTCCCTTTCCACCTCTCTGAAGATGGAAGATTATGGAGGTATACAAACACACAGGGATTTGAAAAGCAAGTATCAAAAGAAACCTTATTCTGAAATATATTTACTGAGTCCTTCTTTTAAAAGAAATGAAGATTTCCCATCCCATAAGACCTTTCATTCAGCACAGACTGGCAGCAGTCCTCCAAGGAGAAATCGGAACATAAATGGCAAAATAAATCATATTTCTCCATTCAAAATAGGTCAGAGATAAGGAAGTTATCCTTCGTCACATCCATGCAGCAAAGGCGGGTGCCCAGCCAGTGCAGACCAGTATGTTCAAAGGATGGTTGTGTCATTTAACTTGGCTGATCTGGAGGTTTAGCAATTTCTCAGCAAAGGCAGTCACTTCCATAAAATAAAATAAAACAGTAAAAGAAAAGTTGTAATTTTATTTCTGGAATAATGTAATGCTGTCAAAACCACCCCACTGGGTTTTGTTGAGAGACAACTCCTTCATCCTTTCAGTGCACTGTGGGGTCCCTGGGGTGATACAGCCACATCAGGACAGCACTGTGGGGCAAAAACCCTCCTGCTATTCAAACTCTCCGGAGCAGGGGTTTTAACAGGCACTTTTCTACCAATTTTATCTTAGTCATACCTACAGGTGTTATGGAGGACAGTTTCACACTGGTTTTCACAGGTTGCTGCCAGCCTAGGCCAAAATCATTGCCCTGGCATTGCCCTTGCAGAGGGTGGGCTTGCTGCTCTGGGTTTTGAAGGGCGGGAGGAAGAGGAGATGCTCTCCCAGACATAAGCTGGAGATGTACTTCAGAAAGGGCAGCTGCACTGGCCTTCAAAGAGTTTTCTTTTTTTAAATAACACATCAAGATACATTTTTTTCATCTCTGTCCCCATTTTCACGAGAAATCCCAGTGTAATTTCCATGCTAATCAGATGAAAGCTTGCAAAATACATTTTCTTCAAGATGCAGGGGAATGTATTAAGTTAACTTCAGGTGACCTGTGACTCCGACAGTGACACACGCTGTTTAAATCCATGCAAATGAAAACCTTGCCCATGCCACAGGCAAATACTTTGCTTCCCCATGCTGCTCGCATGGAGCTGGAAATGTTCGATGAGTGAAGTCTTAGTGATGCATTTCAGCAATAATTCATATGCTATACATAATTTAGGACCTCACTGCAGTCCCCCCGTAACACACGTTGTACAGCGTGTACACACAGGGCCAGACGGCAGCTTTAAGGAGGCTCCAGGCATAATCCACAGTAAGAAGAAGTTTGATCCATCTCCAATTTGCACCTGCCAGATCATGAAGGGAGCTAATTGGATTAAAATATTGTAATTATCATTTCATTTACATGCGGTAAAACCTTAGGGAAACATTTTAAATGGCAGAAAATTTGAGGATGCAGTCTCTGAAGTCTGCTTCTTAAAAGCCTAATGCTCTCTCCCTTCTTCATTGCCTGAGACTAGAGTTTTATTCCCAGGAAAAGGTGAGTTTGATAAGCAGCTGATGTAGTGCACAGACCACAAAGCACTGCTTGGTTTGATCACAGTCATATTTGTCAAGGCTACTTGGATGCCTTTGATATCAGCAGTCCCTAGTGACTCTCCCTGCGGCCCCCACTCAGGAAAAATTAGCTTTAAAACATCTGTAAAGAACTTGACCTTGGAGTTCAACAGACACCCGGTTGCAGGGATGACTACGAGTTGAGAGAAGGAGCAGAAAAAGCCTTTCTTGGGCTATAGTAGCAGCTCCCTCTTCTTCTCCACAGGGAGACAATCCTGTGTTTTGGGGCCAAGAAGCTGTCCCTGAATGCCCCAAGAGAGGGTTAAACCAGGAGCAGCACCTGGCCCCACAGACCTACCTCACAAGTGGAACATGAGCCCCTAGATGGGGCTGGAATACTACCTGCCTCTTGGTGCATCTCCCAGGAGGGTGTCCAGCAGGTCTGTGGCAGCCCAGCCCTGCCGTGCCCTTGGAAACAACAGAGAGCAGGGATAACGTGCTGCATCTGTACTGGTGCCTGTCACTAAGGAGCAGGAGACTACACACACACAGTGTGATGCAGTTTCAGAGCCTAATGAAGCAGAATACAAGAAAGGCCAAAAAGAACCCAAAACCGCATCTCCTCACACCTACTGGGTGCGGTGCTCTTTAGGGGACATAACTTTGTGTAGGGCAGTGAATTTGCTTGGCAGATTTACAAACCAGAGGTGGGCTGTCCCCACTCCCGCATCAGTTGGATACCTCAGCCTGGATCAGCATGAAGCCACCATCATCCGGGTGCCCAGTGGAGAATTCTGTGTCAGAATATGTCCAGTTAACTTCTGTGTTTCTTCCATGACACTGATTCAGGAATAAACAGTCACAGCCACGATGAGAAATAACCTAGAATGTTGCAATGCCCTTGTTATCACAATAGCCTCAGGGTCTGCCCTGGTCTCCTGTGAAGCTGATATGGAGCTACTGATAGAGGGCAACTTCAAGCCTCGTTGAGCAGCCAGGCCTAAGCATGTATGTGAATTGTAGAATTGTATGTGCTCATCAAGAGCAGAAAGGTGGCAACAGAAGAACAAATATTACCCTTAAGAGGGGGGAAAAAATGGAAGGAAACTGCATTTTAGGGAATGTATTAACCCTTTACATGAGGCCACAAAGCTTTGAGAAGTCTAGTCTGTAACTGAGGCCCTGCTCATGCTAGTGATGAAGCACAGGAGCACACGAGGGCAGCTTTAGTAGCTGTCTCAGCACCTTGCATGACTGCTGGCAGCCCAGAGCCTGGACTGACACACTTACCTGGTTTCTTTTTTGGGACATTCAACTCGATACACAATACATGATTTTCAAAGGGCAAGCACCCCACCCAGTCTGGAAACTGGAGACTTTGTAAGATGTGTCCCATTAGACAGGCAAAAATCAATGCCTACTTGGTCATTAGTCATTCTGGAAACCTCCGCCTTGGTGAGTCAGCCTGGCATACCTGGCAAGCTGGAAGGGAATCCGGTTTTAGGAATATTTTCTTTTTTGCCACCCCAAAGTTTTCAACTTGAGCTGCACAGGCAGCAGCCGATCTCCCTGGGAAACTACCCAGCTGGGAACATGGCATGAAACCTATTTCTGGTCTCACCACATCACATCTAATGCATCTAAAAAATATGTAGCTGATGAGTTCCCTCTCTCCAGAAACAGAACAAACACATAAAAGTATCACCAAAGCAAATTATTGGATGATGTCCTGGTAAATGCACAAGCCCAAGGGAGAAGGATAAAAGTCTGAAAAGTAGAATTTGCTATTATCAATTTTTTGGTGAGACATCTCCAAGAAGGGCAGCACCAAGGATAGTTGTACAGAAAAACAGCAAACACAGCTGGATCAGAAACAGCGCTGCCATTCATGCAGTTCCTCCGAGGTTCAAATCAGTTGTGACAGTTCTAGCCTGGATTTCTATTCTCCACCTGGTCATCCCAGAAAATCATCACGTCTGCCCATTTCCAACAGGCACAGCCTGCTATGCTGTAGCAGAGAGCTAAGCAGGGTAGTTGTTACCAGAACAGCCACAACTGCTGTGAATGTATACAATGTGTAAAGATAAAGCAGGTCAATGGAAACGCAACTTTCCACATTTAGCTGCCAAATGCGAGCTAATCATGACTTGTAACCATTGCATTTCTGTGAACCAAGGGGTGTGGCCATGGTGCTTTGGAGAGGAGCGCAGACCATCAGCACAACTGTCGCCTGAGTTTCCTTTAGACACAAATGGAAGTGCCCATTTCCATAGCACAGGAGATTGGGATTGCCCAGGAGAGCTGCTCAGGTAAACACCAAAGCATATGAGCAAGCTGACAAAACTCTGGAAGTCAGGGGATCTCAGCACAACAGAGCTCTCCCAGTTCTGCTCAGGTCACCACATTGGACCATGCAGCGACAGAACTGGCTGGGAACCATGATTTGTCCAACTCTCCCTGATCACGGATGGCTGCAGAGCCCAAGGCTGTAAAACTCCAATGCAATGTCATTCTCGAGATACCAGCAGCAGTGTTGGTGGTCTCCTGAGCGTTGCACTCAATTGCTATAAGGCAGCATCTGAGTTTTATGCCATGATGAGGTTTCCTCCACTGCTGTCTACAGAGAGCTACACTGCCCTACGACAGTCTCTACCAGCATCAAGAGACCATTTATTCACAGATGGGATGATGCTGTGCAGGTCAGGACTTCTTGGCATGTGTTGCTTCACCTCCCCAGTGACACAAACCTGCCTGCTGTGCTGGCTGCCAGGGACACTCGAACAACTCTTTACATCATTAAGTCTTCAGTGCTGCTCAGAAGCAACCCAGTTCTTTTCTTTGTGCTGTAATGTAGCTCAGTGGTGCCTTTTTTGTTTGTTTTTAGCAATCCATAGCGTTACTTGTCAATGAAACTTTCCCACTTCCTCTCCTTGGACAGATTCCCAGTAAATTGCTTCCCCAACGAGGTGCATTTATATGATCACCCTTGAAAAGTGTCTTACTCTTTTGATGGGACAGGAAAAGGAGGTGGCATGCAACTGGGACATGAAAAGGATATTCTTTAGCATAGTAAGGAAAACATGACTGCTAGAACAAGACATCTCAGGTTCCTTCTAGGGGTATGCCCAACTCCGAGCTGCATCAGATTCCTGCTGTTTCCAAGGGGAGACCTGCAGAAGAATGAAAAAGGGACATAGGTGGACAACCCTGGTCGTCTGTGCTTCCAAAAGGACACAGACATGATGAGAGAGCTGCTGTCTGCCACCCCACAGAGGAATTTTGCTTGTGGTGTGAACTGTCTGCCTGAGTGCTGTGGAACGGATCGCTCAAGGTTAAATTGGATTAAACTGTTACAGCTCCACTTTCCCACGTGTGGTTTAAATTTAAACGCTATAAATTTCATGGTGAGTTATTAAAACCTTCTTGGCAAGGAAAACTCATCTCTCAAAGAAAGAAATTTTTCTCCAAGTTTGCAAACCCAGAGGGAGGCTTTAAGTCAAGTTCACAGTGAGATTTCCAAGTGGAGGGGAAGGAAGAGCTGAGGTGTTTAATCAGCGGCGTGCGGGAGCCCTGCGGAGCAGTCTGGCCCTGCTCTGCCATGTCAGCTGCTCACCAGGTTTTCATGGTCCCACGTTGGTCCCACGTGTTGTGCCTGGTGGCACAGATGCTTCTGGAGCAGAAGCCAAGCTCTGCGCCGTATGGCACATTCGGAGACAGCAGGACGTTCTGGGCTGGATGTGTGGAAAATTTTTGTAAATACTTGTCAGCATAAATTAACAAACAAGCCTTGGGAGGCCTGGGAATGTCGTTCTTCCGAGAAGTCCCATCCTGCCAGTTTCTCCTGGTATCACCCAGCCATGCAGTGGTCTTTTTATGGGGTGGGTGTAAAATGCCTCACTGAGTTTGGGTAGAAACTACGCAAAGATGATCACAAGTATCATGCACAGGGATGGACAGTTCTGCATGGCTACTGCTCCTTGTTGGGCCAGGGAAGCCCCCAAGAGAAACCTCTTGCCCTACTGCTCCCTGAAGGTGCTTACCAAAAACCACGAGGCAGACCCTGGCAAGTGCAAGAAGAGAAACCTGTAGGGAAAACAGCCCTAGACCAATAGTTTGTGGCAGGGCAGCAGAAAAGCAGAGCTTCCTCCTGCTTCCCACCCCAAGGGAGGACATTAAACACAGCCCTGTCAAGGACAGCACAGCAGACACACTTCTGCACTCTCCAGACTCTATGTTAAGCCTCAGAGGACTGAAATGCAAATCACTCAGAGCTGGTTTCTGTTCTCAGCTGTCACACCACAGGAGCAGCACCAGCTCAGGCTGTCCTGGTCCACACGCTTCCGACACTTGCCTTGGATGTGCTGCTGTGGGAGCAGATGTTCACAAGCCGCTCGGGTCTTTCCAGTGGCTGAGTAGATTTTTCAGCCTGAAGCCTCCAGCAGGCTCCCACATCAGCCCAGGTGGGCACAGCTGTCATCTTTGAGAAGGTGAACCACAAAGCTCTTGCCCTCGCCCTTATGCAGCCAGAAAAGGGATGAGGCAGCCCCACGTGCTGCTGGCTCCGTGCACAGCCAGGCCATGGACACATAAGAGCATCACTTTGGGCACTGAGATTTGCCTGTACAACCTCAACTACTGATATCCATTTCAAGACTTCTCGAGCATGGGAAAACACTAAACCGCCCCTCATATCCAGCTGCAATTCCAAGGGGATCTAGAGGCCTGGCTGCTTATGGGGCTTGCTGCTGTTTCCGTATTAAATGCCACAGGCAGCACTTGGAGCAGGACAGACAGTGCTGGAGCCTCGGCTGGTGGAAAGGCACCCGCTCAACATCCACTCGTGTGTGCACGGGCTCAGGGGCTTCAGGAGGACCCAGGCGAAGGCTGAGCTCTGTCAGGCACTGACAGCCCGGCGCTGAGCCAGCCAGGACTGATCAGGGCATCAGAACAGCCCAGTGCCTGAATACTCCCAAGAGAAGAAGAGAACTGGGTGTTTTGGTGGGTAGTGGTTTTTTTGTTTGTTTGGCTGGGGTTTTTTGTTTGTTTGTTTGTTTGCTTTAATAGGGCTGCAACGGCTGGCAGCTGCAACATTTGGGAAATGTCTCCCTGTCTCCCGCATCCCTGGGGCCGCTCCCCCCGCCCCGCACTGCGCCCGGCGGCCGCACGGGGTCACACCGAGACTGCGCCTCGCCCGCCCGGGCCAGCGGCAGCCGCTGCTTCCAGGGCCAAATCCACCACCTCCGGGAGCGGTGCCTGAGCACGGGGGACAAGCGTCGCTGGGTTCTGTCCCAGAGGGGTTGGACATGAAAACCCGAATTGCTGCTCTTATCCCACCCCGGGGAGCTGCTCCCTCCCCGCCAGGCTCGGCGGCTTCACGCTGCAGCTCGTGGGCTCCTACGGGTTCACGGAGCATTGAGAATCTGATAGACCTTCTCGCTCGAGGCGGGAGCGCAGCGGAGCCGGGACCTCCCCCGGTGCCATCCCGGCGGTCCCGGGGTTCCCAGGCGCTGGCACTGTCGCCAGACCCCGCCACCAGCAGTGACAGCTGTCCGCAGCCGCGCCGGTGACGGGGCTCCAGGAGGAGAGCGTGATCCCTGCTAGTCTGCCAGGTGGGAAAGCTTTCAGCACTTGAACCGCTTACATTTGACCCAAATATTGCGCTGTACATTGGCTTTAACGCTCCTGCGTGACAGCTAAGCAGGGGACGGAAGGACTCGGTACTCAACCACCCCCCCCAACACAATCGGCTTCCACGCAGCTCAAGCACTTGACCTAAAAGTCCAATGACTCGGCACAGCCAGACCCCGGTGCTGTGACAGCAGGTAGGGCAGCCTGGTTTGTGGAAGCGCTGTCTGCTCCCTGCCCCGTGCTGCCGGGACATTCAAAGAGGAGAAATTACGATTTGTCAAGAAGAATTGGAAAGAATAGCTTTGCTGCATTTTAAATATGAGATGTTTGTTTTGTTGCAAGATGACCGTAGGATGCCAGGACAGGCCTTAAAAATACTCAGTGGTCCCAGTGGAGAAACTACAAAAGAAACAGAAATAAGACTGGTAGCTGTTGGATGCAATGCAGGAGCAGCAGTTCATGCCCCAGCAGAGCAGGGGGACACGGGGCTATGGGTGGAGGTGGTAAAGAAGGGAAATATTTTAGCACGTGGCAGACTTGGAAGGGCTCGTGCAGATCAGTCACGGCAGAGCAGAACCTCTGCACACCCAAACACCCGGGAACAGCGAGAAGCCGGGGTGGGAATCACACCCCGCAGCAATAACACACTGACTCGGCAGCACAACCACCGCTCCCGCGGGTCCGGGGCCACCCGAGCGCGGTGCTGTGCCAGCAGCTCCGGTGCTCACAGCCCCCAGGAGGAGCCCACGCTGACACCTCTCCTGCTGCAAATCGCTGCACACAACATTTAGCACAGAGGGCTGGTGAAACAGGGAGATAAAACATGCGTTTGGAAAGAACAAAACAATCCAGCAAGGGAGCTGGGAAAGCTGAGCGGCCCGGGAATTGGCTGATGGCTCGGATGTGTTTTCACAGCCTGGGATCCGTGGGGCAAGCCTCTAGGATGCTTCCCTGAGCAGCTGGGCAGAGCCAGCAATCACTGAGTGCAATTAACTGCTTCATTACCACCTAAGCAAAACAAACCAATCAATCTCTGCTTCGTTTACCCAGAGAAGAGACTGATGTCAAGACACAAACATCATATTCCAGACTGCAGCCGTGACCCACACCCTCCAGCCTGGCACGGTGACTCTGCTCCCCAGACACTCCCTGGGAGCAGATTTTAGATATCCCCTGATATTTCAGGTGTGCTGATACCACACCAGTGAGCCAGTGCTCAGCACCCCCATGAGCTGAGCTGCCCCATGGTGTTGATAAATACCTGCTGAGATGGAGCTGTAGGCCCAGATGGGAATGATGGAGATGAGAGCAGAATTTATTCTTCTGAGGTCCACCTTGAGCACTGGTGCCTGTGCTTGATGCATCCAGCAGGTCTGGGATGTTTAAACAAGCCAAATGAAGCCCAGAGACTGGTTTTACGATGAGGACAACCTGCCAAAGGGAAAGGGAACCTAGAAGACACCAATCACTTTCAGAGGACCAGGAAAAACTGTGATTTTCAAGCTGAAGCCCAGAGCCACCCCAAGCCCCAGTTTACATGGCACAACACCCTTTTACAACAGCATAGACATTTCCCACAAGCTCTCTTCTTCCCACCAGACACATCTCTAGATGAGGCTCCAGGTGACAGGCAGGGAGAAAAAGGTCCCCTGCCACGCAGGAGGAACAGGGATGACTGACTCTTGAGATCCATGGTTAAGCTTCAAAGGGTCACTAAAACATCAGTCTCTGGAGACTTCAGCATCTCTAAAACCTTCAGTCTACTGAGAATATTAAAGTCTGAGTACAGTAAAAAGAACTGCACTTAACTCTGTGATGAGGTATAAGTGATCTGTGAAAGGGATTATTCATGGATGTTTGAAATAGCAGGACAGGACAATCCGATCTTGTGTCCCTGAGTATTTTAATAAGCTCTTCTGTAGGATGGAGATAACATCCCTACAGCAGTGTGATCGCACGTCAGCATGCTGGTACCGTGGTTAGCAGGGAAAGATCGAGGCACAGTGCATTGTGCAGGGTTGAGGATGGAGTTACTGTACAAAATCGTACAGACTCCACTGTGGCAGAGTGTTGCAATGCCACTGCTCTGGGGATACCCAACAAATGCTCACAACAGTCCCTTCATCCTGAACGTGTCTGAAGGGATGGACTGGGACAGGGACTCGGCAGAAGCGGCAGGGGAGCCAACAGCCCCTTCTTATGCTCAGGCAGAGGAAAGGCCTGGCTCCCCCCTCCAGTCCTTCGTGGCTGATGTGCTCTGCTGGGCAAGAATATGAATAAATCCCTTTGGTGTAAGATATTTACTTACATCTTCTGTTGTACCTGCACTGTCCGTGCAGGGTTGGCCACTGTGTTCCATGCCCCGCTTCTCAGGCAAACAAGCTCCCTGCTCTGTGGCCAGCAGTTGTGAAGGAAAACAAAGCAGAAGGATCATTTATTCTCTAGATGCAGGTAGGGTTTGGGAAAACAGTGATTCTACATGCCCAGCCCTGCTCAGTGTCCACCCGTGGCACACTGATGTGGTACCCACAGCCCAGCTGGGCCTGGTGCAGGAGCGATGCTTTCAGCATGACACCAGTGCTGATAAGCACTGCAGGAAATCACAGCCAGCTCACAAGGGCAGGAGAACTGCTGCTGGAAAACTGGGAAGTGATTCCTTTAGCTGATTATAAACTGCACATTGGGAGATTTTTGTGGTCGGGGATTTTCCTCCCCCTCCATTAGACACTGGGCTCCTAAATGGCAGCGCATTCCTCCCTGTTCCCTCTTCCTTGTGTTTAATCCGTTACCTTTCTTTCCCTGCTGCTTGTAACAGTCCAATGTCAGTGTGCCTCCAGCCCCGTTGTAGGATTAACTCCAGGGTGAATTGGGGAGTTGGAGAGTGCTGAGTGGCTTGCTGTATCCCACCAGCACATCAGCCCACAGAGAAATCCCTCTTCTTGGTAATTCCTGAATCCATTAATAAACTTGAGACCACCAGGACCCTGACCTCTGGTGCAGGACAGCCCCACTGAGTGCTCACCTCTGCCTTAGTCCCAGCATGGGTGGCTGAATCGCTGTGCCTGCAGGGAGCGCCTGATGTGGTGTTAGAAATACTTGTGATCGTAGGTAGAGAGTCCATCACACCTGTTAGCTCACTGTTCAACAGCAGGTTATCCACAGGAGAATTAGCCTCTTCTTTCTTACGTGCATTTATTCAAGCTGGCTCAACTGCTGGCCCTTGGTTCCCCTCAGAGCCCTGCCAGGTGGGCAGAGGAGCCCAGCTTACCAGACCTGTGCACCCAGTGTGGGCATTTACAGGGTACTGATGGGGTCTGCAATTTGTCTTCTCTTTGATACATTCAGTAGATGGCAAGTCCAGAGATTTCCAATCCATTAGTCACTTCCCACGGCTTTTCCCTCACAGCAAAACACGCCAGAAGCACTTTTAGCAGGACGCTCGCTCAACACCTTCCTCCATTCAGCTGCATCTTCCCTTTTGCCAGGTGCTTAAGCCTTTTTATAAATATCACAAATAAATGCAACCCTGCAGAGGCTGCTGGAGCTGCCAGCGCTGAACCCCAGCAGCACAAGAGCACAGAGCAGCCAAGAAGATACGATTTGGCAAGAGCCAACTTCCTCTGGCAGCTAATGATGTGACAACATCTGAACCTTGGGAAGACACTGGAAAGCCTCCAGGAGTGGCACATGGGGCAGAGGGATTTATCACACGGCGCTGGTGTTCTCGATGGCTTCCGAGCAGTTTGTTCTTAGAGGAAGCACTTTTGTAATTGCTTGATTTGGGGTTAATTTTTTTTTCTGTTTAAAACCAACCTAATATTATTTAGTGATTTGTATTTACTTGCACTATGTAATTAGATCACTTTATGAGAATTATTTGTTGCATGAATGGGAATTTGAGATTTTTAAAAAGTGAACACTCCTTTTTTCTTTTCATTTCTTACTGCAGCAAGCAAACAGAGAAAAAAAAATAAAACCAACAAGCAAAAAGACAACAGCATCTCTGTCCCCTCTACCTGCCAAGGAACAGGATTTCTGTAACACTGGGTGGGAATAGAGAAGCAGCACACCCAATGGATTTTTCTCCAAGCTCCTTGAAAATACCCTCAATGCAGTAGGTAAGACAGTGCCTTGCAATCCCCTCCTGGGAGTTGCTTTGGGCAAAAAAAGAGGGAGGGAGGGGAAAATCCCTTTAGGCAGTGTCCCTCAGGCTCTCACCTTCTCGGCTGGCCAGGTCCAAGGTCCCCAACTCAGGGCTGCATCACCTGTGGGCTCCTGACAGAGGCTGGCTCTCTACTTGGGCATTTTTAGTAAGTACCATGAAGAGTCTCTTGCTAAGATGCCCTTAAGCTTTCAGACTTTACACCAGCCTGATTTTTAGATTCTTTACTGCAGCATCTACTTCACTTTTGTTCCAGTATGAGACAAAAGTTGCATGGAGGCAGAGCATCTGGATGCAAGTTTGCATCCTCAGGTTTTCACAACACACGTTTTTGAGACAGACACTAGGCACAGCCAGTTTCAAATACTCCCTACAGGAAGGAAATATGGAAGCATTTTCCCTGAGACTCAGTTTAGAGTCTAACTCCAATATCATTCCTTTAATGAGAAAAAAATAAAAGGCAAAAGCAGAATGTGAGGAGCAAACATGACAGAGAAAACTGCCTTTCATGAGTACAGCTGGGCAAGGTTTTCCTACTGATCTCCAAGCAAGGTTGATGTTCTGTCTGGTAAGAAACTCTCAAAAATGTGGCAATTAGAGGGTTTAAAATGGGTCAACAAATGAATTTCTGGTAGCTCTATATTCTGTTCCAACACACTTGGACCAAATTAGTTGAATTTTCTTATTTGAACAGAGCTTCCTTACATGGGGAGTATAGCAATTTCCTTTTTTTTTTTTAATTACCGAGAGTTATTTCTAGACAAAGATAAGTTACAATCACTGGCTCAAACCTTTAATTTTTGTTCCCCACTAGAGAGACTATTTCCCCCAGAGATCACCCATCCATATTTCTCTTTCCAGTAGCTACAAGTCCTCCTAGACAAAAGCAGATGGTTCAGAGACCAAACCCAGGACTTTCAAACTACTCGATGTTCAGTTTTTCCTGTACCATCTCCCAGTGCTTGAGAGCCAAGGGATCACAAGGTAGTTTCTTTTAAATGTATTTATGAAGTTGAAGAAGTGATTATTTTTCTGTTTATATCTTCAATTATTAATTTCCAGCTTTCTGCAGATAAGCCAAAGAAAGTGAAATCAATTTAAAAACCCAAAACAACCCGAAACCAGCAGGCTTTACTCTGCATAATAAACAGAAAAGCTGTTAGTGAAGCAACAACCACAAATTGTCTTGGCCAAAAAAAATAATTATCTATCAAGTGCCTCAAAATTCAATCTCAGAGGCTCCCCAAACACAGAGGAAGATGGCACAGTACAGGTCCTTCAGTAAAAAAAGTCAGGACAATCTCTGCTCTTAATATACCAGACAGGTGACTTCTCATGGCCAAGACCTGACTGGGACAGCCCTTGGTGGAGCCACTGTTCCAGCCCTGGAAGGATGAGGGACAACTTTCTCCAAACTGTCCAAAAAGGCTGAGGCACTTAACCATCACTTTCAGACACATCTTTTAAGAAAGATGGATATTTTTAGCATGTTTTACAGCACATCATCAGAGAGAAATTACCAGCACAAGTGCAATTCAGGACTATTTCTTCTCATCATCTTCCACCATACTGACAAGCCCCTCAGAACCACAGCCTAATTCCACCTAAAAACCTGAAAGCTGTCCACTGCTGAAATATTACCTAGAAAGCAGTCATCTCTAACACCCTCCCTGCTGCTATTTTCTTTCTTTTTTATTAACTCAGTGAATAAAATGTCAGGGTGGTAACAGCAATGTTTTACTGCCCCGTGAAGAACTATGTAAAAGTGCAAAACCATGTAAATAATACTTTATAGAGTAAGACATGAGTTTAGTGCTTGCTTAAGTGGTGTAAGTGCCTGGTACGGGGTTACTTTCAGAAAATAAAATCTCTGTAGTATCTGAGGTAGTTACAAGCTCAGTGCTTGCTGGCTGCACCATTCCCAGGCACATTCCGTCACATCCCAGCTGCGTCAGACATCTCGTGCTATGAGAAGGGGCAGATGGCAGCATTGCTCAGAGCAGCTGGACATGAGCAGCAGCCCCTTTGCAGTCACCTCGTGCCCACAGGCAGCCGTCACTGCTCCTCAGGGGTGGGAGGCCTGGAGACCCCACTGTTGATACAGCACTTGGGACACAGAATTCTCTTTTGCAGACAGGCTCAGTCAGAGCCCAAGCAAGGTGGTGGCAGAGAAAAACTGAGAAGACAAATCAACTTCATACCTTTGAGTGAAACATGAGGGAAAATCATACTTTACACTTCAGAGCCTTCATGTTTAGTGAAAACAAGAAATGAAGCGAGTTCATGAAAGACTAATTGCCCAGTTTGTTTTATGCATGAGCCCCAGCATTCCTACCACATGCAGTTACAGCTTGTTTTCAAAGAAAACCAATTACTTCATTAAAACATCATCTTCACACTTTCAGATCTGCTATAACAAGTCTTCTCTTCCTTCATCCTTCTGGACTAATATTTTGCCATTTTTTGGTTTAAGAGCAAAGGGACAAAAGAGCCAAATGAAAAAAATCAGTCTTGGCATTATCTATTATTTACTAACAGCTATTAAAACCTGGGAGTCAGGATCCATCCTTTCTCCTTCACAAAGTAAAGGAATACTGCAGAACTTTAAACAACATGGTGCAAGACCCATGGCAACTCAGGCAGCCAGGAAGGACCTGTGGCAGGATGTTCCTGCAGGTACAAGGAGCAATAGAGATGAAAGCTCCTTGAGTTGTCTGATATTTCACTATCTGCAAGATACCCAAGGAGGCCACAGAATAACTCAGGTTTATACACAGCAGAAACTGAAAGCTGTGTGATGTGGTGGGGTAAAGGGGGAAAGAGGAGAAGGAAAAGGAGCTAAAAAACCCCTCAGAAATAGTCAAAAGGATGCCCATAGGGATGATTTCCTTCCAGACAAACAACATAAATAAAGTATAATTCAGTAAAATGCTATCATTAGAAAATAAGGGTTCACAGTAAGCACTTGACTTTGCAGCATAAACCTTTGTTACAAATAAAGATGTTTGAGCCATCACAGTCCCTCTGACGAAGCAGAAAGCAGAACCCTCTGTGCCTGCCTGTGCAGGAGCAGAGTGCTGCAGTCTTGGCACTGGCGGGGAGATGCTATCGGGGGTTGCCACGGAAACTGGAGGATGCAGCCCCAGCAGCTTTGACTTTGCATGAACTGACAGTGAGTTCAGCGAGACACTGAGAGCGCTGGTGGTTTCCTCCAGCTCCCAGGCAGGACTGGGATGGGGCTTTGTTTGAAGCTTTCCTATAGTCCATCCCCTGCTTCCCCATCTTTCACATCTCCCCACTCCTGTGCAGGCACAACCACACGGGCACACAGCCCACTTCCTGCTCCTTCCTCTCAGGTTAGATAAGGCACACAAAGGTCATTCCTCACCCATCACTTCCACCCAGGTTCCGCCTCACTGAGATGCTGTGGGACAGCTTTTAAGTATATTTGAGCATTCTGGACAGAGGGATTGCCTGGAAGCAGAGATATTTTATTGAAGTTCCTTTCACTGCAGAGGGAGCCTTGATATCCATCTGCTTTTACAAACCCAGACAGAGCAGAAAATGCTGTACAGACCCAGAAAGGATCACTTCAGTGTTTACTGTAATTATTTCCCCCCGCCCGAAAACAGCTGTGATTCAGAAGGAACCTACCATATGAGAGAGTCCAGCACCAGGTGAATTACTGCCACCTCTGCAAATGTTGCTCTTACCTTATTAGCCCATTCACTCCCATTGTAGTATCCCCAACAGGAAAACTGCTGCGGAACACATTGTGTTCTGGAGAAAAGAAATCCCCTTTTTTATTAAAATGTCCCTTTAGGATAAATTTCTACTGTTCATTTATTCATACACACCTTAAGGCAGCAGTATTTGTCCATAAATATTATGTATATTAATTCAAATGCAATCTTACACTTGTGTGCAGGCTTCCCATAAAGTTTTCCCATTGTTGCACCACTGAAGCTGAGATCCTAATGTCATGGAGCTGTAACATGGTTTTTGTTCGGTGAAATTGCATCCCAAAGCCATGCATTAAGTCCTCTGGAAACGAAAATTAATTCTCATAAAACCTTTAACAGCTGTATCTCATACAAGGAGCAGAACAAAGCAGCTCTGGGCATTTATGCTTCCTAAGGATAACTGTGCACATAGATGCAAGGAGCGCCGTTTTCATTGCAGATTTGTGTCCCCCACAGAAAAGATTATTCAGATGTGACACAGGCAGATCAAATGTGCCTGATGTGTGAAGTGCCCGTTGACACAAGATATTTCGGGAAGGGAGATTTTCAGCCGGTGGCAAGAGATAGCACAAGGCAATGCTAAGTGACAGGCTGGTACTCCAGGTTTGATTTACCACCCCTTCTCTGTACTTCCATTTTCAAATTTAAACTCCTTTCTTTCATGTTACTTGCAAAGTGAGAAAGACTTGAGGCCGGTTTGTTTGACAGGATGGCAGCTGTCACTCCATGTAAACATACCCCGAAATGAAAGAGCAATCCAGCACATGGAAGTAGAAAGTCCTGACACTTTAATTATCTGAAGAGATTACAAGATGAAAGTCTTCCTTGAGGCAAATGTATATTAGTATTGATATAGTCATTGTGCTTTTCAGTAAGAGAAATAGGAGTCTGTATTTACATAAGAAACTATAGTGTTTGAGATCTTTAAATATCATATTTATGGAAATGATTCTGAATTACAGCATTTACAAAATAAAAACAAGCTTAAATAAATATTCAGTCCATTAAATAAGATTTTTTCCACAGAAGCAACTTTTTGTGCATATTTATTTCACAATTGAAGTTTGTTGCAATTTTTTTATTCTATAAAAGAAGCATTAAATTTGTTGTGTTTTTTTTTTCCTAAAAATAAAACTGCAATAATCATTGCAATGTGAAGCCTGAGATTTAAGCCTGAATAAGTATCATTGCTCGCACCACATTACCCATCTCCCACCGATCATGCAACCCCACGCCTCTCCAAACTCTGGTGAATGCAGACACTCCAACTCAAGGATTTCATGAGCAGGATTTCAGGGAAGTAATAATAGTAAAAAATATAAATAAGGTGAGAATAACACATAATAGCTGACATTGTCTACAAACAGCATCATAAGGCTTGTGCATTACACGTAAACTAAGTGAAGCTGTTTCATCTGATTCAAAATGACAGTAGTGCCGAACTGCTGTACCCTTATATGGCTCATTAACACTGAACATTGAACAAAGGGAATGTCCCCACAAAATAAATAAATTATATTTAAAAAAAAAAATCAACACTGGCCAGTTTTGCTTTATCATTTTGAATGATGACCTTTCTCGAGCGTGATACTGCAAACAACTTCCTCATCCTTTTTTGTATTTATCACCTTGAAACACAGTGTGTAACACCACGAGTCAGGAAAGGGGACACAGCAAAGAGCTCTTGATCTCGTTTCCTCTGTAACCACAGCACACACTGTCTTGCTTTTCATGTGGCCAACTCAAAGCATGTCCAAATACCTTTGAAACCTCAGTGCTCAGGGAGCTCTTACTGCAAATAGTTTGTGCAAGATCATAGCATGAATCCACGTGAGTCTTATTTCTTTCCTCTCCGAGTGGAGATAAAAATTATTCCCTGGTGTTTCAAATAAATACAAATGTCTTCTGAGTTGTTAGCATGAGTGAAGTAACAATATGCAATATTTTACATGGTTACTCTGCCAAATGTGGACAACAAGTACCTTTTTCTGGTTGACCATTCTGTAGGACCTTTTGGATATCTCATTACACATTTGCCTTTTTAAAACCATTGAAAAAACTCATTATGGGAGAAATAATTTGTAACATCTACTGAATTTTGCTGCCAAAGTCTTTCAAAAATATTTATTTTAATATTAATTCATTTATTTGGTAACCATTTCCTCTGAAGTTTGTTACGTTTTAAAAGTTGATATAGAAACCAAAGTTCTGTGTCAGACTTTTATTAACAGGATTTAGCATAAATGGTTCCGATTATAAATACTTCCAAAAGTCCAAAATATGGAACTGGAAGTTGTAAAAATTTTTAGAAGACAACTTGGAGTTATTGCTCTGCTTGGTAAATGAAAGGCAACAGAAATATTCTGCTCCAGGACCTTCAGTTCTTCAGGACCTTCCTATGGGATTCACAGAATATTCTGCCTTTGTAAATATCGGATGTGGATTTGAAATAGATTTGCTTTAATTAATCCTAGCATAGGTAACAAAAATCTAGTAGTGGGAAAAACAGCAGCAGGAGGGAGAGCACTGATACCCACAGCCATGCTGGAATTCCAGTGGGCACAGGAGTGTCCGAGCTTTGGGATTGATCCGCTGGGATGGACTAGTTAACCGGCTACTCTGTTCCTAGCATGTGAGATAAGCAGCAATGCTTGTTCCATACTCTGAGCCCTATTTCCTTCCACACAGTGCATTTGTTCTGCATATGGCATCGTAACATTAATGTTATAAATTTATGGAAGACTGTACTGTAGCCTTAGAGCTACAGACGCTTCATACTTCCCTTTAGCAGCTTAGTAAAATGCAATAAAAACTGTCTGTACAAAATTTATAATAATGGATGTCAAAGCCTACGTGCCCTCATGGGGTCCCTCTTTCAAGTTAATTCTTGGCTTAGGTCAAATATATCAGTCCGTGTAAGACTCCAGAAGACATACCAGTAGTTTAATATGTCAGATACTGGCTCTGTCACTATAGAAAGGTGTGACATGGAACATGTAACAGTGAGTGCAAACACGGACAGGCTTCATCTGACCATAACGAGGTAATGGAGCAGAGTGGGAGGAACAGCGGGAACAGAAGATCTGAAAAACAAGAGGGAAATTTCACTTCAGTTCCTTTGAAGAACAGGATGGGATAAAACTGATTTCAAGACAGGGGAGAGAAGATTGTATGTGTTGGGCTTTTGTGTGTTGGCACCACCACCCTCCTCAGCACAGTAAGTGAAAGGCCTCTAAAGGCAATTCCTAGCCCAGTGACCAGTTTTTCTGGCCGTGCTCAGCCTCTCTGATGCTGGTGCCCCAGCACTGACAGTGGCCAAGGCAGGCCTGTCCAGCTCTGCAGGCCACAGGGGAAAGTAGCTCCACCAGAGATGTGAAGAATCGTCTCTCTCCACTGGTTTTAAAGAAAGACTAAGGGAATATTTGTGAATATCTCCCAAGTTCCTACTTCTGCAAGTCCACTACAAGGTTAATGAAAGCAGCTTCACTACCCTCTTCCTTTTTAACTTGTACAAGAACAAGCGAGTGAAATGGGATTGCAGATTTCTGCTTCCTGAAGTACGTGACTGTTTTTTTTTTCTCCCTCGCTCCCTCTTCCTCCCCCACAAACTTGCAAAGCAGCAGCCCTACAGACCACAGTGATACTGCAAAGGTTTGGAAAGAAGGCAAAGGGACACACTGTCCCTGCAGCTGAGCTGAGTGTGCATCACCTCTGGCAGTGCAGGCTGCTGCAGCTCGTTAAAGCTTACAGCAGTCGTTCAGAGTGACTCTGCATTTGGGTGGGGGGTGTTCTAGGATCTCAACAGGGAATTCTGCCTTTAGCAGACAAATGTTTATTGCTGTATAAAAGTCAAAACCCTCCCCAACCCTTTCTAAAAGTAAGCTGAGAGTTGGCAGTCAAGATACACAAAACCACTTGTGACTTGAAAGCCCTGGCCAAGCTCACGCATTTTGCTGTGCAGCCGAGTTTCTGTGGTACACATGAATTTGCTGTTCTGTTTGGTGGATAGTTTCTCACATGTCTGACTGAGTCATTACCTTGCCACAGCTCCGACAGTGGTGCTTCCTGCGAATGACTGTGAAAGGAGCCTTGCATGCAGTGCAGTAGCTGCAGACTTCATCTGGAACCCAGTCAGGAGGATCTGTCAGAAACACAGCAACAAAAGGGAACATAAATCAAAAGGGAATAAAACCAAACATGTGATTACCAGATCCTCAAGGAAGTAGGGAGAGTAAAATATAACAGCAGCTGCTTTCATCTCTGTTTCTCAAGGTGCTTTGCAAACAGCAGCTGGGTGAATTCACGATGCCTAGGAGGGCTCCACTCCCCCCATCTCTGCCAGGCACCCACCTCTGGGCAGAGCACAGCAGGCACTGAAACAGTGCACAGCAGCTTTGGACTTATAAAATATATCTTACATAAATGTAAGTGGCAGGGAAAAGAAGATAAGCAATATGAAGTATGAAGACAAGGGACTATTGAAGCAGAGCTGGATCACAGGTATTTTGGTCAATGCAACCCGCCATCAAAACAAGCTTAGAGCAGAGATCACTCCCAGCCTCTTCAGCCCTCCCTGCAGAAAGGCCGACTGCTTTTCTGCAATTAGACAAGCAACTCCACAGGTAATAAACCCAGAGCTTGATTACCATCTGCTAAATTATTAGGACTCTTACTGGAAGTCACCAGTAACTACGGCAAAACCACAAAATCGAGTGTGCAAGACTTAGCAGAGAAAGAATTCGCCCATTATCACGAACAGCATGTTTCAGTTGTTTATGTCTCCTGCGAGCTCTCCAACCTCTCATAAAAGCCAAGCAGGGAAATGATTTGGTTTTGGCAAAGCAAAAGGTGTCAGGCTCACTTCTGCTGAGTTGCTTCTGCTCACGACAGGCTGACATGACCTGAGAGAGTCTAGAATTACAAGTGTAGAAATAATATAGTTGATTGCTTAATTAAGGTGGCAAACATCTAATGGAGGGCAAAGCAAGTTCTATCCAGAAGGAAATCCATGGACACATGAACATGAACTGCTGGATGTATTTACTCAAGTTCGCTGTATGCAGTTAGCCTCAGAGTATTATTTACAGCTTGCAAGCCATGCAATTGCTGATTTATAAACCTGACAAGCAAAATCCCTGCCTCAAGAAATGTATTTTCAAACAACAAAATATATGGTGCAGTTAATGCAGAGGTCAGGAGGGCTACAGCTACAGGCAGAAAGAAGATAATTAAATGAAAATTCCACTGTTTTGTTCAAAAATAACCATGACCAGTTTTCACGTCTTTGTCAAATTTCAACATTTGTCAAATTAAAAGTACAAAGGATATAGCATTCAATGCAGGAAATGCTCAAAAAGCAGATTAATAAAAACAAAGAGAACTCAGAATTTTACTCAGCTTTCATGGGCTCCTCTAAACTATTTTAGAAGTTGAACAAGTTTAAGGAAGTAATCCTTCACTTAGTGAACAAACTGTCTGATAAAGGTTACAACTACAGGGTCAGCAAACAAAATCAGAAGTCCGTGTGCAGAGAAATGACCGATGTGGTGAAAAATAGGGGATTGCACACAGAAGGCTTCACTTCATCCCTGGGAACAATTCACCAGAAAACATTCTGTGGGGACACAAGGCTACAAATTCCTACTTCAAAGGCAGGCTTTCCTTCAGCAGCAAGGACTGCCAGCTTAAGTCGAAGCATTAGTAACAGTGAAGCCAAGAAATTTTCCTTTCCAATCCTTTTCCTTCTCTGCAACCTCCCTAGCTACTATATGTAGCTTGCCTAGTGAAACTTACTACTAATAACAGTTTATTGCGTTGTGGGTTGGTTGTTTTTTTGGGTGGAAGGGCTGGGTTTTTTTCCCTTCCTTCCCCCCCCCCGCTTTTTTCTCCTGTTGTTGCCCTTGAAATGCAACGCAGAAAAAGTTATTTTTTAATTGATTGTGCATGAATTTGTCTCCATGGTAAATAAAAAGAATAATTGCAAAAAAACCCCAAACCATGAGAAACAGCAAATTTTGATAAATAATGACCTTAAACTCATAACAATCATATAATCCACAGTTCATGGTTACAGAATTACTTGACTGATAGATGAATTTATCTGCAAACTTTGTTTTTATAACTGCATTAAAAATAATTCACAACTTAGTGGTACTCAATGTACAGAAACAGTACAACCCTCTCTACAGAGTATTCTCCCACAGTAGAGGGGCTCTCTCTGCCTCCACGTTGGTGTCACGTCAGCTGATTCACTAAATTAATGCATCAGTAGAGTGAGCTAAAGGGCACATTTTTCCCCAGACAGTGACTCATCAGCAGTAAGGCCCTTTGACGGGGCTCCACAGCCAGCCCTGTGCCCTGTTGCCTCAGGGTTTTAGTGCCCTCCCAACACCCCAACCACTCGCACCAAGATCTGCTGCACTGCAGCACACCCCCAAATAGTAACACTTGGTTATGTAACGGCTTTTAACATTCAAAATGCTGTACAAATGTAATTGCTTTAATCCTCATCACCCAGCTACAGTCAGTCAGTGTGCGGGCACAAATCACGGGAGAAATGTCTTGCACGAAATCATACAGGGGTGCAGCCTTGCAAAGACATTTGAAATAAGGAACTTTGGGGCATTACCCCGATGTCTTTGCTTCCAGTTGTGACAGAAGAAGTCCTTACACTGAACACAGATTTTTGAGAGCAAGCACTTAGAAATTAAATGCAATCCTGGATTGGAGCCAAAGTGCTCACCCTGGCAGGGTAGATGAAGTCCTGAATGACTTGGTCTCTTTGAGCCCATGCAAGCCCTTACAGCAATGGGATCCCACCCCTTGGTCCCCTTCACCAACCTCATCTCCTTCAACCTTGGGAGCAGCCTTTCTGACTTACATGTATTAGCGATTGAGTCATTGGGCTTTTTATAGAACAGGTTTTTGAAATATTCTCTGAAGAGCACTCTCAAGAGGGGATAAAGCTTCAATGTGAGGAGCAGAGTGCCTTACACGAATTAAACCCCAAGCATGAGCCTGAAGATGTGCTGGAAGCAGGGCCAGCAGCACTGCATCCACAGGCTTTTTATGTTATAGTCCTTCTCCAGGCTACGCTGCTCCATTAGCTCTGCATGCTGCAGCAAATAGAAACATCCAGTCTCTAAAGCGTTATCTGCCTGTGCTTTGGGGATTTGGACAAGGAACGGAGGGAAAACCTTGTTCATGGGCTAATTGGCCCACTGCTTTATCATGCAATGAGAGTTTGCAGAAGTCTGCTGGGAAACGGATGAAGTCCACAGCACAAACATCAAAGAGGAGGAGGAAGGGAAGGAAGGGATTAATGAGACAGAGTACAGAAATAAATTTTAGAAGAAAATATTAAAAGCATGCACAGAAAAAAAGAGAGAAAGGAAGAGAAACAAGTATTTAAATGAAGAAGAAACAAGTTTAAAGAAAAGGCACAAGATAAAAAGACATTTAAAAAGGAGAAACAGTATTCCCAGCTCTAAAGTATTCAAAAATCTTGCATTACAATTTCTCATAAATCAAGAAATTTTATTGTCTTTTTATTAATGTTATGCTGTAGCTTTTAGAATTCACCTTTACATGTCTATGCCACCTCATTAGCTAAAAGTGTTTTCTGCTCTTGAAGTTAAAAGTCACATAAATCCCAGATGCTGAAGCTTTAAGCAAACTGTAGTCATGATGAAAAAAAAATCACACAGACACTGTAAACTGTCAAAAAGCACATGTGAATTAATTTTGCTTAAGTATGTGCAATAGTCTTAATGCAGGCCAACCTAATCTTAGAAAACCAAGGAGAACATTTCCCTGCCTCAGAATACAAGAGGAAGAGAGCCTGGACCTGGATCCATCAACGGTGTGGACTGAAACAACGTTAGATCAGGAAACTTAAAGTTCATTTAGTGGTGCTGAGACACAAGAGAGCAGAGCGGGGAGGGAAACAATCCTAAAGGTTGTTGAGGCTTACAGAAGGCCTAGTCTAGGAAATCTATGCTCTGGTAGAAAACAAATCAGAAACGTGCATATCACAGCTCTCTGTTAAAGATCAGCTGCTAAACCCTAAGCTTCTGGTGGTGTTTGTGTTAGGGCCAGACAATTCAAAGAAAATACCCTTTTCTACATCTTTTGTTTTTATCAAGTATTCCTAATGTAGGACTCCAGCTGGAAGCTCCTCCTGCACTGATGTGCATTAGATTACAGAGCACACCATGCAAACCCCTGATTATACCTCTACCAAACTAACCTTAGGAGGGCTGTTCCTACAGCAGCCTGTGGAACTTACACCGCTGCAGCTGTCACAGTGCATTACCCTCACAGCTGAAAAAAGGGTCAGATGGGCTTGCTGTAGCTCTTCTGATGAAAGCAGGAATTGTAAATTCTCACAGTTTTAAGCATGGAAAGTAGAAAACTAGGATGACTTGACTTTACCCCTCACTCAACTGCCAAGCAAGATGAACCTTTTATGTCCCTCATCACATGTAATTTTGGGCAATTTCTGACTTTGATGTAAGATTCCTAACAGGCAATTGTGCCAAAGTAATCTTTACCCTTGCTCAGTGTTGATTACAGCCAGGTTGAAATTTTTTCTATAAATTTTCTGCTTAAACAATATTATTTGACGAAAATTTTGGGGGTGAAGGAGAAAAGAGGTACAGACTTCTCAGCCTCAGCTCTTGTCAAATAGATTTCTTAGGATGGAATTTCAGTCCAAATCAGAAAGCTTTCACCAAAGCTTTGCAAACCTGGGCTCAAAAGTCTCTGCTCTGCTCGATTTAACATGACCTTGAATGATGACGTCCTGTGTACATTCTGTCCTAGTACATGATCAGCAACTAGTTCTTTGGGCAAAATAATTATTTACAAAAAATGGAACAACTCTTCTAGAAAACACTGACTTCAACTGAGATATGGTTCAAATTTTTACTTTACATCACGTAGACCAGAGACTTGGATCTTCCATATAACCATTACTTGGAGTCTTCTCCGTAAGAGCCACAACCGTTACAGAATAGAAAAAATTGATAATGTAGATCTACATATGACATACCAGAACACTCAATACGTGTATTTTCAGGACAAATATTTTCAAACCTAATCAAAATCCCAGTTATGAGATTATGGAGCTGAATAAGCCTGTGCTTATCAACATCTGGGACCTCCTAAGTACCGCAAGGAAGTCTCAACAAGCTCCACACACTGCCAACAAAGAGGGATAGTCTTTGAGAAGGGAAAAAAGCTCTGAGCAAATTCTTAAAACACAAGTCAGATCAAATTATTGCACTACAACCTAAAACCCGTAAAAATCCTGTAATTCTACATGCATGATTAAATATGTTCAGTTGATTATAAAACATTGCCTCCATATGGAAACTTGATGCTAGGTTCTTCTCTCGCACAGTGTAAGCAGAGCTGCAGAGTAAGGGAAAAGTAAAAAGTCAGGTGGACAGAACATGTTTGGCCACTGAACTGTGCAACAATTTAACTTGTTTCACTTAGAAAGTGTTGCTGGTCATTATTAAAAATAATAGTTACCTGAAGTGCCTAGAAGACAAAAAAACCTGAAGCATTCAGCTAGGGCTGACAGCTAATTCGAGAGTCACAGTGAGTAGATTCTGCTCATACAGGAGCATGAGTGGGTTTTCTTGACCCTGACTGCAACAAGAACAAGATCTTGAGCCTTGGGACTATAAACTACTGAATTGTGCTTGTGCTGCTGCTTGGGGAGTAGTAGGGACTTGTGACTAGATCGAAGCGGGTGGGCTGGAAAGGGATCAGGGTGAAATAGTGTGCTGTTGTGCAGCAAACAGATGCTAATACCACTTGGCACAAATAGGTATTTGTACTGGCAGCCACAGCAAATCCATTATGTCTGGAGTTATAACTAGGTGGTAGCAAGCAAGGCACTTCTGTGCAGATGCTAAAGGGATAAGGAATGAAAATGCACATATGGTTGCAGAGAGCAATGAGATGCTATAGCAAGTATTTTCATGGGATACCAACAGCTTCATAATGCTTTCTGGTTTCCTTGAGAAAAATCTTCAGATTTCTACGTTTCTTGCTTTTTCTTAGACAAGAAGTGTAACTCATTTTCTTAGCCTGCTTTAACTTCATGAAATGAATAATTAAAAATGTTCACATTCCCCCAATCGCAACAGATCAACCCTCCTGAGTAATAAATTACTCCAAAATACATGTATGGTCAAAACTCAGATTTGCCAAAGCTCACTATTAAAATCACCAAACTCACAAGGATAAACATAATGCTCCCAAATACGGTGAGCAGGGACTTATGCTTGATAACATTTAAAAATTAATAAAACATAAAAATACTTATGAAGACAAAAAATTAAGAAGTTGCTCTGTGTACATCTATGTATATATATGGGAATCTGCTGGCAAATACAAAGCAAGTTTTCTTTTGGGTCTAGAAACATGATCCCAGATGCATAAATGGCAGAAAGACATCAAACTTCTACTTCCCAATGATTGGTTTTTTTTAAACTGTACTACATATTAAGAATGACACAGCTCTGTCCTGGCAGAGATGCATTTATACTAGGTTAACTAAGAGTAGTTTTATTACATTTTCAAACTTGGAGGTTCTCTTTCAGTTGTGTGTGACCCGTGCTGCCCACTCTCAGTCCCCTGTAAACTTCTTGGTCAGTTGATTATCTACCAGTGGTTTGTCCAAGATGGAGATCATGAGCTTCCCAAAAACCTGTGCTGGTTCGTAGCTCACCAGGGCACGAGGGAGAAAGGTAATAGCGTAAAAGTTCCCAGGACACAGGCCCCTTCTGCTGTTACTGCAATGCAGAGCAAACACCACTGACAGCAAAGAGCCCAACCTGCTTTCTTCTGAGAATCTGCCACTACAATTTGCTTTGAGTTTATTTACAGAACGTTGCCTCCACTGGCCATCACCTCCATCATACAACCAGGGCAAGAAATTGTACTATATTTAAAAATTATTTATGGAATACTGCATAAATGAAACCTATACTCTAGGAAAATATAAATTTATTTGTTTTATATTCTCTCTCCCTATAAATATAGTGCTTTTTATACTCTATGAAGTACACATGCATATGTTTCCCTGCAAAAAATCTTGGAGCTTTAGGACAGCAAAGACGAACAAACACACCACAGGCTCATCTGTATTTTTGAATGCTTTTGTTTTGGAATGCCAATTAATCTGTAGTTTATTTTATTTCAACCTTCAGAAGGTCATAGGATTTAACTCTTATACCCTTGCCACTGTCAGTTGGCTCATAATAAACATTCATATTTGTTTTACGACCCAGACCAGCTGGTGAGTTTTATATACAATAAGAATGAGAAATCTGACAAAACAAGTGATTCATCTTCATAATCTGAGTAGATGCTGAAACCTTCAGTAGAATCTTAAAACCATTTATTTGTTCAGGTTGCTGGGCTTGCTTTCCTTTTTTTTTTTATTACCATTGATTGAATACAATCTTAAACATTCGGTACTTTCGGTTGGAGGGATTTACTTAATAATTGGAAAGAGCCTTCCTGGCAGGCAGCTTTCTGGACCTTCTCAGTTTGATACATGCTCCTGTTCTCCACAATGGCAGAAGGAAGGAGCTACTCATGTGCTCCTTCGCTTTAAATTGTTTTCACTTTCAGCTGAAATAACTGAATGACCTGAGTTACAGAAATTATGTACAAAAAAAGGATGTAATTAATTTTGGTGCAATGATGTCAACAGATTGGTGCAATGCTCTCAGACTTTGTGCTGAATCCATTTACAGGGATAAATGCAGTGACTCCTGTACTCTTCTTGGTGGCCCGTGGCCCAGATTTGGCCTGGAGGACAAACCCATCAGGCTTGCTGCAAGAAATAGGGCACCAATGTTCACACAGCAAAGGTTGCCTTAACCACTAGACATCTTCCACCTCCACCCAAACATCACTCAAAGCGAGGGGCTGTTCCTTCCATAGTGGTCAGCAAAAATGAGGTATGTAGGGAGGTGTTATAAGGGGCAAAGGCACATAGCTGCCAAGATGAAAATCCTGCTGCAAGTTTATGCCTCATGCTGAATGCCTTAGGGATAGCAAAACCATGTATGCCATTAGCTAACAATGCTGCCTCAGCAGAAACAAGTTCTGTACAGCATTACAGTGACCTTGAGGAGCAGGGGTCTGGAATGTATTGGAAGCGAGGGGATAGAACGGGTGTTTCTACAGTTTCCCCAAATTCAACAAATCGACCCACTTTGGATATCCCTTTTTGCAGACCTTCTGTGACTTGTTCTGATTTGGAATATGGAGCTCATCTCTATTTTCCCCAGCACACTCTGTCTCTTTGGGATACGGAAAATTCCTGTCCATCAGCAAGTCGGAAGGCCAAGTAACAGTGGACTACACTCATTAGTTTACACAGTCAGAAGGGATGTAGTGGTTTGTACAAGCAGATATTTACAGCATAATCACTTACACACCAGCCAAGGAAGGCTCCCAGAGAAAGCCTGCAAGGAGACTGATGAAGACATGCCCAAGCCTTCCCAGTGAGGCAGTGCAGTTACCAAAAGCAGAGTCCCTGCAGGACCACTGGCTAACTGGCTCTTTAGACGATGTGTTAACATGGGAAAACACTGGCACAAAGTGCTCATTCTGGCATCCATGTCTACTTATTCCGAAGGGACTTGGTTATCCCACAAGGCTCTGCTTTCTACCATGAAGACACAAATAAAACACTGCTATTTCAGAACAAGGGTGCAGGCAAGGGCTGGTTTTGTTGTAGTTATCTGCATATGCTATTAATACCACAGATTGAGTTTTACCATTCACTTAGGGCAGGGACATAATTGATTGACACTGCCTGGGTGCCGCAGGGGCTCTTGTAACTCTAAAGATTCCCCTTTACCACACTCCCATATGGCAATAACATCACCTAAGTACCCAGACCGTTCTCCTCTATTTCAATAAATAACATCCCAAGTCATAGGCTGCACTTCTCCAAACATAAAACACTCCCCGTGCCAATAGAAGCTGCCATGAAAGGCCAAAGAACCCTAAAAGCTGAATAACATGCCAGGGAAGTGAAGTGACTTTGCTGTGACAAAATGTACATCCACTGTGAGAAGGTTATTTAGCATCCTGCAGTTCAAGTTCTGTAAGTCAAATTCACCGACAGCATCAGGCATCGATTCAAAACAAAAGAATATGATTTGAAATGGTAGAGAATCAATCATCTCTTGCATTCTTTTCCAATACAGTCTATACATGGCAAGGATTTTGCTTAAAGATTTGTTCTTTACTGCACCTTCTGTGACATTCTGAATTACAGCACAATAGAAAAATCAATTAAAATGACTTCTGAATAGTTCTTTATCTGCCTCCAAATCATCTTCCTCCAGAAGAGATAATATTTCTACATGAATTAGCCCTACTGTTCTAAATAGATTAGATCCTTTAGCCTGCAGCTTCAGAAGAAGGGTAAGTAAGCAAACCATGGGTTTTATGTAAGCATAAAATAAGTTATAAATACGTAGTATTACTCTAAAATCTAATCTTTAAGAGGTCTTTTTTTCCCCTGTGATTTCTGATCTTTATTACAAATGACATGAACCAATATTTCTTTTCTGTTGGCCACCACCCTCCGCATCCAGGCAGAGACACACACTGCTTATCACTCAGTTCTCAGTCATCCCGCATTCCAAACCTCTCACTGGAAGGACGGCAGTGTATGTGCATAAATACATAACAATACATCAAAGTTTTAAAGCACAGGGAAATTACTGCACACTTGAATTTCTGGGAAGCTCAGATACAGTTTCACAGTTGACGGTTGTCTTGTATTTCTCACTTGACCACAGAGATATTACTGCTCTGATAATTGGTCTCCTGGTGTGCTGAAACCACCACTTAGCCTTGAAGATCAAAGCTGATTGCTTTCTTGTTTGCTCCATCTCATACATCTACTTTCTCTTTTCTTATTCTTTGACTGCAAGTGCTCTGATATCTTTTAATCCATTTTTTATACTGTGGTTGCCATAATAGGACTTTAGTTCATAACAACTCTGAAGCAGCTCAGATTGAAAAAGAGAAACAACTCGTGAGTTTTCAGAGTGCTTGAATCCAACCAAAACTTTGATACTTACATATGCTCTTTTCTTCACTCTTACCATGTACTCAGTGAGATGTGAGCAACCTCAGCAGACTTACCTAACACTACCTTTTCTTTGAAGTAATATGGTGAAGAATATGAGAATATTAACCGAAATATTTTGATCAAAGACAAAAGTAAAGAGAATACGAAAGGTAATTCTACCATGAGAAAAAGCAGCACTTCCACATATAGCAAACGATAGAAAAAACTTCTTCAGATTTGGCTGAGAAGACCTTACTTAGGGCTTTCCAACTCACTCAGCCCTCAGAAACTTGTCAGATGCACTGCTGTATTAAAGCCTTTACTATACAGACCCTTTCTCCACTGATACAGAGGAATTCACATTGAATATGACAATTTAGAGATAAGAGTTTCAGGAGGCTGTAGGAAAAAACCTGAAAGAAACATGTTCAGTTTATCATCTGACTTTGTCTCTAAAACATACTATGACAACATTTTATACTCACTTTTCAGAGCCAAATGTTAAGACTTTTTATTTTAATCATCATTTTTTATCCAGTGTTGTCTCATTTTAATTCGTAGAAAGAAGAAAGTACCTTCAAAGTCCCCATCTCTGGCTTTTGCTGCAAGTTCTGAGGATGATATACTTTCTTGACATAAAGCACAGTCTTCCAATGCTGCATTCCTTAAACCATGATTAACTGTAAAACAATTCAAAAGTACTCATTCATATTTTTCCAATTTTCACTTGAAAGGTTCATGTTAGAACTTCTGGGATTAGACTACAGTAGCACCTCTATACACCTTCATAGACTTCTTGCTTTTTCTTTACCCTGACACAAACAGTGATTTAAAAGTCTCCTCTATTCTTCTTTGGAATGATGACAGAAACGAAACATGCTGCTATTACAGGACATGCAGTCCTCTTACTTCCAGGAGTTTAGCTGCATCCTACACTTTATTTGCCAATTCTTAAATTGGATCCTTTTAAAGAAGTAGATTATGAGAACAATGACACATTCCCTAGGTGAATAACACACATCAAATCATGTATCAAAGAGAAACTTCATCCCAAAAGTCTCTGACTTTTATCTGCTCATTTTGTTCATGCTTACTTTTGTCAACATCTTCTTTTTTAATGCAAGAGTTTATCCACTAGAAATTATATCCAGCCAAGTACTATTGACTAATATATATTTCCCAATGATAATTCCTTACAGCTCCAGTTTCTTTATTACTCTTATTTGAATGTTCAGGAGCTCTTCTATTCCCTTTTTGGATTCTGTCTAACACCATTTTTTTTTTTTTACAATATAAAAACCAGTCTCTTCACATCATGACATGCTGCCACCATAGAACTGTTCTGGAAGTTTCAACCACAAGTAATAGAGAACTGTAATGCATGTTGTGCATTATCCCACTGCAGTTGGGTTGGATTGGAGGTTTTTCTGCTAACTTGATCCAGCTTTTAACCAAGTATGTCACCTACAATCGTCAATGCTTTTAAACGAAACTAAGAGAAAGGAAAAGTTTTCCATCAGGAGGAAAGGAAGTGGGGAAAAAAAAAAAGAGCTCTGATCACCTTCAGATGCTGATAGTTCTAATCATAACAAAGGACCAAGGTAATTGCAGTCTTGCTGAGATGACATGGTTATTTTTAGATAAGTTAGCAGACTTGCCACTTTGAAAAAAATAATCGAAATGGTCACAGAGAAAAAAAAATCTTTCACTGGCTCATGATCTTGTTCTGGTTCCATTATTTTAATAATCTAGAATTAAAACGTGGGTATTTTTCTATTTTGAAGCCAAATTCTCATTCTCATCTTATAGTCTGCTCTTTGGTAACACACAGGAATGCACATAGGAATATGGAAACAGCAGGTGCACTCTGAAGGCTTTACTCTTCAGTATTT
This sequence comes from Neopelma chrysocephalum, assembly GCF_003984885.1. Taxonomy (NCBI): domain Eukaryota; kingdom Metazoa; phylum Chordata; class Aves; order Passeriformes; family Pipridae; genus Neopelma; species Neopelma chrysocephalum. Next base: position 214,766 of record NW_020897804.1, on the reverse strand, counting down.
GCCTTAAGACATACTCCTGTGTACCTATACTTGCAGTGATTTCAACCTGTTTACAGTCTGTTTCCATGACTTCTTTTAAACTTAGGTCAAATCACTGTACAGTGAGTCCTGTCAAAAAGATAACAGTATGTTAAGGGAATTCTTGTAAAATAGTTCATGGATCCCTATTGGGTTATCAGTAGAAATTTACTATAGATCTCTTTACCTTTCTTTTGCTTTTCCTTATCTTCTGTTTCAGGTTTGGTTGCCATAACTTCAAACAAAGTCTTTAGGATACTTCTCAGATCACTAGCATAGTTTGTCTGCAGCTGGTCAGCAACACCTTAGGAGTTCAAGAAAACGAGGAAACTGTTACTAGATTAATACACTGCGCTTAAAAAAAGTTCTTAAATTTGCCTGTTGCTACTAGTGGTGTCTTCGTTTATTTTTAGGGGATCACTTGCTCATGTTAGGAATAAAAATTGAACATTTAATTAAACTAATTCTCCATAATGGCCAAATTACATTCTGGTCTTTATGCTACCAGCAAGTCAATACATATCTTCCTTATCCTTTGGCAGGAAATACTGAGAGATTCCTTTTGCATGAAATTAGAAGTGCTGCATCAAATTTCATTCCTTGAACACAATAGGACATCACCATGAAAAAGAAAGCACTTTGAAGTCAAACCTGAGACATGTCCAAACTCTTCGTTGCTACAGATCTAAAATGTTTGCATCTCTGATTCTGTAAGTTCCCATCAGGTCACAGGTCCTTCTAGACCAGACTGCAACTCAGGCCCCAAAAACACAGTCTTCCTGCAACTGCATCTCTAGTCCTTTCTACCATAACTTTGTGTGCACCAAAAAAAGAAAAAAGAATAGTTTATAAATTCAAAACAAAAGGTGACTCTCATACCTGAGATACAGACAAAAAGGCGGTGAATAAGATCATTACTGCCATGAAATCTAGATCTGATCTTCTCTCGTGTGGCAATTTTAGCAGCCTGCAAAGCAAGCTGGATTTCTTCCTGATCGATGTCATCAGATGAACAAGAACTTGTCATTAAACTGCTGTCGGAGAAAAAAAACAATGTAAAAGAAAGTAATGTAAATCTTCACTCAGTTGTTCAGGATGTTCAGCAAATCCTAAAGGATTTATGACTCAGGCAAGACTCTACAGCAAACTGGAACTAATTGCTGTAAATTCTTGTTGAAGTTAATCAGCACACAACCAACCACCATCACATTTGACTTTCACTCTGTGACACAGCTGCAAAAAAATTTTAAGCATAAAATCACTTGTCCGTATTTTATTGCATTTTTCCTTAGCTATGACAAAGTGCTGTGCCATTTTTCACATTATCTTCTTCTAAAAGCTCAGTCCTGAGAACATAACTCCACCAAAAATCCTGAAGGGGAATATCAACCTAAAAATGTGAAGGTCAGTTCTGAAGTCAACTTAGAAATATATTAATGTTGAAATTAATGTGAAAAAAAAGGAAATTCTGAATTATGTTACCTTAAAATAGCAAGAATAGAATCTAAATATAACCTTAACAAAAAAAGTGGAAAGAAGAGTGATAAAATATAATTTACACAGTACAGAGGTAGATTAGTCCCCTTACAAATATAACAGTAGAAATTGCTGAAATGCCAAACTATTGTAAAAGAATGGCTCATCAATCCTAAAGAGATTAAAACGTGTTCACCAAATGTCTACCCAAAATTTAAATTTTCTTTTAAAAACCATATGCCAGGCATTCCCAAACCTTTGCACCCCAACCCCCCTTCCATTTTCCTCTTACAGAAAAGAAGCTTGAAAGAACCCCAGACCACAGGGAAGATTTGGTAGGAATCTTCAAATATTAGGAATTACATAAAATATTTGTGAATCAAGATGACTTCTTTAAAAAAGGAAGTACTTAGGGGAAAAGTAGCACTTTGCCCTTAAAAACCCTTAAATGGGAGTAAAGGGAGTGAGGGATGTAATTACACTGAAGCCCTAAGGATTCACTGTGCTGACCAAAGGAGACACGAGTCTTCTTACTCTACTACATTCCAAGACAGAAAGAACAGTAAACAATTTTTCTCCATATATTGGAAAAAAATTCGTATTGCCAGTTATCACAAAAAGCTGGACTGTCTTACTTATAATCATACTTTTGCTATCCAAAACTCCAGCACTTCTTACTCTGCAGACAACTATGTGTTAAAAAAAAGAGTTACTAACTGCATAATAGCATGTATAACAAAAGAAGTCATTTCTAACACATTCAATCTGCTTTTATCAGGTGCAGAAACATTCACCATCTTGCAGATTCCCTACCTATTGCAGTATGCATGAACAATTATTTCAGGATAAGACACGTAAGTAACATTTATAATTACTTATAACAAAATTTTATAGAATATAGTTTTGCAATTCTACCTGTAGGCTCCACATGTAATCCTTTGAAATGTAAAAGAAAAGTTTATTAGGCCATGCAATCTTAAAAGCCCTAGGAAAAACAAAACTGAAAATAAATAAGTACTGGAGATTAGCTATTGATAGAAATATCAATAGAAGATGTGTAGCACGAGTACCTTAACTGGGTTCCCATTCTTTCAAACACAGAGTAAAGAGCAGGCTTGCAGGAGATTCATTTTGTTCACGTGATCTATTGCTACTAACAAAAGAAAATCCTTGTAAAGAGATGTTATTTCTATGTTTACAGTCCTGGCAGCACCATGACTGACTGGGTTTATTAAAGACACTGAGAGCTGAGTGAGAATTCTCTCTTTCAATTTTAGTTTGCTTTTTCGTAGGGGATATAATATATCTATTATAATAGCAAGCCTGTCAGTGTGGAAAGGTCTGTGTTCAAGACAATGAAGAGGTCATGTAAGAACAGGGCTTATGAAGGCGTAAACTGAAAGGTAGTGAGAGCCAGGAAGCAATTCCTGACTTGCAGTGGTGTGCAGTTAGAGGGTTGCCTCTTCACACAAATGCTCTCATATGCAGAAAAAGGAGTCTGCCTTGTAACATGGCCAAATAGGCTCTATCTTTTCTTGTTTTTTAAAAGAATTTTTCTTAGTGATATACACATCTGTATCATAAATGGCATGGAGCTCCTGACAGAGCCAAATGCAGGCTATGTTAGTTACAATGGTCTTGTTGAAACTCCTGATACACAAAAACCTTAGTGCAAGAGAAAGCAGGGGCTGATTCAAGGATGACTCTTCCCTCCAAATCACAGTTGAAGAAATATTTCGAAGTCGGGTGTTAAGTGGGCACAGAGCTGTGAAGAGTGCTTTTCAAGAACATAAACTACTTGGTCCTTTCCCATTTTGCAGAAAGGAAGAAAGGCTCCTTCCACAATTCTGACCAATTTCAATAATAATTTTTGCCTTTTCGAGACTCTTCCAAATGGGAGGAATGCAGTTTCACCTACTCCCCCCCAAGAAATGTGGTTTGACCTACTTCTGTACCAGACGACTCTGTTAGATTCTGTGGTGTGTCATTAAGACTGGTCATGTCACCACAAGACTAGCTGGAACCGTTTTGTCCTCAAAATCCCTAGCACAGAGCTCATACAAATTGCTTCAGCACTGTGAGATGGATGGGTAGCATGTATGCACACTCACATTTATAACACATGTTCATATGCACAGTCACATGTAAAGTACAATATCCAAGTACAGAAGGTTCAGAAAAAAGGATATTTTTTAGTTGGGATTGGCTTGTGCCACTGCAAAGAAAGACGTGAATGCTCCAGAATAATTTAAAACTGGACCTAAGAATTACTATGGAGTTAGAAACAATTACTCTGCCTTTATCAAGACAACCAAGTCAGATTTAGACAAAAGTGACTTCAAAGAATGACTAATTACCATCTGTTCTTTACTTTAAAATACATCTTAGTGTAAAAGAATGTAGCCAGAAAAATTAATATTGTAGAGACAGTTAGAAATACTGTAAGAACAGAAACATTGCAATTGTTTCAGATAAACAGCAAAAGAGACAGGTTTTTTTATAACAGGGTATCCCAAACAGTAATGATTGCATCTGTGTAAATAGATTTCTCATAATTTTTAAATTGATATTACATAAAACAAACCTGAAATTTGATCTGCAGAGTTCAGTTTACCTTTTTTTTCCCCCAGTTCTATAAGGAATACTTTTCCTATGTGGCTTACCTAACAGGCATAATTTGGCTCAACATTCCAAGCTGATACCAGATGTGTAGGAAGCATTTCATTAATGTCAGACTACACTCAAATCTGTAATGTTTCACAAACAGTATCTGCAGAATCAAGTCTCACTGCAGAATACAAATAGCCATACTACACTAGAGACAAGTCGCCATTCTCTCAACTTTTTTCTTGAAGGGAACCCTGAATTATCAAAGGAATTGAAGAGATAAGCCCAAAATATGCATGGAACTCCCCTCGTGAAATGTTTATCATATACACAATGCTTATAATGTATTTCTTTTTCAAACTGTAAAAACATTGCAAAGTTAACACATCTGAAGATGAACATAAAGAAATAAGATTTTATATCAAAGGTTGATTCCAAACAGTAAACCTGCTTATACTTTATAAAGGAACAGGTACCCTTTGGTAGATACAACGGATTAGCTTTTTGCTTAAACTTGGCTAGCATCTACCCATTTTAAAATTACTCTTCCTTTTTAATACATAAAGAGTTTATTAAGACTCTTTCAACCCTTTCAAGATGTATCTCTAGTACCGTTGCCTGGTCTCAAGGCTTGACTGTGAAATTTAGTCAAATATGTACCAGCAAACAGAAGTCAATAATGTAATTGTATGCAATATCATCTTTCACCTGTAAAAACAGTTTGATTTACAGCTTTTACATTCCAAAGGATACTTGTGAGCCAGGTTAAGTAGCAGTACGCATACATAATGGAAAACAGGACTGTGGAACAAGGTTATGACTGACATTTTCAGAAGTGGCGAGACATCTGTGACACTGTAAGGCTTTGTGCTGTATTTGTTGGTCATTGACACATCCAAGAACAGCAAAAGCAGCTAAGTCTAAAACAAAACAACCAAAGTAAACTGATTAAAAATTGGTCCAAACTTAAGTATTTTACATTTGTGCTCAAAAAATAGTCAAGAGCTGTAGAAAACTGTAACTACTCATAGACATCTCCTTCCAAATTTGTCTAGAAATGTTTGGTTCTTTAAACCTGAAATCTGCTCTGAACAAATGCAGAACATATGAGATACTCTGAAAGAATCTGTCAACTACTAACAAACAAATCTTCAGAGTATCTTAGGAATGTATTAAATATACAGCAGTGACAGATAAAAAGAATTTAAAAGCTCTATGTATCAAATATATTGAATACAAAAAAAATCAACTGAATGATCATGTTTTCAAACAAATTCAAAAAAACTTTTTTTAAAAAAGTGGTTCGGTTTTGTTTCTTTGTCCTTCGAAATCTTAGATCAAAAGCAATAGGTGGTCACTACTTGCAAAGGAGAAAACCCAACATACTCATTCTAGTATATACTGTAGATTTGGAGAATGGTTAGGGTTGGAAAGGGACCTTAAAGGTCATCAAGCTTCAACAGAAATATGTGACACAATTATGTCACCAAATTTAAAAGGAAAGTAAGACCACCCTTTTGGTCTCTGATTTCAGGCAAGGTCTTCAATTACAAATAATTTTCAGGAATAGATTTCCGAAGATTGTTGGTGGTGCCTTTAAACAGAGAGGGCTCAAGTTTCAGCCAAACTCATCCCAACCAAGTTTAAGAGCAAAACTCTTACAAGTTCTATGAACAATAGCACAAATATTTACTAGAAAAGAATTTACTATAGAATTCACTATAGAATTACCAATTATATTATATAAATACCTGTGACACCAGGGATTCCTATTTCGTTTGCTCTGGAAATCTCCAGCAAACTACACAAGCACAGGCAGAAGCAGGACAACTATTTGCAATTAAACAGGTAATACCTTCCTGCTGTAGTGTGAAATCAAAGCTTGTGAATCCACTTCAGTGAATTCAAAATCTAGGTATTAAATGGTACTATTGTGATGCAGAGGATCACCCAGAGATGCATTTTGAGACCAAGCTGCTCTTCAGGACAGGTTGATGTGAGCTGTATAGTAGCAGGTGAGGCACCTTCTACAGTAAGGAAATCCCTAAAACAAAACTTTGTGAGAAATCACAAAACCTTCTGCATTCTTAATGTCCTACATAGAAGGACATTACAGTTATAAATCATGTTGAAAGTTTTTACAAAGGGACAGTAGCCCGATTCTTTAATATAAATTATAGTTCATTTAAAAACAGATGAGAGACAACCTAAAAGTTATCAGACAGTGCAGTTCCTTGGACTTAAATGGCATCAATTAATTTGCACTAATTGGCCTTAACAAATCTCTCATGTCCATTATTTAATGCCACGTGTTTTGAATAACTAAAAATATATACATGTATAGATATATCAGGTACATGAATTTCCCTATATACATCAGTACATTTAGAAGATTCTAGTTCTTACACTATTTCTTGAAACATATTACCATGAGCTCCATGGTTTTCATTTTGGCCCATACAGAACTTAGCACAATGTCCACCTTATGCTCTGTGTACAATATCAATAACAAACACTTTTTATCCATTCTACGACCTTTAAGGTTCTCTCCCATTTGAATTTTTTCATACTTATGATAAAAAAGAAAAAAAAAGAAACCAATGCAGGCAAATCTATGTTATTGTTTGCACAGTAAGTGGTACATTGCTCCCACTTATATTTGTGTAGGCTGTAACTGGAAATCTCACCACTAACCTGTCAACCAAACTATTACTCTTACTTTTCTACTTCACAAGGCTGTAGTCAACTCGGGGTTCCAATTTGCTAAAAATAACAAACAATAAACTTCAAAGGCCATGTAAAGGAACAAACACAATAGTTGGGAAAAGACAAAGGTTGCATCATGAAGAACGACAAGATGAAAATTATACAGGTTTAGGTAAGAGAAATGTAACTCTGTATAAAAAAAAATACTACCTCCCATCCTATTTTGTGCAGTACCTCTAGTGTTTCTTTTTGGATATTCTCAGAAGAAACACAATAAACAGTAGGCTAGAACTTGCTGGTTTCTAACGTGCTAGTTTTGATATGGTTGGAAAAAAACCTGTGAAAGTAATGGGTTCTTACAATTATTTTAAGTGAAGAGGGTGGCTAGAAATCAATTTTAGAGTCATTTAAACCCAAGACAGAACATGTCTTATTATTTGGGTAATAGCATATATTTATTTAGCCAAAGACTATGTTTTAAGGAACAACCCCAGAAGCTACATTTAAAGCAGACTAAAAAAACTTTAATGCAGAACTTTATTTCCTGACTTTTAAACCCTAATATTTTATTAAGTCAATAGAGTTTTAAAATCTAATCCCTTAGGTATTTTCTCTTTGTTTTAAGAGAAAAGGCTAAAGGGAGGGGGGGGAACCCCCACCAACCCACCCTGAAAACATGTCCAAGGCTTCAGAACTTTATCTTGAGAAACAAATAATATAACTGCATGCAAATCCCTCTAGCTAGAAATCACCAAAAGAACTGGACTTGACTAGAGAACAGTATTATCACATGTATTAGTAATGCCCAGCTCCATTCACAGTAGGACATGTGCTAGAAGCCCCATCTGCTGTCAACCTTTTGAATTCCTCAGTAGGGGGAATTACTTTCCATATACTGCAAGATTTGCAGAAGCCCATTCTTAGCTTCTTTTGCCCCGTGGGCAATCTGAGGCTGGCTAATTAAAATAAGGAATTTGGCTAACAGGATTATCCATGTGTCCTAAATGATATTTTCAGCCAGGAAAAAGTCCTGAGCATTGAAGATGGTTGAATTCAAAATCAACATCAATAACTTCTGCTCCATACCCTGTCAGCTTCTGCAGCTGCCCACTCTGTTGGAAGAACATCTTCTTGCATCTTTCCTCAGCTCTTCCAACCTCAAACTCCAGAGCATTTCTCATTTGGACTGCAAAAACCACAGCTGTTAAAGTAGCATCTTGCTAAACAGATCCATTATAAGAAACTCTACCTAGGTACTGGCTTATTCAAACTCATTACCCCTCTGGACTGGGTTTTCAGATGAATGCAAAAGTCAGTATTTCAAATGGGAATTAAAATAACACTGCCAGTGCAAAGTTTATCAACTTTTACAGTGCTTTCTCCTGAATAGCTGTTTTGGTCATTATCGATAAAACTTCTGTAAGTGTGCATATGAAAAAATAACTTAAGCATTAGTAATCAACACAGCTGCTTTCTAACCATCAAATGAATTTTAGACACTTGCAAGGTACCACATTTACTGCTTTACTTAAAATTTAAACCATAAATGGATAAAAGTGATTGTGAAATTTAAGAAAAAACAGAACTGAAAAAACAACAAGTTAGAATATTGCTTAGGTTCTACTACAATTTTTTCAATTCCACCATGACGTTGTTTTCTAACAGTTCCTTGCAATCAAACATACATTTAAAGCTCTCAAATGTTCACTCACACTGCAAAAGGATAAATAAAATGAAATTAGAGCACAGAAATATTTAAACTTCAAAAACATATCCCGAACTGGAAAAACTGAAAGTGAAAACCACAAATAGTATATAGCACTTATGACAAAATGGTATGGAATATCAGCTCTGGTATCTGATACAGGGATAGAAACCCACCAGTCCCAGCTTTTACTCTTTATCCAGAACTTGACACAGGACAGGCAGAACCTGGATACCTGATACTAATACTTTCAGGGGCAAAGAGTAACTTCATACAGCTTTAAGCAACATCCTCTGCAATACACAAGCCACTATTCTGCGTGGCATTGTAACAAGTGAATTAATTTAGCATCCAATTCCTGCAGATACACTCTCGAGTTGCAACTCCTGTGTGAGGCAGAAACAGAGATGGAAAAGCAGCCTTGAAAAACATTCTCCAGTAAGAGGAACTCTGAGGGATAGGAAAACTTATTAGCACAATATTTTCATATTTCTTCCATCAGTTCCCTCAAAAAATAATACGGAACAAGCAGCAGAAGCATTAAAGCATCCTAAGGTTTAAGAGAATCCCACAGGAATTCCATATCCAGACGTGGGAGTCAAAGCTGAGAAAAGCTAATTAAAGTATTAGGTGGAGCCTTAAAATTTTAATTAGAAAAGAAAGCTTTCTCTTCATTTTTCACCTTCAATGCCGCTATAAGTATGAGGAAATCCTCTTTTTTCCTCCAATCTAATTGTGATTTTACAATGTATCTGTAGGCATTGTCAAAAACTCTGCAAAAACTGCAGTTACTATAGTGATTTTAATTACACATAATCTCAATACTCCCAAACATGCTATTCAAAGGGTTTTACTGGGGAAAAAAACCACTAATCTGTAAAATAAAATCTAATTTCTGAAAGCCAGTAATTTTGTTCTATTAGTATCACAGGAAACACCAAGTGACATTCAACAACAGATTTTTTTCACATCACTAAAATGAACATGATTATAATTGTGGCCAAATTACTAAAAATGAAAATTACAACTGAGCTATGCAGAAACAAGAACACAGACCTATTATGATCACTTTGTGTCAGTCTCCAGCCAGACAATATGCTTGATATGCCACTTGGAATATAGCCCCCAAATGGCAAATTTTAGGGTGTCTACCAATTTGCTTGAACAGTCTTATTGCCTCTGCCACTGATGCTAGTCAGCTTAAAATACTGCCCTATTTTACTTGATTTACACAGAGAGCAGTTTATCCTATATTTACTTCAACCACATCGAACATTTTAACACCTCTAAAATATGAAGTCTATTATTTTAATAGAGAAAGACTAAAAAACTTGAAACAACTGAATTTTCACCTTCCCACTGGAACAAGCACTTGTTAACAAGTAGCTTACACAGGGTGCCGGGGATATTCCTTGAGAGGATAAAATCTGCAACAGTTACTTGTTACTAAAGACAAGGATAAGCATAAAATATAAAATACCATGTAGAATATCCTAAAAAGGAACACTGTACCTTAGAAAATGCTGCACCATTTTGAGATTTTATTTTTTTTTTGTCTTGCGAGGTGCAGAACAAGATAGGCATGAAACACATCAAGAAGAATCCTGGCGGTGAAAACCTAGAGACATCTGCTTCAGTCACATGTGTCTCACTGACTAAAATCATAAGCAAAAGCTGACAGACCTCATCAACACTGACTTTTTTGTTTTGCTGGTACTGCTCAGCTGGTTGTTGGGGCAAGGGATTTAGAAGCAAAACAGGAAGGCTGTATGCAGCAGCCTGTTTACGGCTGTATTAATAGTGCCCTCACACTGCATGAGCGACAGAGCTGTGCAAAACAGCACAGACTTTCAGTGCCTAAGACACACACACACAGTTTGCAGTTCAAAATCATTAGGCAGGAAGAGCATCTATACTGGGAGTCAAGTCAGATTTGCTCAAGGTATAAACCCCTTTCTCTTCCCACAACTCTTTTCACTGAGCTCTTTATTTCCATGATTCCAGTAGAGTACATGTAAAGCCATTACTAACAGCCTTTTTCAGATTATGAGCAGTCTCTCCACAAAAAAAAGCTCGACAGAAAAAAGGGGGCAAAGAAAATCTACAGTAACGTACTAATCAAAACAAAAATGACAGTACCAAACATTAATGCAGAATTAATTCGCCAGTTTGCACAGCTTCAAATATAACCTGACCAGGTTAACAATGGTAACAGTGCAAGACAGGAGAACTGAAGACAGAGCTGATCAGGTAGACTGACACTTGAGTTCAAATACATTGTTAATGTATTTGTTGTCCTCCACGCTATCATCTACAAGATCCCCAGAGTAGTTGTGATCTCTGTTGAAACCTAGGGCATTGTGCTGTAGCTTTGATAGCATAAATTCTGTAGCATGAGATGAAAGAACTCAATTCTCCTACTATAATTCACAGTTCTGGCAAATTACCAAGTTCTTTTTCCTTCTTGTATAATTTTTGAGGCACTGAAATAAAACCTGTTTTTGTAAGAAACTGTCCATCCCTAAGAATTTTGCTTGATCTGTCAGCTGGGCAAGAAACTGGCTGATAGCTCACACTCAGGGAGTGCTGACCAGTGGTCTATACTCAGGTTGGCAGCCTGCCACGAGTGGGAATCCCCAGGGGTGGTCACTGGGCCTCATGCTGTTCATGACCACCATGAACCATCTGGATGATGAGACTGCGAGCACCATCACCAGGCTGGCTGACCCTGGGTGGAGAGGTGGACGTGCCAGCAGGGAAAGCCATCTCTCAGACCAGGACAGGCTGGAAGAGTGAGCTGGCAAGAACAGTGTGGAGTTTAACAGAGACAAGTGCAAGGTCCTGCAGCAGTGACAACACCAGAGAGCCCGGGACAGGCTGGGATCCCCTGCTGAAGGGGACCTGGGGGTCCCAGTGGACAACAGGAGTCAGCAGTGAAGCTGCTGCAGCAATGAAGGCAAATCAGATGCTGGGATGCACCACAGGGGCACCACTAGCAGAGATGGGAGATGTGACCATCCCAATCTACCAAGTGCTTGTAACTGGAGTACTACTTGTATCCAGCTCTCATCCCCACAGTTCAAGAAAAGACACAGACAGTAGAGCATCCAAAGGAGGGCCATGAAGATGATGGAGAACCTATCCTACAAGAAGAGACTGAAGGAGTTGGGTATTTTATTTCCTGGAGAAGAGAAGAGAAGGCTCCAGGGGACCTCACCACAGTACAGCAGTATGTAAAGAGTGGCTATAAAGAGGACGGACTCTTCTCAAGATGCCACATGGAGAGGACAAGTTGCAATGGGAGAGGTTTCATCTTGATATAACAAAAAAATACTTTACACTAAGAACAGTCAATCCCTGAAAAAAACTCGCTTGGGATGTGGAAGAGTCCTCATAGCTAGAGGTTTTCAAGATGCAACCAGACCAAGTGCTAGATAATCCCACCTAGGCTTACTTTCCCACAAAAAGTTGGACCAGATGATCTTCTGAGGTCCTATCCCACCTGGGCTGTTTCATGATTCCATGAACTGACTGGCAAGGTACCTTCAAACAGCCTCCTGCAAAACACCATCTATTTCTGCAGCAGGTAGCTAAAATTTCAGTTCTTATATTTAAGAGATTTCGTATTCTAAATATTGCAATAACCTTCCCTGCCTTGTTTCACATGTGTCTTTATACTAACAGGGATATACTCAAAATACACATAAAGTAAGCCATATGATTCAACTATATTCAACAAGCCAATGACCTTGGGATCTACCCGCATGTAGACAAATACAGGTATTCTAACTGAGATAGCCAGATAAATATCCCACTCTAATTGCTGGCAGAGTCTTGCTGTTTTGGCATAAATTTGAGCCACAATTCATTGCAGATGCTTCCTTTTACAGACCATAAACAGGCAAAAACTTCACCACAAATTTTTGTAAATGCCTAAAACAGTAGAAAAACATACCACAAACCCCCAATATTTAAGCTGCAAAGAAATATCTAAATAAATAGATAAAAAAATACATACCTGTTGACTACAGAAGGCATCTAGTATATCATTAGGGTTAGTTTTAAAAGTTATTATTTATATTTAAAGTTGTCATTTATTGGCTTGTCATAACCTTAAAATGAAGAAATAGGGTTTACCATCTACTCTAGCAGGCAAATGCTTGAATACAGAATTCATTAGTATTTCTTCCTCCCTTGCACTCTTACTCCAAGAACTTCAGTGATGTTTTGAAATCAGGTAATTGTAACTACCTTGGTTCTTCTGTTGTCTCATTTATTTTTCCTCATCATTCCCAAAGCAACACTTTCCTTGCATTTTCTAGCTATAGTCTTTCAAAGAACTTGATATGCTTAAAGAATGAACCTAAGTCCTCTCATTCTGTTAGCAGATTTGGTTCACTTAGGTTTCCACTCGAAGTAATGGCTATGACAGGATCTTGTCCAATAATCCAAACATGCTGAAAGCTGAAAAATTCCTGCAGGTTATTTTTAAAAATCACCGACTTCACTACTTCAAGCACCGAAATGGATAAGATTTCAGAGATGTATTTTATTACCTGCCTGTTTATGATTTGGTAATTTATAGTTATACTAAAAATGGTTCTCAAAATAACATTTATGGAAAGAAAACATTAAAAAGGAAAAACTGGGTGGATTTTTTTTCCTGGAGCTGGTATATCAATGGACCTATTGCCACTTCCTTGCTGTAGGGCAATTTTCACTCAAGTCATTGATGTACAAAAGACTTCCGCATAGTCTTCGAAGTCTGCATAAAAACACAGTTTCTCTGAGACTTTCTGAAATACATAGAACACATTTATTCTTTGCTAAGAAAGCTGACTATTGGTATGGGCATCTCAAGTCTGGATACTGCTTAATGAACATTTTGCAAAAAATTATCTTCTGAACTGGGCTGAAGTTCTAACCATCAGACCTCTGAGACTAGAAAGCGGAACCTTCTACACAGATCAGGTGCCAGTGAAATCGTCAACCTTTCCTTAGCAAAACCATTTGAGAAGCCCTCCATACCTTTATTTCTTCCCTCATTTGTGCTCTAGCAACCTGGAGCAAAGTTTACAAGTGTTTTTCAAACTACTGTGTGAACAGTCAGCAATCCAAGTATGCAACCATGGTTCTCATTTAAGACTGAAAATCTTCAACCCAAAAGCAATTCAACAAATTAATTACACATTTAACCGAGGTTTCCACTTTTCTCCAGTGACTAAACAGGGAACCTTCAGGAACTCCAAATTTAGGAGTTTGGTGCCTAAAATTAGGTGGGATAAATATAGCTCTAAAAAAATTACACAGCATTGGTTGATGATTGAAAACGTCTAAGGCAGTAAATCACAGGCTGACTTGAAACAGCCTCTTTAACTGGTCCCAAATGGCTCCTTACAGTCCTGACAGGTTTTTCCTCCCAGTAAAATCGAAAATGGCAAACAACGACCCATAGGTTGAACGGTGTTCTGGGATCCAAGGAGTGAGAATTTTCTCCCTGGTTCTCCATTTGGAAAATGGATACTGACTATTTACTGGCACAAAGGAGTTGCTTATGTTTCACAGGAGGTTGGAAGGCTACATAAATGTATTTCAAGAATTCTATGTTTAGTCAATTACTTTTCAGATAAAACTGAAAATGTTACATATAATTTCTAATTGTTGTTAAGTGAAAACAGCAAGACATCAAGTACGTTAAAATCGCATATTTCAGAAGAAAATGAAACAAAAAACAATTTAGGTATTATTTTGGATATGCATCATGGAGACAGCTTTGTCAGAAAAAAGCATTTTAGAGATTGCATTTGCAAGGAACATGCTTGTTGTAGTAAACAAATAATGCAACTCTAGAGAAATTGTTTAATAGGCAAATAAAACTCCTTAGGTAAAGAAACATAAAAGAAGAGGGAAGCCCTTTAAAAATAATGTATTCTAAAATATAATACAAATAGATGTACTGAATATTACATTTCTGTGCACAAAGATCTAGGAACATACTACTGTGAAGCAGTTAGATTTCTGAACTTTTTTTTCTTCTTTTATTTCATTAAAATAAGTCATTAAAGGAGTTTAAATTTTTTTTAAACTAAGTATTTCAAAAGGGGAAATTCCTATCATTATAGTCAAACAGGCAGTTATTTTATTTTACTGGACCACAAACTACTAGAACTCCAGTAATATCACTCAAATGCAGAAAAACAGGCAACTTAGATTTTGTCAAACCACACAGGGATGATACAATGCTGTAGTTCAGTGGACAAGAGCACAAAGGAACATGTACAAACACTGCCTTATAAATCAAACTTTAATTTACCTAAGCATGAATAAAGTGGCAACTGCAATACTAACATATGAAGGCAGTACAGTAAGGCCTTGAAAAGAGGTGGTGCACCTAATGAAGGCTTATTCTCACTGCTCCAGTTATTCCTGAAGAGTAAATGAGGTACTTCTACCGCCCGTTCAGACAACGTTGTGGGAAAGTGTTTGATGTACAGTATTTAGAATAGGGCAGCTGTTGCATGCAGGTAAAACTGGGTTTTGTTCGAAGAACGGTTGAAAGGAAATCTATTTCAAAATTACAACAATGAAAACCAGTTTTCGTTGCATCTTTCTGTCCTTATTTAAAAAATACAAAACTCCAAAAAAATTGAGCTTGAAGACAGATACAGCCTAAGAACCCCACAATTATTATTGTTAGTATTTCATCTATCACTATTAGAAAAGCCATTTTACCTTCTCTTTTTATCCCCAAACCTAGGCAAAATTTAGAACTCCTAAAGTTCAAATGAAGTGCTGGGTGTAGAGACAAACAGATGAAAAAAAGAGGGCACAAGAGACAGTGGAGGAAGATCTACATCAGCTGAAGTATTGGTATTTCAAACTGTCTGTACCAGAGTAAAAATGTTCTCGCATATACAGTGTATGCAGTACATCACATACATATATGTTACACAAACACTGGAAAAAAGTAAAGAACTCATATTTATGCTTTAGTGACATTTTTCTGCCCTAAACTTCATTCCTCTATTATTCTCATTAAATGCTTTGAACAAAACTAAAGTTAAAACTCTCATGCAGTTTCAGAAGATGAGAATATAAACTAGTATTCTTACCAATTTTGGCCAACAACACAGTGGAAGCTAAAGTATTATTAACTGGAATGCTCCCCTGTTTCACTACTTCATTTTACCAGGCAAAACAGAATGGGAAAAACATGTTTTCTAGAAAGCCAAGGCCTAGCTAAGAAAAGCATTTGTTACATCTCAAGCTATGACCCGAAGTATCTTTAAAGAAATGCCATATGGACAACTAAAAGCGAGATCGTGGACATATGTAATTGATTCCTGTATGCATTAAAACTTTTCCATAAATAGTTGCCTCTCAGTTGTCACAGCACTGAAGAAAGCTGCTAGGTAAAAACAAAACCAAACCAAAAAAAAAAAGCACCTGTTGTCCAAAAGGAAGAATACTCAGAAGTGTTGCTGTCACTTGATTAATTCAATGAAAATTTTTAACCGAGCATACGTCAATACCATCCGTCAAATCTGACTGTGAAGTGATGTTATTACCTCAGAGCGTATATGCTGGAGAGACTACATGTAGTGACAGAAACACTCTCATAGTCACTGCTGGAGATGGAGCTGAGGGGGGAATCACGTAAGCCATCCTGAGAACTGAAAAAACATACGGAAACAAAATGAACTGCTGAAGCCAACAAAGGTAAAAACAGAGCACTGCGATAAGTCATGGTTTGTCATGGAGCATACAGAAATAAGAATAAACTGGCAGTTGCGTTTTTGCTCTTCAGAAAATGATACAAACCTATTCTGTTTTATTCCCAAAAGGACAGAAAATTCGGCAAAATCAGTGTGCACACACCTTAAAAAAATCTTCAATGTAATTCATGCCGTACAGTTAAAACATTCAAGAAAGAATCAAGCATCTTACATTTTTATCAGAGATGGAGGAAATAGCATGCCCATGCTGCTAAGTGTTGTATAACCTTATAATGAAGACATAACAAAACTCAAAGTTCATAAAGTCACCATGGGTTTCAGGCCAAGATACACTAAACCATACATTTCAAAAACTTCTGAACATTGTGGCAAGTTTGACCTATGTTCCCTTCCCCTTGGAAGGAAAAAGTCTGTTAGAAAGCAGAAAGCTGACTCTGTTGATGGAGCTGAAGGTAACACACCTACCCCTGATCCTAAGTTTGCTTAGTCCCTATAACTGCCATATATGTAACCTCAAATTTTGTGCTTTAAGCCTACAGATAAGCAGGAAGGAGCAGTCCCGTGGCAAACCACTGACACTTCATTAGTGGAAATACACTAGCTACTGAGTAAAAGGATATGAATAATTTAAATGAATGGTACAGAACTTGTCTCTGGCATCCCAAGACTAATGAAAAGCCTTTAAATAACAGATCATTTTAGATCTTACATCATCATATCAACATAAACCAGGATTAGAGGAATAAAAATAGTTTCATAAGCACTACAAAACTATCTTGTAAAGACCAATTTTTTGTTTCAGTAACAATTTACTGCTCAGCTACTGGAAATTCCACAAGATGAAAAAAAATAAATTTTACTAAATAAGAAAATACGTTATCTTGAGCAGAGATATCAAAGCTGTATTGGCTCTAGGCGGTGCAGAAGATTCATTCAAGCCTGCTGAACTCAAATGTTCAGTCAACAGAAATCTTTGGACAATGCAAAGAGAAACCTAAGAAACATCTCTAGTTAAAGGAGAGGTAGTTATATAGGTCAGAGTTATTTTACCTTACTTATCTACAATTACTAGCAAATTTTTTTATGCTCTTTTGCTTTTTAGGCATATGCAAACCAGCTACATTCCAAACTCTTCTCTTTCACCAAATTTATTATTGTAGCTATTTTTTCAGCTAGAAGTCTGGAAGAATGCTTAGGGGGAATTCTTCAAAGCAGTGTATGGAAGGTATGTGCTCTAATCCCACTAAGAAATAATAGGATTTGTTTGTCTACCTCCCACTAATCACTCAGAAAATGTACCCCTTCATGTTTCTCATTTCTGATTGCCAATTTGAAAATAAATCCCAAGTGTACCATGCTTTAGTTGAAAGGAGAGACTTCACAACCGGAAAATAATTTTATCAGACTTGAACAAAAATCTATTTAACTTTCATTTGTTTTATGTAATTTCCCTTGCTAATTCTGCTCATTATGAAGAGATATATGCATTTAAACAAAGGCTTACTCTTTTATAGCTCATCACCTTTACCCATCCAATCTTACAATATGGTCATGCTACTAAAATGTACTTTTACTATCTGTTTTATGGCAGCTAAATGATATTAAAAAAACCATTAGCTTGTAATTTCACACCATGATTGGGCAGGTGTGGTGGTGTGCTCGCCCCCCTTTTCTCTTTAAGCAGTAGCCAAAAATGGCAGTCGTGATGGCTGCACCCAAGTTGGGCTCTGGGGAGACAGATAACACAGCAGCCAAGGGCCACAAATCTTTCTCAGCAGCTGAGGGGTAGTGGAGCATGCACCAAACAAAGTACAACTGGTATGCAAATATGACTATTAGTCAATCATCTTAGCTCATAAACAGTGGACAGTCCAGGGCACACTGAGCTCTCCTGCATGGCAGCAAGCTGCATGCCAGGACCTCCCCTTGAGTAGGGATGCCTCCCAAGGTTACTCCTCAAGGCTGAGAGAATCCTTATCATATCAGATACTCAGTAAGTGAACTGGGAATAAGCATGTAGAAATGTTGAAATATTAGCTAAGTGATAAAAAGCCTGACTGCACATATATAACCCTTTAGACATAAACTATTGACCAAGACTGGGATTAAGTCTGGAGCCAGCTGCACCCAGACTCCTCTCTGAGAAGTCTTCCCTGAAGGGGGTGTTCTCTGAACCTCCTGACTCAATGAAAGGGTCTCCCTGGCAGTTTTGCCTGACCCCCCTCTGTTTTCTATGCACTAAATACTGAAGTGTACCTTGGCATCAAATCTTACTAAACCACTGTCACATTTACCATTGAATTTTTTTAAGTCATTGTAGCATTTATATGTTGCTTCTGTCTTGCGAGTAAAGCCCATCACTCTTTCTGCAACAGCAGGAGAAGCTGCCTTGCAAATATGACATGTATAGTTCAAAATAAAGTAATCTTTGAACAGCAGAACCAGGAAACACGAACAACTAGCAAACTCAGCACCTTCTTTTATGCTCTCTCACCTCCCCACCCCACCATTTCCAGATTTTTCCAGTGTAAAAGTCCTGCCAGCTGATTTCGGGAGCACCATTTTTATCTGAAAGATGTCGGGTTTGCTGTCCTTCTGTGCTTTCTGTGAAGCTCTGCCTGATATATTTGAAGTCCAGTGAAAATATCTCAGTTACCAATAGTTAGTATTTAAGAACTTAAATCCAATTTTCTTAGGTTCTAGTTCTCTGTATTTTTTTGTTTTAAAGAATTTGAGGTTTCTAGCTCTTACATGCAGATTAAAGGGCTTACATTTTTCCAAAGAACTCAAAGTTCTTCCACTTTTTTGGGGAGTTAAATGCTCTAGGCTAAAACATAAACCAAACCAACCACCGCCCTAGAGTACCACTTCTCTGTGAAGAGCGGATATTATTTATTGTGAATATTTGTCCCAAGTCATGAAATCATTTTCTACTGTCAGGTAATTATGCGGAGTGGACAGTCTGAGTCAGAAGGCAAAACAATAAAGTATGTAAATAGTATGTAAACTTAATTAGTAACCTCTAAACATAATGGCCCACACCACTTGCATTATCAGTGATCTCAATGCTACCTTTCTGTTCATCTTCACAGATATCTTCTGAACAGATAACAAGCCTTACCTCATCTCCATACTTCTTTTCCTCTCATTTGAATCTTCTCCCACATCTAACCAGTTGCTATGAGCATAATTTCTCATCATCTCCACCACCTCAGCTTTTTTAAGCCTTGTCTTAACAGTTTGCCATTCTAAATTGCTTTATAAAAATCTTCATTTTCCACTACTCCATCCTTCTCTTGGTGCACAAACCTGGCCATGCTGAGTGATCTGCTGGTATCAGGATTAGATATCCATCTGGTCAGTCATCATTTGGCAATGTAAACTGCTTGGACACACCTGACACAAGCTACGCTCACAGACATTAGTTTGTTACAATAAATGATGTGTAGTTCAGGCAATTACAAGGTGTAAATGTTTTTCTCACTCCTGTGTATCAATAGAGATTGAATTTTTGTACAGGAAATGGTATTTATGATTTACAATGTTTATTTCTCATTCGTATTCAGGCTGTAACTCTTCAGATGAGAAATTCTGCATTTATTTAGTACCAAGAAATGGAAATCCAATAATGATAACTGTTTTATACTTTCTCTGTGTTATACTAATTAGCTTTTTTAAGAAAAAAAACCAAAACAACCAGGCAAATAAAACCAGACTCCTGTGACATACTGCTTTCCCTCTCAGTACACGCAGACTCAAGACAACTCTTTATAGAATTTTCTACTTATGACTGTCCACCTGAAGATTCCCTCAGCTCTTCTAAGATGCTGGTAGATCCTGAGGTGAATTGACCTGTTTTTCCCAACTCAAGAATCCCATTATCAACTGATGATAGCTCAGCATGCATGTTCATTAGCACAATTATCAGAGAAGACACCTGCATACAGTCACATGCTGCAGCTGACAGCAGCTAACCCTTTCTTCCCATATCAGCCCCAGGCGACCTGAACTTCACCACATCATGGTCATTGCAATTAATGTTGTGTTTGACTCGGGTTCATAGGACTGCTTGAACTGTGTAAGGTGGCAAGTTTGTTTCATTTGTAGGTCTTAAATGCCTACACTGCTATTTTTAAAATTACATTCTAACACTGGATAAAACTACTAACCATGCTCATCAAAACGTAATTCCTCAGCACTTCTGATAAAAATACGGAATAAAGATTTGAGGCAACAGAGCAAAGTGACATGAGGTGATGTGACTGCCTCTTCATGGAATACTGGCAGACCAAACTAAGGAACCCTATATTTAAAGCTGCTGGCCACTTTTTGTAACTAATCGAAGAAGGAAACCAAACTGAAAGCCGCATTCATTTTATTCTGGTTTGTGTGCTTTTTTTCTACTAGAATGTGTTTCTAGTCCTTTACATTTCATTAAACCTCTGTTTCAGAGGATGGTTTCTTCATGAGTTTCTTTACGAGTTACAATTACAGTCCACATTACAACGGTTAATTGGCACAGGTCTTCTCTGACCAGCTCACTACAGGAAGGCTAACTATAAAGCCTCATGTGTCACACCAAATCCACTCAAAAGGTATCTTTTACAACTCTGTTTTACCTATTATACTCAATTTGGAAATCTGCATGTTGAGAGCTAATATGGTTCTCTGTTGGTTCAATTGACATACGGACCTAGTAAAAGGGAAGCTGGTATAAAACACTGACACCTATTTGCACACCAAGGCTTTGTAACAGCACTCATGTTACTGGGCAACACAAAACCTGTGTTCAACAGAGAGGGTAAAACACTGCCACTCTTAATTTGAGATTTGTGTTGTTATAAAGAATGGGAGGAGGGACTGAAAAATAAATAATTTGTACTGAATCTGAATTTGGCTAGTTGCACAAAGATACAAAACAGAATACCAAAAGGGAAATAAAGAATTTTTATCAACAGCCAGATAAATGATTACTTAAGGGAAGTTTTGCAGTAGAAAGGCTGATGGTTTAGTTCCCAATCTACTGCTATTTTCTTTTTGGTCATGAGAAGTTTTCTTTCATCTTAATAGGTAGTTAAAAGATTAATCAGTACTAGACACTAAGCAGTCATATTTTTGTTTACATGAACTTGCACAGCTGTCCATTATTTTTTCAAGGAAAAGGCAACTTTTTAATGTAAAAACATACACAAGTCTTACTGTGCTGGGACTATTATAGAAAAGCGTGAATTTAAGATATTTAATCAAGTTACTTTACATTGAAATATTGATCAATCTAGTTTTGATAAAGGAGTACTTGTAGAATCATATACTAGAAACTAAGAGACAAGAAAGGTAATTCTTGTGAATTTGTTTTTTTAACAAATTCTAGCCTTCCTCAAAATACAAACGGCTCTTTTCCCTGCATTTATAAAGGTGGAATAACTTATCTTAAAGTTATCATACTGAAAATATGCACGTCACATGTTGCCAAGGATTGAAAAAAAGAAATACAGGCCAAACCAATCAAAATTAGAAACAACAGATGTTCATCTTTTTCCATAGTTATTCTAATATGCTGAGGAAATACAATTTTAAACATATTACAATATATACTATTGTAATATATAAATATTGTACAATATATACAACTTAAAGATTACAGAATTGCAAGACTAAGAAATGTGACAACTTGAACACCAGGCTAGAGAAGAATAAATTATTGACCTTATTCTATGATGGCAATACTGATCAACAAATAGCAAAACATGCTTTTCCAAGAATGCCTCATTCCTCCTCCTTACACTGCAAAAGCATATGGCGAAATATTCTATTTTTTAAGCCCCCACAAGTAAATGCAAACAGCGCCAGCATCTAACAGCCGATGGACACAGCTAGAGCTTGCAGGAAGTGTCAAGATGAGAAATTCTCCTCACTACCAATTTCAGCTCCTTTTGCCAATTTTCAGGTGCACTGTAAAAGGCTTCATCATAAGTACATTCAAATAGATCAAGGCAAATGGGAAAAAAAAATTGTAAAATTAAAGCTAGACACAACAGACCTGCAGTGGAAACGAGAGGAACTACGCTTAATAATCTGATTTTTTTTAATATCAGAACAGTTTTGAGGTCAGCATGTAGATAAACAAACATGAAACAGAACCAGGTATTTAAGACTAAAACATGAAAACACCAGCGTTGTGTGACAATATGACACAAGTTGTTAAACTTCATAAAACATTAGCAGGTTGACAAGGACTCTTCAACTCTGGAAAGAACAGAAAGCCAAATATTTATAAAACACCAAAAAACCCCCAAAACCTTCACTCCAGGTAATTTTCTTTCCACTGGGAAAAAGCAGGCAGAATACTACGACAGAATGGGCATTTAAATAAAAAATCTGTACAGTTTGCTTCCAGTTGAAAAACAAGGAATGCTAGATACAGATTTAAAGCTTGGTTTTCGTGTTAACTTATGTCCTTTTTTACCTTAAAACACCAAATGGTGCTTTGTCATAGTTTTATCATCTTCTGTTCTATTCTTACATGACTTTCCCCCTTTAACAGTTTGTTTCGCTACATGACAGCCTTTATTTCTCACATTGTCCCTTCAGCAGATCACATACTAACTACATCTTTCCTAGTGCTTTTCTCGTATTTGCATCTCATTAACAGTGCTGCCCAAGACTCTTGAGCTGTTGGTGTTCAGTATCTTTTAAATACTTACAAGCAAATAACAGGGAAAGACAATGTCAGCTGTGACTTAAAAACCAAAGTAGTGAAGACACATCAATACCCAGTGATGGCCTTCTATGACAGAGTGACTACTCCTTGTCAGTGGACAAGGGATGGACTACAGATGTAATTTATCTGGACTTCTGTAAAGCCTTTGACACTGTCTCCCACAGCATCCTTCACTCTAAATTGGAGAGAGATGCACTCAATGTGACTGTTAGATGGATGAGAAATTGGCTGGACAGTCAAATCCAGTGGTCAGTGGCTCAGTCCTGATGGACATCAGTGACAAGTGATGTCCCTCAGGGGTCCATCTTGGGGCCAGTGTCATTTAATGTCTTCATTAACGACAGAGATGAAGGGATCAAGTGCACCCTCAGCATATTTGATGCTGACACCAAGCTGAGTGGTGCTGTTGACACTCCTGGATGGAATGGCATCCAGAGGGACCTCGACAAGCTCAAGAAATGGCCCATGGGAATCTCATGAGGTTTAACAAAGCCAAATGCAAGGTGCTGCACCTGGGTCGGGGCAACCCCTGGTATCAATCCAGGCTGGGGGACGAACAGATCAAGAGCAGCCCTGCTGGGAAGGACTTGGGGGTGCTGGTAGATGAGAGGCTGGACATAAGCCAGCCATGTGCTCTCCAGCCCTGAAAGCCAAACATATCCTGGTCTGTATCAAAAGCAGTGTGGCCAGCAGAGCATGGGAGGGGATTCTGCCCCTCTACTCCACTCTGTTGAGACCCCACCTGGAATCCTGCATCCAGCTCTGGGGTCCTCAGGACAGGAAGAACATTAATCTGCATCACAAGTCCAGAGATGAGTCACCAAGATGATGAGAGGGATGGAGCACCTCTCCTGTGAGGACAGGCTGAGAGAACTGGGATTGTTCACCCACAATTAGGGAGACCTAATTGTGGACTTCCAGTACCTGAAGGGAGCCCACAAGAAACATGGAGCAGGACATTTTACAAGCACCTGGAGTGACAGGACAAGGGGGAATGCCTTCAAACTGAGAGTAGGTTTTGATTAGATGTTAGGAAGAAATTCTTTACTGTGAGGTGGTGTGAGGCACTCACCCCAGAGAAACTGTGGATGCTATTTTAAACTCCACTGAATTTTGAGGCTAGACAAAGCAGCCTGAAATACCAGCTATTTCAGATATATAAGGATTATTATGGTAAACCGGTCTGGATAAGGGACATTATATGTATAAAGTCATATCGTATAGTATAACAACTGATCTACCAAAACAAGCAGTTTGTGCCACAACATACACATTTGACAGTTGCTTGATTCCAACAAGGGAAATTTTCTTCTCCTAGTTGGTGACTTACAGTAACTAGAAAGTAAATACATTTATCAGTTTGATGAATGAGCCTATCCTGCATCTATTCCATGTGAATTAGACTGCTTATTGTTCTAGCTAATGGGCCATCATTCTGAAAATAATCTACTGTCTTCAACATTTCCTCTATGGTTAAGTTGGCATTCATAAGCTTTTAATAGGGAGCAGTTACAGAAGCCTAATGTGATCTTCCAATTTAAAAATATCATCAAAAACCAGTGATTAGTCACTGCCCAGGCAGCATGAGTAAGGAAAGGTCCACGAAGTTCTGTTTTGTAACTGAATTCTCTCTTTTACTGATAACATGACTAGTGATTCAGAGGCAAGAACCAAATCTATATATAGGTATCTATAAGAAAAAACTAAGACCTATACATATATAATTTCTTAATCTAGTACTCAGTAGATCCCCTGCATCTCCATCTTTCACAGAATATACTGAAGGAGTTAATATTAGAATGCTTCCAAATAAAGCATCAACAATCTAGTAACAAAACAACTCCATTCGTACTTCTTTACTGCTGCCAAGGTGGAATACTTGCCAATTAATAATAGATGTACTGTAGTCTCAGTAACAAATACAGACAATTAGAAGTAATCAGCAAAGTAACTGTGGTAGAGGCTACAGGGAAAACAGACAAATACCACTAATTTGTTAACAAAATATTCAGAAATACTCATCCAAGAGTTTTAGGAGAACTCAAGAATGAATGAGATGAATTATTAACCTTTCTTTTACAACTTTCTTGATGCTTAGAGTCTAAAGGTGGCAATCTCTAAAAATAAAAAGGACTCCATGGAGATTCAAACAACTCTGGTTCTGTGAGCCTGATGTTCATACCAAGCAACTTAACAGAATACATCAAAACTAAAATAAGTAGACAACAATATGAAGGTCTGTCTGGGAAGAAGTAACGTGACTTCTGCAGAGGGAACCTCTTGGGAGCTCTGTGAATGGGTCAAGAAGCTTGTGAAGAATGGCAATTCAGCTGTCAAGCCTCTGGATTTCCAAGTAGGTTCTGTCAAAATAACTCACTAAAGGCTTTTAAGAAAACTAAGGAGCTACAGCATAAGAGGGAAGGGCCCAAAATGGATAAATGATTCTTAACCACAAATAGGGAGAAGCTAACACACAAGCACTTTTCAGAAGAGTGAGATCACTGCTGAAGTTCTTCAGCACCCTGGGAGTTTTGTTTTCACGTACAGTCCACAAAAAAGGGAGAGCAACAAGGTCTAAAAGGTTGCTACCAAAGCAAAATTATTCAGGGTGATAACTAGAACAGACTGAAGAACTGCCCAGGATCCTAAAGTCTGAATAACAGGTAATAAAATGGCACGACAACTGGTAAACATGTGGAGAACCATTTTAACATCAGATATAGAATGACAGCCTCTGAGGTCACAAGCAACATCTTGGGGCTTTAACAGACAACTTCAAAAAGAACATCAGCACACCACTTGGCAAAAAATCCAAAGTCAAACACTGGGAACCATTGAAAAACAACAGAAAATAATTATGCCATTGTGCACATCCATGGTTTGCTCATGTCTTGAGTAAGTGTAGTTCTGATTCACTTATTGCTAAGAGGAAATCGTATAATTGAAAACGGTTTGGAGCAAGAGGAAAAGGAGGATCAAAGGTATGGTCAATGTCTGGACAACTTCCCATCAAGCAGGCTGTGACTTTTCCAATCTGAAAAAGTAACCACATAGACAAAATGTGACTTAGGTTCTACAAAATCACGACAGGTGGGAGAGGCCAGACAGGAACCAGAAGCAAACAAAAGGACACAGAGGAACACAGACTTACAGAACTCTCTGTAAAAGGACAATTCTCAGATAAAGTTTTTAAACACTTTTAATAGAAGCTGGACAAATCAGTGGAGAAGCTATTACATTCACAAAAATGGGAGGCTGAAAAAGTAGCTTATATATATATAATTTCATTATATTTTGCAGACTTGTTCTCACAAATTTCATTTAATATCCTACCCAAGGCAAAAATTAGTAGACAAACTGTCAGAGTTTAGTAAATGATGTAGGATTTATCAGAAAACTAATTAAATATACAGTAATTACTTTTAAGCAATATTCCACTTGAAGTGTTGCAAAATCATGAAATGTCACAGGGATTTGTGAATTACTTCTTAAGTTTATTCAGAAACCCTGTTGTAAGGCCTTGAATATGACCATGCTTGCAAACCTAAGATAGCAAATAGTCAGAATAATCAGAAAGATAAAATTACCTTCTCAAAAGTTTGAGCTTTGTGCACACTAAGTTGTATTTTACCTGTAATAGGAACTAACTCCAGGCCAAAGAACTCTTGATTCTATTTCCATTACCAGTAATATATTTCATAATTTAATTGGTATGTTATTAAACAAATGTTTATTTCTGCAGCCTTTATATTGTTGTGCTTCACGATTCAAGCTACCTTCACTGTGTTATGTGAACTCTATAAACATAAAATGAGAGATGCTGCATCACACACACACAAAGAAAGCTGTCACAGAAATATAGAAAATAATAATTTATCTAATTTCTTTCCTCTCCTTCATGATATTAATACTTCAGGGAAACTGAGGTCATTACTCATACAAAACAGGTTATCCTCAAAAACAGTAAACCAAAGTGAAGTCAGGTTTTCTACTGATGTGTGTAAGATCCCTAATGTCTAATCAAAGTTGAGCTGAAGCATGGTATTTTCTTTAATACAATTATTATTATCTCACTGTTATCAAGTTCCTTATAGTCATTAAATATGCAGAACCTTAATCCATGACTACTATTCTTCTATCAACTTTGGCTGAAATGGTCCAATAGGTTTAAAAGGCTCTTCTGCACTCTGTTAGGCTTCTTCAGCACACAGACATTCACAAATATGCTCATGCCCACAGGCAACATGATCAGATTAACCCCGTTCTCACAAATGAAGCTAAGGCAAAATGTGTTTAGATTCCAATTTAATCCCATTCAGTGATGCAGAAGTTAACTTTTTAGTATCTGCCAGACACACTTTTCCTATAAAACAGCA
Source organism: Neopelma chrysocephalum (assembly GCF_003984885.1). Classification (NCBI taxonomy): domain Eukaryota; kingdom Metazoa; phylum Chordata; class Aves; order Passeriformes; family Pipridae; genus Neopelma; species Neopelma chrysocephalum. The sequence goes on along the minus strand of NW_020897804.1, from coordinate 187,421 downwards.
AATGATCCAGGTACCATTTAGCAGCAATGCCCTCTTGGATACATTAAGCAGGTAATGTAACATTGATTTCAATGATATAGAGACATTAGATGATAAAAATTCAGACGACCTCCAAATGTTTTGCAGAACAGCTGAAGTCCAGTAAAAAGCTATCTGCATTAAAAAAATATATGGACAAATTCCTTAATTCTGCAACACACTATTATCTTCAAAATCAAAATTAATAATACACCAATCACTACAGTACAAGGATACAAGAACTTATGTACATGCAAATTACTACCAAGACAGCAAGTTGCTCTTACCTTGAACTAGATCTGGACTTTACATCTTCCTTTGCTGTCCTTTCACTACTAGCATCTTCACTGTAGTCCGTTTTTTTCTCACATAGTTGTTTTCTCTTCTCCCACTTCTTCTGCTGATTTGAGATGCTTTCTGCTTCTCCTTGTGAGTCACTTTCTGCTCCTACCTGTGAACCTGAGGAATGTGCCAGGCACTTAGAGGAGATTGGCAGTTTTTGCTCTTCACTGCCAAAGTCTCTTTCTGCTAACAAAGCAGAAGTTTCAGGTTTTAATGTTTCCTGTGCAGGGACTGAACTGTCCAAGTTATCTACATGGTCCAATTCCTTAGACTTCACTAATGTGTACGAAGCATTTACAACACCTCCTGCAGAATGTTTAGTCTTTAAACCTTCAACACCGTCCTCCCTGCTGTCTTCACAGCTGCCACAACACACACAGGAATTAATTAGACAGTTTGTGGTAGCTATACTGAGTTTATGGGATTCATCCACCTCCTCATTTGCTAATGGATGAGCGGATCCAGGAACACAACTAATAGCTGCTTCTGGAGTTGTTACTGGAGATTCTGAGCTAGAGGGAGATTTAGGATTGAATATTACAGTAGCAGATATTTTCATTCCCCCTGTCCTGTGAGCAATCACTTCTGCTGTTTCTGCATCATCACCATACGCATCCCAGCCATTGAGGTATAACTGTGAGTCCGGACCTTCCAGACAGCTGCACGAATTTGGAACTGAAATGCCAGACATCTGCTTTCCATCTTCAACATTGTTATTATTGCTTAAGTCACTTTCAGCATCTTTTAAAAGCAAAGTTTCCTCTGTCTGATGGCCATTCTCATACAGCAAAGCATCTCTGTATTGCAGGTTCTGTTTTGAATCATGACAAGGGTTATTCACCCAAGCAAAAGTATCACTTACTGAATCCAACCCAGCAAGAGCTTCTCCTGCTCCATCTAGGTCATCCATAAAAAACACTCTGTCCTCTTCATCGGTTAAGTTGTCAAGATGGTGCCGTGTTGGTGAAGCTTCTGTACTAGAACTATTTCTTAGGGTAGGTCTGTGAGCTGGAGACTGACAGATGCTTGGAGGGGAAAGCAGAGAAGACATTTCATCTCCGACTCTGTGTACCATCCTGTTCAGCTGTTCCAGCTCCTGTTCATCATACTGCATCGAACAAGCCAGCTCAGCCTCTGTGTTCTCAGCTTTTGCTGAAAGTTCCTTAGGAGGCAAAGTCGCAGCTAAGCCTGGTGTAATGACAGAGGGTACTTCAGGATCTGCTCTGACAGGAAAATCTACATCTTGAGAGATGCAGAGGTTACGTTCCAGCGTGTGCAGTTCATCCTCAGTTAGTGTCTGAAGTAAATCCCTGAAAATGAAGAAATACACACATCACTTGGCACTGATGTTACAGATTTTTAAAAAGCTTTTACTGTTAGTGCAGAAATCCAGAACTTGAGGGTACAGAGTACTTTCAACTGTGTAACTCAAAGAGCATTTGGCATTCATATTTAGAACATGTGACTGCTGATGCCTGAATTTGAGATTAGTCATGCAAACGTAGGGTATCAAATGATAAGCATGCTTGCAGTGAAGCCCCAAAATAAACCAAAACACACACAAAAATGGAACTTTCCCCCTCCCCATCTACTTACAGTGCAAATGTCACCCACAGCTAGATATATTTGGTCATTTCAATTTTTTTAATTCACAAATTTGACTTTAATTAGCAAACCAATTTGCCATCCTTCAACTAGATTCTGGAAAATATTCTGCACAACAGTACTGCAGGAGTTTCACAGCATTATATTGTCAGATAAAAGAATTAATTAAAAATAGTAATATCACATATGGAACAGGATATCTGGAAGCCTGCTCACTGAAACAGGGATTAGAAGTTCAAGGCTCTTTCCTGCCTTGAACATTTAGCTCAGTGTTCTGTTTTGGCTGGGACAGAGTTAATTTTCTTCACAGTGGTTACTATGGGGCTGTGCTTTGGATTTGTGATGAAAACAGTCTGATAACCCAAGGATGGCTTTGTTATTGCTGAGCAGGGCTCACAGAGAGCCAAGGTCTTTCTGCTTCTTGTACCACCCCACCAGTGACGAGGCTTGGGGTGCACAAGAAACTGGGAGGGGACACAGATGACTCCAACTGATCCAGGGATATCCCAGACCACGTGGCATCATGCTCACTATATAAAGCTGAGGGAAGCAGGAGGAAGGGGGGATGTTTGGAGTGATGGCGTTTGTCTTCCCAAGTCACCACTATGTGTGATGGAGCCCTGCTGTCCTGGGGATGGCTGAGCACCTGCCTGCACATGGGAAGTGGTGAATTCCTTGTTCTGCTTTGCTTGTGTATGTGGCTTTTGCTTTACCTAATAAACTGTCTTTATCTAAACCCACGAGTTTTCTCACTTATTCTTGTGATTCTCTCCCCAAGCCTGCTGGGGGGGGGTGAGTGGCTGTGTGGGGCTGAGTTGTCAGCTGGGGTTAAACCACAACACTCGGTCATTAAGGAGTTAAGCTTCTGCATGATGTTAAGAATCAGGCAGGTCTAGAAGCAAACATTTAGCTACTTAGTAAACTGTGTTTTTAAGAGACATGCAGCATCTCCAGTGTTACCAAGAGTCCTCAGTATTGCAGTTTAGGACTATGAACACCTGAAAACAAAGTGTTATAAGTGTTTTATAACTTCAAAACAAATCCACAGACACAGCAGCACTTGATTTTAGATCTGAGTTTCATTTACGCTATCCTTCTCAATAAGAAGCCGCATATAAATGTATCCTCTGTCAAGAACTGCTGTCAACATTTTCAAAGACCAGTAAGTGTATTTTAGCATAAATTAATGGGTGGGAAAAGCAAGATCTGCTCAACAGAGGGCAGGAGTCTATTATTCCTCATGTGTTTAGGAATCATTTGCTAGCAGGTGACATACAGCTGGCACCACAATAATAATATGCACATTTTAGAAGAATTCAGTCTAAACAAGAGGACCAGAAAACCTGAAAGAAACATTCAACATATCTCACATCTTGATTTCCAATCAATGGTTTGCATTCTTAATTTAACTCACAGACCAAATTTTTTTTGCAAGTACAATCAGTTTTTCAAACAGCTCAAAAAATACATCACTAGTACCTGACTTGTGTATCAGCTACCTACAATTTAAAAAAATCTAACAGTGTAGATAAGCAAGCTTAAGTCAGAATAAATTTATGGTTATGTACATTCCACACAATTAACATACTTGGTTTTTAAATCTTGCTTTATGAGTATTATGAAAAAAAAAATCTAAGCCTCGAAAAGAAATATCTTATAAGAACAATTGCACCATCATATATTCCCCTTAAAAAAAAATACCATTTACCTAACAAAGCTATAAACCAGTATTGCTATCTGGCACACTAGATAATTTTAAATACCTATACATTCCTTTCTTTTGTCTAAACAGTATGTAATGACACCATCTTCTTATTCAGATCTTGTATTTAAACAGTAATCGGTGTCTGTAAGAGATTAAGTATTTTAACATCATCTTAAAAACAAACTGACAGAGAATGGTTTAAGTTTTAAGGTCAGCATAAAAATAGCAGCATTACTACTGTTTATTTTTAAGATAACTATACCAACAGAATGAATAAAAATATAGAATAACATGATTGTTGCCATGAGGCTTTGTACTACGAATTTTCACTTCGTTAGTTTTTACAGAAACACTGTGGTGTAGGATTTTTTAAGCATAAACGAGGTAATGTGGGATTTTAAAAACAGTTGGGATTTTAAATTTAAAAAAAACTGCAACAAACAAGTAAGCACACAAATGTAACAGGGAAGGGGTTAAGCCTGTCCCTCACCTATGCAAGGATGCTAAAAATATCAGATAGCTTGGGTCAGGCCAAGGTCCATCAAGCAGAGAAGCCTGGCTCTGATCATAGATCCTAAGGAAGAGCATAAGCACAGGACAGACACACAGTGATGTCTGCTGAGTGAGTGCATCCTACTGGCTGCCAACAGCCTGGAGCTCAGGGATTTCTGAACCAAGGTGGCATCCTTGTGTTTGATAATCCCCAGAGAACTTTGCTTGCATGGGTCAGAAGATGTGTGTCAGGAACTGACCAAGTCAACATCAGCTACGCTTCTCCACACACCACAGTCACACACCCTTCTCAAAACATGAGATAAGGACGAGCAACTTTTACAAACACAGACTATACAAGCAACATTCAAAGGAATTTGCTTTCCATCCAAGTTCATCAGCATAACTGGGAATGATGAAATGGGCCCAGGGAAAATCTAAGATTGAATATTCTGACTTGCAGCACCTGTCTGGGGTTCTGTTCAGTCTCCAGAACACCACATGGCAGCACCCAGGATTCCCTGGTGCCCAGAGTTGCTCTGCTTCCTTTCAAAAGGCTACTCAGACCTATTCAATACAGGTTTCACACATTCATTATAAAATAAGCCCTAGAAACACATATTTACTTTATACTGGCTGGATTCACTGACTTGAATGATGAACTCTATTGCTGCCAATACCACCACCTCAAAATTTAAGATTAATTGTGTGCAGTTTTGAGGATAGTAAATAAAGCCTGATTAATAATAATAATAATAATAATAATAATAATAAATGAAAACAGCTGACAGTCCTTTTTAGGCAAATCAGATCCACTGCCTGAAAGAGTGTCACTGCCTGAAAGAGTGACATAACCAGTTGAATTATATGTGGTAGTCTACCAGCCCTGTAATTTCAGTAGAGAAGTAATCCTGCTTTAAATTCAAAGGAAATATGCTCATTTTCCCAATTCAAACACTGGAAACTTTGCTATTAACAAATACAGCTTGTTCTAAAAGAGGTTCAGGCAATTATCTTCACTTCTCTGGTTAAAAATTCCCTAGATTCACCAGCCAATTTTAAAGGTGACAAATGTTTGATTAACAGTTACCTTTTAGATACACCATATATTTGTTTATACAGGATTCATTGTCAGCATTAGAAACATGCCATATTTTAAAATGCCTATGTAGGTATTGAGAACAAAAAGAATGTCAACCAGTATACAGAAAGAAATATAAAATCTCACTAAAATACCAAACATCAAGCATCATTAGTAAATTGTAAGTTTAACTAAACTGTAGCTATTTCAACAGTTCATTTCCTTTCTGCTGAAGCACCTTTAACTCATTGTGCTCATAAGCAAAAAAAGAATTTCTCCCTCTGCTTTCATTATTCAGAAGCCACAGGTAAAAAGAGCTTCTGCAATCCACCCTGACAGCAGCAGTGTGCTTTCTTCTCAGAGAGGCTTTAGAAAACACTGAATTTAAAATAGTGCATGTTGAGGTTTCACCTGCTTTTACTCTTTTTGGCATCGTATCACAGGAAGGCAATCTAGCTTTCAAAACATGAGGAACATTTTTCTTTCAGTGGTTACAGCTACTGGCAGAAAAACAAAGCAAGTTCTTCAGACGTGCTCTGCTTGTTACAAGCAGTAGTAGAAATTTACTTTGCCTGTTGCAAAACCAATCAACATATTTTACTCTACTGCCAATATCCAGGGTGCAGAAATTACTTCTTCAAAGATCTGAGGCCAGATGTCCATTTAAAGACAAATTTGTCTAAATAGAGGACAGGGCCACAAAACCCCTAATCTTGTGCATTCCTCAAGCCTCCTCCATTAACTTTGCTCCTATTCTGACTAGAATTTTAAATTGGCTTGTTTTCAGAGAACAGCATCGTTATTGCCAGCCTGTGCTTCAGTTCATGCTCTGAGCAGAGCACAACCAGCTGTCTTTATGGAGCTGCCACTGTAAGAGCATGATGCAGGTACAGGGATGCCACATGCACCCTCCTGCTCCTGCACTCTGAAGTCCACAGATCTGTTCAGATAAATCAACACTGAGAAACCAAAACTGATCTATAACAAATAGCACTGGTACTCCTTCACTGAAAAAAAGTTTTAAATTAAATAAAGCTTTTGAACACATCCACCTTGGAAAACCTAACCAGTTTCCCCCCAGTCACTGCGCACACTTCAAAAGAATATAAATTTCACACTGCTCCCTCCCAATCGTTTAACACACTGACAGCATGCATATTGCATTGGATTTCTAGTCAATGATACAGAAAGGCCTCAATGTACTTAAAATGGTACGATCCTCTGATTCTGCACCACCAAAATCCATAGGGGTCCTGCAATCACTTGTAATGGTCCAGAAAGAAGCACCAGGGAAGCAAAGAGCTCTGAAATAGGGCAGAATTAAGGAGTACTGCAAAATTCCCTCTGAAAATCTCTGTACAGCAGTCTCACATGTATATATTGTATGGATAATACTTGTATCACAAGCATGTTCAGTGTCACAGGCATTGAAGTTAAATATCTAAGCATATGCCAGATAATATGCTTCGTAATTCCTAAGCAGATTGCAGTAGTTTGGCAGAAATGGTTCAAATGTCTCCATTTCAACGGAACAGAGATAACACTACTATATAATTATGCATTGCTCCATGTATAAAACACCAACGCGAATGTCTTACATCCAAAATCGAAGTCAACACAAGCACCTGGCTTAGATATTAATTAAAACATTCAAAGCTGTAATTTGCTGCTCGACCTTACCAAAATCTAAGCAAGAACCTTTATGGCTTTTGCTCAGAGAGTCTCAATAATCTCTATTGTTTTCAAAGTTGTCAGCCACCAATAGGAAACAAAAATTTTCCTAGCTAATAGGTATTCTTCTCTGCTACTTCTGATTTAATTATGTGGATCCACATAATTAAATACAGTACTTATCTTTGCCTTACGGATATTTTAGGATAATACAGTTTAAAATTAATTACCTGTAATCCTACAAAATGATCAGCTGTGTATTTGATGTTACTCCATGAGTTAAAATACTTAGTTGGCTAAAAAGCTATAGAACTTCACAGAGAAATTCACTGGGATGTGATCATATTCTGCAGTAAGATGTTCTGTGTTCTTACAACAGGCACACAACTGCAGTACAAGATGCAACTATTTTAACAGAGGACTATTGAATCTATTTTCATGCCTTAACTATTGGTGATGAAGACTGGAGAAAGACTCCAGGAAAAAATACTCCTCCTCTTCTGGGGAGAAGAAATATTGATATCAAGTATCTTGTTCCATCTTCCTTTATAGGTTTCTGTGAACATTCTCACAGAGTAGGAAATGCAGCCTGATGAGTTAAAAAAATCTGTGATAAGAAAAAAAAAATCTAGACAGCTCAGGTACTTTTAAAAGTAATTCAATTACCCTATATGAACAGCACACTAATTTGTACCTCATTGTTATTTTCATTCAGTGTATTTTTCATTCAAGAATATTACTAAAGGAATATAGTTATATATATATATATATTATATATATATATATATATATATATATTGCTTTTTGAGCCCAGTTCTTGCCAATATTTGAGTTCCTTCAATTCAGAGACTGCCAGAGATGGAATTTCTCATTACATTTTGCTTGAGTTTTTGCTCTGATAGATGCTATCTCACTAAGAACACTTTGCAAACTTTGTCTCCTAGACAACTGAAATCACATTTCTTAATGTTCCCTTGACAGATTAAATATAAGTCTTAAAGTATATCAGAACTTCTTCCAAAACTGAATATGAAAGAGTCTTTTCATTTTTTTAAAGTTTGCACTGAAAATTGCAGTTATTGAACAAACAAGCATTTTACTAATCCCTTTTCAATCCCAGAACTAAGTTCACAGTAACTGAAAATTAAATGGACAGAGCAATAAACTGACTTCATTGATTTTCATTTTCCATGTTGTGAAATATAAGGAGTAAGCAGAAAGTAGAGGTTAGAAGTATATTAGCTTTTATATATCCTTTTGGCTTTAGTCAGTCAGTGGAATGCTGGTGAAAATATCTGTGATAGCCATATATTGGGAATAGGGTATTTTAATGTAAATTTCATGGACTTTTTAAGTTTTGGTATGAATAAAGTCTTTTTCCCTTCTAACTTAGGTTTTGCTCCTCAATTCATGTTGCTGTGCTTTACTCAATGTTTAATAAAATCATAATCTCTCAAAAAACCCCAACAAACCAAACATGTTGATTTGTCTATATTAATTCTCAAATTTCAATATGAATATCACAAATGTACCTAAAAATAAGACTTCTAGACAGAAATACTAGGAAACCCTCAAGGGACACAAGAGGATGTGGTCTAGATACTCATAAAAGCTAACTTGGGAAACAGGTCCCCTCTGAACCACCCCTGACAGAGTTTACATTCTCCCTCAGGAGACGCTTCACCTCTAACAGAGGAGAGGAGATTAATCTGGATAAACTATGTGAAAACTATTCTTACATCAAACTGTCATTGTGATATTCAGGGAAGGCAATAAACAGGTGAAAATTGGACTCAAAAAACCCCAAACCCTGTCAAATTATCTCTGCAGATTTCCAGGAACAATATTTGCAGTTGGTATATAAATTTGAATTCTAAGAAAATAATAGGGTTTACAGATTTAGAAAACTTTTTTTAACACCCGAAGGGTGGATATAAAAACCCAGGATGTATAGATCCTTTAAAGATTCAGCTTAATTTCTCCAAAGTAGAAATCTTCTAAAGATTCTGAAGACCTCAGCTAAGACAAAAATATTTTAATACTCTTTATTCTTGAGCCAGAGCCCACATCTCCAATGGTAACCAAGACTGAAGTACTGTGGAAAGAGGTATATATAAAGTGATCCATCCTGTAAAAACAGATCCACAATACGAAAAACTGATAGTCATTTCTATTAGGTTAACAACTATCTGAGTATTGCATCACAACATAATGAGAAAATGTAATAAGCCTAACTAACAGTAACACTGATGCTAATTAGAAACAGAATCTCCCGAAAATAAACTGTAACTTTACTATTTCAGGCATCATCCAACCATAAGAAGATCTAAAATGCAATAAAATGATACTCAGGAAAAAAAGAAACTATCACAGAGATTAAAAGTTCAGAAAACTACTGTGAAATGAAAAACTACATTTAGTTATTTCATGGGTATATCAGGCCGATGAGAGGAAAATGCGGTTTGTGGTTAACACAGCAAACAAATACACTTTTTAAAGCATTTATGAGTTCTTTTTCAGGCCTCTGATTTTCTATTCAGAAGAGATGCAGTTACAACTATCTTTTATTACTTGCCTTATTTTTCTTAGCAAAGTGTGAAAAGGTCTGAAGAGTTCAGACATATCTTCTGGTTTATGGTCCAAGTTTAATGGTCCCTCAGAGTAGACAACAAGGCCACTGTAATTCAAACACATGCATGAACACACACAAAAATGAGAATTTCATTACACAGAGCAACAACTGAATAAAGTCAGAAAAGCAATCGTACATAAACATTAAAACTAAATTAAGTTACATCCTGTTATCTTATTTTTGTCTTATTCACCCACAGTTAGAATTAGATGGTAACAGGGAAAAGTTCCCTTCCCCTCTTGTCCACCCCTCCTTAAACATGGGAGAAAAAGCGATGAAAGAACATACATTTATTTCATTGCTGCAGCTGACTGACTAAAAAAACCCAAAAGAAACCTATTATCAAGGAAGTTGGGGAAAGTCCACTAATTTAAGAGAGTGAAATGGCTTTTCCTTTTCAGTCTGAAAAACTTCTAGGCAAGATAGCTGACTCCTGAGCTCCTATTTTTCTGCCTCTGAGGTAAATATAACCTGGTATTGACATATGACAAAAAAGAAAACAGATTCTCTAAATCACATAAACCACTTTTTGATAACACCATGCTTCTAAATCAACTCAGCACTTGTAGAAATTTCCCTGGAAGGGTTAGTTCACAATCCTGAGAGCCTCCATGTACTTCACTGTAAGATATCTCAATGGCTCCTCCTGACCAAATCACTACTGCCCAAACCAGTCTGTGTGTCAGGGATTAAACAAAATTCACCTTCTTCACCGTATCTGCTGCATCGTACCAAACTGTGTCTGAGAGAGTGGATTCTGCCAGCACCAGGAACCACTCTACTTAAAACTGTTTAATCCCCTGCCCACTGCAAAAACAAAGCATGTTTCTCAAAGGCAAATGGATCACACATTCTCCCACTCAAGATTACACATAGGTTTTCTTTTTCCCAGGCCATTTTCCTCTTCCTGTCCTTGGAGTCAGTGCTCTGTTACTCAAGGTATTTCAAATGTATGTTCTTTTTCCTAAACTCAAATTATATGTTGCTTCAGCAAGCTATCCAGCATCCAAATCACCCAGAGTAACAAGGGACCCTTGGCTGACAAGACTGTCAAAGTCTTTTTGCTCCTCAGTTGTTCCCTAGCAAGCACCCTGTGCGACCATCAAAGACATAGCAGCAAAGCTGATGTCACAAGTTCTATGAACTCCACTTAAGTATTAAAAAAAATACCAGGGAATTGGGGTTTTGAGGGCAGGAGCAGGGTAAGAAGAGATGAGAGAGAGAAAAGTTGCTTCTTTTGCAAGTCACCTTTTTTTGGTGGTTTAAGGCCAATTATCCTGTTTCTAGGGATGCTTTTTTTTTTATATGCTTCCCAAGCTTCAACAAGCAGGCTGCCATGAAGTGATGTAGTTATTGCTGACTCATGTCTCACGTTCTGCCTAAACAAATATTACTGCTTTGCTCAGTGGAAGCTTGAGGCTGCTCTCACCTAACTTCTACCTGATGCAAAGTCACTGTTCCTTTGACTTTCAGGTACAGTTTGCTTTCCACAGAGCTTTACTCTCAGAAGAAATTAAGATAGAAGTGGGCTAGAGCACTACAAAATAAAAAAGGTTATGAAATGGCTTCTCTATACATATAAGATTTGAAAGAGTTCTGAATATAGCTGTAGCATGGAAAGAACTAAAAATTGTGAAAAAGTGTGTCTTTATACTTCCTATGAGGTGCAAAGCGCACCGACACCTGTTGAGATAACAGACAACATGCACTGTATATAACATGAGTATGATAAACTGATGTCTGAAAAGAAACCTTAGACAAAAATGGCCCTGAAAAGTATTTCTGCAAAGACTGAGTGGATCCAGCACTTCTCCTTGTCCAGATCCTTCCTTCTCATGAGGACACAGAGCCACAGCCTGACAACTGTGTATTGCATCCATTTTGGCTTTACAGGTTTCTCCATTCACAGTCCAAATAAAAGGCTTAAGTTTCTTCCAGGCAACACTGTATCTCGATGGTGCAGTTTTGCTCTGGAACTTCACATGGAAGTGATTTATTTGATTTATTTTCAAATTACTGGATAATTAGGAGCAGTTAAACTTTTTCTCTTCTCCTTCTCTATCCTTCTTTGTAATTTGGGATAGACATGGTCTATTTTCCAGAGAGCCCTTGGTTTTCCATTTAGTCACAAATGTGTTCCTCTTCACTGTGTCTTGCAGCAGCTTCAAAATGAGTTCTCACATTCCTGTTGTCTTTCAATAATCAGATTACTACTGTTATTATTTTTAGAATGACAGTTACAGACAAGATCCAATTCAACAGGAAAAACACGCCACGGGGATTTCCTGAGGAGAAGAGTATTACACTCGGGATTTGAGGTTTCTTATTCTCCTCAATTATACTATCTATATTAGCTAACTTTAAAACATTCACAATGGTAAAATATTAAAAATATGCTGGCTTTACTCCAGAGAAGCTATTGTCTTAGTAAGTGATGAAGACTATTAGGAAGAATGTGTCTGATTTGTTCAATATTGCAAAAACTGCATGAAGCAAAAACACTGTTACAATTTAGTTGTCTTAAGTGGTCAAAACAGGACACAAATCTACACAAAAGTTACACATGTTAATACTCTCCTTGAAGAGAATTAAGCCTAACTCAGTGGTTCCAACACAGTTTGCCATGATAACTTCTTTTGAATCCAGTCATTGAGAAAAATACACATATCTTAGTGAATACTTTTGGTTTTCAACACTTGTATCCTGAAGTCAAACTATTTTTGAGTGACACAAAATATGTGCTTTCAAAAAATATTTCTGAGAACATGACATTCCAAAGACTGATGTTCCTAATTTTTAAATTTTGCTGGAGGATGTCTGATCAATTGTTCCTGCTTCTATATTTAGAGATCTAACATTTTTTTGGTCTTGATATTCTACATGAAACTAGTAATCATTTGTACTAATTTAAAACATAATCCTCCTCTTTAACTTTTTTTAAAGAAAGTACAAGCAAACTCAGGTGAAAGAAAATATGTCAAAATTCCGAATGTGTTTTTTCAAATCTTCAATAAGCCTTTAAATGAGGCAGAATGGAGAACAGTTAAAAAATTACTTACCACACAATGGCTAATCTTGGAATTGTAAACATTAAAGCTGGTTCATAGTCATCTATCATATCTTGAGTGAGGTATCCAAGCCTTAAGGCTCTAAGCAGAAGAATAAAATGATTTAGTAAGAGATCAAACTCTTGAAGAATACATTTCACTAGGAAAAAAAATTGAAAAAATTGTTATAAGCCAAACCAAACTGATTGTACAAAAATAGTTCAGAAGTTAAATACTATCTAAACTATGTATATAGTCTTATATGTATATAGACATAAATACATATGTCTATATGTATATGTAGTCATATGTATTTAGTCTTATATGTATTCTACATATATAGACTGCTTTAGTCTTACTTTAAAAAAATAGCATAAGACAAAAAATTAATGTAAGAAAAAAATCCCTTAAATACTTAAAGCTTTTATAGTAATCCAACCCCAAATTTAGTTTTATGCCATGTTCCCTTTTTTTTTTTACTACTTCAAGTCAAGCTTCAGCTTGTTGCTGAAAACCACTACTGAGGGTTTTTCAACTAAAAGAAACATTTTTGAAGTAATGGGAAATAAGAAAATGTATTTGGTTTAATTTTCAAATACAAATTGCTCTAATCATCCAGGCCAACCCTCCCCCAAACTAAAAAAAAAAAAACCAACACAGTTCTACACAGTGACTATTACTGAAGTCTTAGGGGGTTCAATCCCTGAGCTGGACTCAATGCTCCTTGCAGGTCCCTTCCAACTCAGAATATTCTGTGATTCTGTGATTTAATATTTGGGGGAAGCTTTGTTGTCCTCAAATAGCTTCTCAAATGTCTTAAGCCCCTTCTAGACTAAACCCCAATTTGATTAGAATTTTTACTTGGCTACGTTTTCCAGGTTTCTTCACAATTTCCCAATTTCCTCAAGTTTCATAACATCCTCAAATTTCCTCTCTGATATGTCCATATCAGTGCTTAAAGTAACACTTAAAACCACACACTAGCCATGCTTTTGCTCCCCAAAAGAATGGAAATAACTTTTTCTTATTCCTTGTCAGCACTCCCCTGGCCAATACTGCTGCTGGTGGACAGAACACAACACAGAGCCAGCCCTGTTTGGTACCAACAGCAGATGGACACACCAGGGTGTGGCCCACTCTCATGCCCTGTTCCTTCCTACAGCCCACTGCCAGATTATCTGAAACTGCAAATGAAAACCCATCTTTTTCCTCTTAGTGGGCAAATACAGAATCACAGAATAGTCAGGGTTGGAAGGGACCTCTGAAGGTCATCCTGTCCAACCACCTTGCCAAGGCAGGCTCACCCAGAGCAGGTTACACAGGAACGCGTTCAGGTGGGTTTGGAAGGTCTCCAGAGAGGGAGACTCCATGACCTCTCTGGGCAGCCTGTTCCAGTGCTCTGCCACCTTAAAAGCAGGGAAATTCTTCCTCATGTTGAGGTGGAACTTCCTGTGTTTTAGTTTATGGTCATTGCTCCTCGTCCTGTCCCTGGGCATCACCAAAAAGAGTCTGGCACCATCCTCTTGACACCCAGCTTTCAGACATTTATAGGTATTGATGAGATCCCCTCTCAGTCTTCTCTTCTCCAGACTCAACAGGCCCAGCTCCAGCAGTCTCTCCTCATAGGAGAGATGCTCCAGACCTCTCATCATCTCTGTGGCTCTCCGCTGGCCATGTATATGTAATAGTTGAATATGTGTACACGTAGTAGCTCTCTGACTGATGGAAGGTAATTCCTCCTACTTGTGACCTTTTTTGAATTGTAATCCTGTCTTTTAAAGTGCCTGAAACACCTCTGATCCTGGTGTCATCTACAGATGGTGGCAGTGTGCTCTGTCCTCCTTCATTCCTTAATGAAAGGGTTGACTGCACCAGACCCAGGGTCGGCTTCACAAGTTCTCCTCATGTGACAGTAAAACACACTTATTTCAAGGGTGTTTTACAGTCAACTGATGTCTAATAATTCTACTCAGAATAAAGTTCACTAGTTTCTTCTTAAGAACAGTGTTGCACTGTTCAAAATCCCACTAAAGCTGAGTATTTCACCTACTGCCCACCTGCTAGGCTAGTTAATCTGTCACAAGAGGGAAGAGAAAACATTGTTCAACAGGGTGCATTTCAAATTCACACTTTTCTTTGTACCTTATGCTTCTGAAAGAACTTATGAATTTCATTTTTTTCATCATCTCTTCATACACAGAGTCAAGCTCCAGTCCTGTAAGACTTTAAAGAGCTTTTTACCAGTTCTTTATGACAATCACTAGAGGTTAACAACTATTTGAATCACCTCCCCATGTATTCTTGCATGAAATATCATTAAGTCTTGATGCCTTAAACAGCTCTAGCTTATGTATATATCTATAACTAGGCATACGAACAATACTGTTATTGTTGGATTATTAACTTTTGTGTTTTTTCTTTTTTTATCTAGAAAACAAAACAGCACAGGCTTGTGCCTGGCAAGCATGCTTAATACTTTTTAACTTTGTACTTGGATACTTACTAGAAAAGCAAAGTACCAGGTGTTTTGTTTTTCTTCAAGACTACAATTAAAAGTATTTCTATAAAAGCTCAGATCTAGCCCTTAACTTACCTCTCCACAGTTTCACAGAACAGTACGATTACCTCTTGCTGGACATAGTATTCTTTTGGAGACTTCACAGGTACCATGGCTGACACATAACTACAAAGAAGATAACATACCACTGTTTTACACGTCTTAACAAATAAGATTACAAATGCACCCAAACCTACGACAAATCTTCTTAGAAACCTAACCTTTCCTGTACTACTTTGTATTTATTTTGACAGCACTCACTATGAAAACTGTACAGTATAAGAATCTATAAGAAATACAGCCAAATTCCTTATTGCAGACTGAGGCAGTGGAATTCAGTAGTAGTTCAGTAATATAATTACACATATTTAGCTATCAGAATTCTACACTAAGGGGCACAGGGAGGTTGGTCCTAGAAGGATCTTTATTGCCACATCTTGAAGACTGCATTTCCTTAAGAAACTCACTAAACCAAACATTTTATCTATAAAGGTTTTACCTGAAATTAGATTAGTGACATTTCAGTTACCCACAGAAGACAATTTATGACACTTAAGGTTTGGTCGCATTTCTAAGTGCAATTACCTGCAGAAGCACTAATTCAACAAGGGAAGAAACACTGGTAAAAGTTAAGTGGGTTTCTGTCACTGTACTACTTAATTGGTCATTTCTGGAATACAATTAACACAGAAAGGGAAGAAGTTGTTTGCAAAACAATTGTAAAGAAAAATGCTACATGCATAGAGTTGGTACTGACAGGCCAGAAACTGCACAGACACTGCCAAGAACCAGTTACTGATTGTCATCGGTGTCTGCATTCAAAACCACACTTAAAAGCACTTTTTTAGGCAACGTTTTCAATTAAAATGTTTTTCAATGTAACAGAATAATAACGTTTTTTCTAACCAGAAAAAGATTGCTTACCTGAATAAAATAATTCAAGGGAATATGTGTATTGAGGAAGGGCAAAGAGTAATGGGAGACAAGACAGGTTATTCCCAAGAAAATTTAAAAGACTACTCAGTTCTAAGAAACATGTTCTGCTGAAGCTAGGAATGACTGTATTATATAAGGTCCATAAATAATCTTGCCCATTATCTTGTCCATGGCCAGCACCACAAGCATCTAACACACAGGCACGTAGCTGACTTAAACTCTGAAGGACAACGCAAGACTTGGTCAATGTGACCTTTGATGCAAAAAGCAGTTACTTTTCTCACCCCAAAAGCAGTTATTTTTATTTTTGCTATAAACCTCCAAGTCATTTTTCAATCTCAAGTTTTCAAATCAATGAGTTCCTGTGTTTAATTATTGCTTATGTAAAAACACTTCCTTCAGCAGAATTCAATTTGCCTTGTTAAATTCACTGGGTGCATCTTGCCTGTATCTCTAAGCACAAGAGAACAAAACCTCATAGTCTCTGGAATATTTGCTATCATTCTTTTCTTTTTAAACATCTCATATTTGTTGCCTTTTCTATGACAAAGAAAACATTAAGAGAAGAGATTTATGGTTTCCCTTTGTGTCTTGGAAATTCTCCCTCAAATACCATATGCCAGCATGCAAATTGAAGATTATAGTTTAGCTGGAGAGAGGAAATGTTGATTGCTAAAAAGCTATTTAGTTTTCATTATTGCTACACTGAAAGGAAAAATCTAACAATACAATAAATTACTAAAGAATTCAAACACCATGATAAAAAAATTATACTTTTTCCATTAAGCAAAAACAGAACAAAACAGCCAACTTCCAAAAACCAACAAGCCACACAACAGCTGCGGTGGCCAAGTCAATGCTCACAACCCACTTACTTCAGCTCTTTTACCTTAATTCAAACTCAGCAAAAAGGACATCAAAATGCTTGAGTGAGTCTTTCATTTTTTCTGTGTAGAGGTTCAAATCCCTTAAGGCCTGGTCACGAATGATGTTTCTGACTTCCTCTAGGCTTCGGGTCAGATCCTTGGCCAACGGCCTCATAGCCATACTCTCAATTTCACGATTCATAATAATCGAACCAGCAGCCAAACACTGTGAAATACACAAAGAGATAAAAATATTAGTTTTTACAAAGTTACTTTTGTAGTTAAAAACAAAGCACAAGATGTGCTATTTAATACTTTGATCAAGGGCAGTAATTAGCCCCAGTTGGCTGCAAATTATTAAACAAGTGAAAGATTTAAGACTGGTATGTCAAGAGTCATAAGCTTTCATGTAAAAGGTTAGGGAGCAGCTCAGCCAAGGAAATGTGAGAACGGGGGGAGGTTCAAGTGCAAGAAGTGCTGACAGAAGAATTTAAAGCTATTCTCCCACTAGTTAGGCAATAAGCACTGGCAGGATATATACTCCATGTACACAAGGATTGCCTGCATTAAAGGGATATGAATCCAGCAAAATTATGATCCATGGTCTGTTCTGATTCAGGCCAGACTGCTCGATTTTGTAAAATAAACGTATTCCTAATAGAAAGAGCAGAAATTCTGCAACTGTGATGTCTTCTACAACAAAACTGGTTACACTGGCTATCAGAGCACAGAGCCAGTTACACCAGTATTCTGCTTCCCACAGAAATTGTGATTATATTTTACAGGAAAGAATATAAAAACCATCATCGAGAGGTCATCGAGTGATTCTTCCCTTTCAGTGTCTGGAAACCAGCTATTTAAGAGACTTCTTGCCCCAGGCATTATACATGGACTCCTTCTGACCAGCTGACAATAACATTAAAAGTAGATTTTTACTGTAACACATTAATAAAACTTTTCAAAAATCCTGCTGTTAAAAACAACTGCTGGCTTTATTCCTTTATGGATACATTTGGAAGACAATGAGCACTGCTATAAATCATACTTGCTGTATCAATGGAAATATTTTTATTAAATGAAAATATATAAGGTGGTTCTAGTCTTCTAGTTTCAAAGATCTCCTTTCCCCCCACTTTTTTTAATCTCCACTTGCAGCTGTATCCCTCTCCTCTCCTCTCCTCTGCCCTGTGCTCCTGTGGATGGGAGGTATTTCTACAGCTCTGTAAGGGGGACCTGCAATCCCAGCCCTTTCTCAGCACCCTGATGCAGTGATTTGTGTTTTAAGGGCACTCAGAGGAGTTCTTACTTCTTATGAGTCAAAGCAGTATTTGTGGGAAAGTATGGATAAGGCAAGTCTTACCTGTTGATAGGTATTCTCAGTCTGGTAACTCAGTGATTGCACTGACAAGGACATAAGTGTATTCTCAAAGTCCACACAGCCTTCTTGCTACATGAATTTACAGGAGGACAGTGCCTACAGCAGCAGGAGTTAGCATTACATCATCACTGCATATGTTACTTTTGCTGAAACCAACAGGTGTCTCCAGCCTGATGGTTAGATTTGGAGACAATGAAAGTTTGATTTGGGAAGAGCGAAGGCATTAGCTTATGTAACACAAACAGTGAATAAAGGGAGAGGTGTTTTTTCTGTTAAAAAATACTGCCTCAGTGATTCCCTCAAGCATCTTCCACAATGCCACTACACTGGCTGGCACTTTCCCTGTGTGTTCGCTGTTGTAATCCCAGTTTGTTAGTCCCTTAGAGTAAGAAAAGGTGATGGGATTCACTGGGATTCATAATGGATGGTTGTACAAAGAATGACCCCAGCCAACACAGCAGACTCCCATCGGTTTAAAACACACGATGGTGCCACCTGCATGATGGCAGTGACTGGCACGTGATAATGAGAAGAAAAACTGCTGTGGTTTTTGCTGAGGACAGAGTTGCAAACCACTGACATACCAAATTAATTTTGTAAATTCTATCTGAGACTTCCCTGACTCAGAGGAGCCTACAATTAACAACTGTCAAAAGCAAGTTTCAAAAGCAGAACATAAGGAGGCACATTGGACTGAACAAGACAAGAACTCTTCACAGAGAACATGCACTTGAAAAAGAAAAGAGGAACTGGTAGAGAAAAGAATGGATAATGACAGGAGCCCAAGGATTGCTTTAAATACAGGAGAGGCAAAGCTGAAAACAGCACCATAATGTGCTGTAGTGTAGTGAGATGTCTAGACTACTGCCCCCTTTAAGTCTCAAGAATCCATGAAGCCTTAAGTCTCCCTCAGGCCAGCAGAACTGAAGACATTAGGTTTATCACTAAAAATGCCACAATGATTTATTTTTCGTTTTAGCCAACAGATATCAGTACTAATGAATAAATATCTTGCATAACACATCCTTTTTTCTGACACTTCAAACTTCCCTTGGTTAAAATAATTAAAGCTTATTCACTAAAACAATGCCTTGTTCCTGCAGATTGTTGTAGAAGCAAGTCTTTGAGAAAAACCAATTAAGAGAAGTGGACTTCATTGTTTTGCACAGGAACCATTATATTTTTAGCATGCGCATGAAACAAGCAAATTATGTGCAACAAATGACAGCTCAAAGTTACATACATTTAGTGTGAGTTACAGCATAACACAGCCATTAAAATCAAGTGAGAGCACGCACTTGTATTTGTTGGAGATTAACTTTCATACTGATAGAATTCCCTAATATACTTTCGTTTCTAAGATTTTCAAAACATGAGTGGCCCATCAGGATTTAAAAAAAAAAAACACACCAAAAATCAAGAGTATTTATCAGATGCTAACTCACCAAAGAATAGTTTTTAAGAGGTGGTCATAATGACAGCACACAATTATGAAAATAAATTGCTGTTAGCTCAACCAAAGCCAAAACCTCAAAGAATTCCCTTCCACTGAGCACCCACAGCAAGTTCTCACAGATATTTACTTTGCTCTGTAATTATACTTAAAATTTTCAGAAAAGTCTCAAGATGTACTTGTGGCTTCATGCCACCAAAAAAAAAAGTGTCTATTAACCCCAAGCAACAGAAATATGACAGACTTACCTCTGCTCCAAACCAAAGCTGTCCTGCAAGGTTGTCATGGCGTATTTCCTCAGGAAACTTAACACAAAAGTCTCGGTTGGCCCGTTCGTGTGGAATGCATTCATCCATGATCTGATTTATGATGTTCAAAACATTATCCTGAAGCAAAATATAGGATAGATGTATACTGTTCCCAAAGAAAACTCACAACATTTTTGTAAACTTTTAATAGGATTTATTAGTGAGGCAACAATTAATTAAGATAGATAGAAAATGCAGTATTTAACTCTCATGGTCTTCATACACATAGAGAAAATCGAGGATAACACTGCACAGAAAGAAGAGTACCAAACTGCAACCTTCCTAATTTTCCTAGAAACTGTTTCTCAGATTAATTGCATTTAACTTCGACTACTTTACTGGGACTTCTGATGAGAAGGCATGATTTAAAGAACTCGTTAGTACTTCAGCCATTTATCTCCAAAACATCAGCAAATAAACTAGAAGTACAAGTAAATTATGCTTCTTCCATTTCCCCTCACCAGTCCCAATGATATGCACTTCGTTATTCCCAAAAAGAGCACCTGACAGAGTACCTTGAAGTTGCTAGAAAGTGGGTTATATTGGCACTGTTGTGGTTGAATAGATTTAAACACATCCTAGGAATCTAAAGCAGGCAGTTTCCACACTTGAGTCCCCAGTGGGTAAGGGCTGGCACATTTACCTGCTACCTCATCACCCAGACATCCAGGAGGATAAGGGGACACTGCACAAGTCAGAGTGTTAATAACTGCTCTGATCTACATCTGCACCAGGACAGCAATCAAAGACCTATAAGCAGTTTCTTGATATGCAGTAAATAATCTGTATTCATTTATTTGAAAAGATAATTTTCACATACCCCTGCTGGGAACCGCATGGAATTTGATTAACATAATAAAGGTAGATTGAGAGCACGAAAAAGGCTGAGTGCTTTCATTAAAGACGTTTTGTCTGTCTCATGCTTCTTCCACTATTTACAGAAATCATGTTCTATTTAAAATATTTTTCAAGCAAATACAACCAATCTGTCTGTACAAAACTGTTTAACAAACAGAATTGCTTTAAGTCTACACCCCACTGTTTTATTTTCCTTTGCACGTAAAGAATAATAGAAGACAGGAATTTTGAAGAAATCTGCCCTGTTAGTATGTTCCCCATGGAGAAAGACAAAAGCCACTTAACTATAAGAAATTATTCACATCTTCTGCAATTTCTGTGCTGACTGCTGCAACTGCTGTTGCTACAAAATAATCTAAACATTAATGCTGTAATCACAGTTGTCTTCAACCAAAATAAATGAATAAATTAACCACTGGCAATATTTATTACACATTGGTGTAAGGTACTTGATGTATTAAGAATTAAAATATTTTTACATTAAAGTAAAATTTTGCAAGGTTGTAATGAGAGAATAAGTTTCATTTCAATAAAGTTGTTAAAAACAAACAAACAACACCCCATATGTTTAAAAGACACTGGTACATATAATATTCAACCTTCTCCTCTAGAAACAAATCTGAAAATCAAATGCTCCTTCCTTCCATTTCTTAATTGGTGGTATTGAGTATACTTCTCTCACCATTATTTAGCTAGGTCCAGCTGGGGAACCAAAATATTTTCAAAACAGGTCCCATAAGAAAAACAACTCCTAAACTACTTAGCTCCTACCCAAAGTTACAGAGCAAAGAATGAAATTGAGGATAAAAAACCATTTAAATTGTAGAAGGGCATGAATCACTCATGATGTATTTTAAATCAGTTATTACTGATCTATTTTAAGACCAGATGCTTTGCCTGCAGCTCTTACTTTATCACCAGAGCAATACAAGTTGGTCTTTTTCATTAGGATGAAAAAGCCGGATTCCTGTTTTCAGACAATTAACAAAAGTTAGCAAAGACCTTTTAGCATTGGAGAGATACAGTGGTAAAAAGTAATCCTAACAGTTAAATTTTACAAAAGTTTCAAGAAATACCAAGAAATATTAAGGCAGGGAACTCTGAGAAAAATTCTATTCAAATCCGATTACATATATCAGATTTGAAATAATCCAATTACATTTTATTTTAGGACACGATATTCCAATTTATTCTACTTGCCACCAAACTTCAATATGGGGAAATGCAATTTTTCTCTTGCTTTTCTTCTAAAAAGCTATACAGAATAGGATGAAAAGCTATATTGAAAAGCTTTGCCCCCTAAATTTTATTTTACTTTAATGGATTATTTTTGAAATGCAATCTTATTTGACAGCAGTTACAAGACAGACTAAATTCCCCTTTCATAATCACCTCCATACATACTCAAAATTCCTGACATATCAATGAACATTTTATGCAAATGAAGTAAAGCAAGAGGACTCTTATCCAGTAAGCAACTGTTCCATGTTTTTGTTCTGTTTCTCTAATCATTACACCTGTTAAAAAGTACTAAGATGCTGCCTAAATCATCTCAGGAGATAATTATTATAAGCATCATGAAACGTTATACCTTAATGCATTTAAATCAAATATTGCAACTAAAGGCAATAGGACATAATGAAGATAACTCAACTTTTTACAATAATACTAATTTTTCCGTATATCATTTGTTTACCACCTAAATGACATTTAATATTCTTCCTCATTTCTTCAACATTCCTATAATCTCTAGATGCCTCTGCTCCAGAGCACCCAAGATCTACCAACACATCTCCACATTTGCCGAACTTTGAGTCAGGTTTTTTTTTAAATAAAACTATTTTTAGCATGTGCAGTACTAGTAAGTTAAACCATAGGTAATTAGAATTTTAATGTACGCTTCCCAACGGAGATAAATCACAACAGCTCAATATCCAGTACCAGCTGTTTGTAAAGAGTTATCTGGCTTCACATGGGCAGCTGGTCATTCTGTCAAAAACCTAAGAGAAAAAGCCAATTAAAAAGATGGCCATCTTTTGCTGCACAGTCTAGTGGGGATACTGGAAGATTAAGGAAAGAACAGTTGATGGAACTTTGCTATACAGTGTATGAATGGTGAAAGAATTCTACAATGTGAATTGCTTTTGCTGTTTTAAAATGTGCAATTTCCCAGGTTCTCTGCTGTTCTACAAGGTTTATTTTATCCTCCTACAGAAAAAAAACCCAAATCAACAATTCTCCATCACTTTCCTTCCCTCTTCCATTCTTCTTATGGCACCCAGAGCAGAACAACTTCAATAAGAAATCTGGAATATTTGCTCCCATAATAATTTCAAATTTCAGCTGCTTTGAAACTGGAAGGATGCCAGCCAGTTTAGACAGACTATCCAAGATATTGTAAGCAAATTAGTCTTTTCTTTAGAAGAGCTTTAAAAAACATTCAATTTATTTAATTACAGCATTCTGCTTTGTAAGCTAATAACGAATGGGTTTGGATATGTGGTAGCACTGAAATTTTGCTCTAATTTAAGCAACAGAAATCAATTACTTGGAATTGAAGTAGTAAATCTTTCACTTGATCCATCTTTCTACATAAAAGCCTCCGGATTTTAATGTATCCTTTGGTGGCTTTATGTGTTATCTTCTGGTTTATTTGCACACCGGGATGTGCACAGTTTCAGTTCAGATGCTCTGTTGAGGCTTTACAGAAGCACAACAGGCAGCCGCTGCAGAGATTCTGCTTTGGGATTTACTCCAACCTCCCCATTTCCTGGAAAACACAGCTCAGTGTTTCACATAACAGAGAGCACTTATATTTCATTTAGATAGGAAAGATAATGAGTGGTAGTGAGACAATGTATGTAGTTAGCCACAGCAGAGGACAAAAAGTTGGTTTATTTTTGGCCTGGCAGTAATTGGCCATATACTCAATTATCAGAGCATAAAGGTAACATCAATTGCTGTATTAGCTTCCAGAATAGCTACTAAAAAAATGCCAATAAATTCATCTTGCTTATACTATAAAACATACGTTTAGATCAACAAAAGGTAGACTTATCTACCCTTTTGTACATGTCCTTGATAACATTTATGCTGCTCTTCCACTCCATTAAATTTAATACAACTTTTCTGAGGCCTTTTGCAAGATTTCTTCAAAGGAATATAACTTCCTTTGAGGAAGTACTGTTCAGCACCTCTTTAATATCCATTTTTTGAATTATCAGTAAAATCTAGCCAAGGCAACACAGTCTGTGATAATATCTCCAGGAGCTTAAAAGATGGTATTTTAGCCTCTTCGTTTAATTGTCCCTCACATTTTTTCTTGCAGAACTCCTTCAACATCACGTTATGACCAAGAGAAGCCACTGATGAACACAAATTAATGCCAAACATAAAAAAAGATTTTATTGTAATTAAAGCAATTAGCTAGTATTCAGGTTTTTATGGGCTACTTTCATTAACAGAAGAAACCCATAATAAGGTGTCCTACTCTCTGATGTAACAAACAGGATTTCAAAGGACACACAGAAGTCCTGGCTTCAGAACCCAGCAGGGTCTTTCCAGACAGCTATTCCACATCCCAAGTTTCTCTCCAGGCAGTAGAGAGTTCTATGGCTTTCCCTGCAGTCCATCTTGCACAGATTCCAAAGGTGCTTTCAGACTCTTTTTGCCTCATCAGCTAATTGACTTTCCCACTGGCAACACAACATCATAGAATCATCAAGGTTGGAAAAGACCTTTCAGATCATCAAGTCCAACTGTTAACCCAGCACTGCCACGTTCACCACTAAACCATGTCCCCAAGTGTCACATCTACATGTCTTTTAAATCCCTCCAGGGACAGTGAGTCAGCCACTGTGCTGGACAGCCCATTCCAATGCTTCATACCCCTTTCCATGAAGGAAGTTTTCCTAGTATCAAATCTAAACCTCCCTGGTGCAACTTGAGGCCATTTCCTCTTGTCCTGTCACTTGTTACTTGACAGAAAAGACAGACCTCCATCACACTACAGCCTCCTGTCAGGTAGTTCTAGAGAGCAGTAAGGTCCCCCCTTGTTGAGTCTCCTTTTCTCCAGATTAAGAAAATCCAATCCCCTCAGCCACTCCTCACAAAATCTGTGCTCAGCCACACTATTTCTGACACAGGTCAGGATGCCATTGGCCTTCTTGGCCACCTGGGCATGCTCTGGGTCATGTTCAGCTGCTACTGACCAGCACCCCCAGGTCCTTTCCCACTGGGCATCTTTCCAGCCACTCTGCCCCCAGCCTGTAGCACTGCAGGGGGTTGTTATGACCCAAGGGCAGGACCCGGCACTTGGCCTTGCTGAACCTCAGACCATTGGCTTTGACCCATCGATCCAGCCTGTCCAGATCCCTCTGCAAAGCCTTCCTGCCCTCCAGCAGATCAACACTCCCACTCCACTTGGTGTCATCTGCAAGCTTACAGAGGGTACAGCTCTTGATGCTCCACTTTCTGAAGTAACTTCGGATTGTTCCATGTATGAACTTTCGGAAGTAGCTCCTAGTTTAATGTAGCTCACTACAGAGTAGTACAAAATTCACCATAAAAAGGCAACTTGGATCTCCAGCAATCTAATTTCTGTACTGCCCCAGACTTGCAACAACAACTCTCAGCGAATAAAAGAGGAATCCCCACTCACAGAGGGCAGAATGGAGCAGATGTGACCATGAATTACTGCCATCTTTGCCTTGCCTTCCCCTGCTGCAAAGTGAAAACATCCTGCATCCTCAAAACATTGTGCTGAGCTGGCATGGAGCCAGCTTTCTTCCCTATGGTTCTCTGCTGTAAATTAATTCCCTGACCTGCAGTGCACAGCATTTTCATTCCACTCTGTCCACAGTCTTAGATAACAGGCAGTTTCTCAGAATGACCTATTTGATCTATATGAGCAAGTGGAAATACATGAAAAAACTTGTTAACATGGGAAACTACAATTTATGACTACAGTACTAAACACTACTGGGATCCTTTTTTTCAAAGAAAAAATATCTTACAATATTAATTACTCCTTACATAAGATCAAATATGAAACACAGATAGGAAATAAAATTCCTGTGATTTGATGGAGTTGTATTGATGGCTTGACTTACAGTCAAGCATTTTATATTTTCTAGTCATCATGCTAATTAATCTATAGTGACCAAAAGTTTCCCAACAATGATGAAGAAAAGCTGCTAAACAGACAAGATTTAAAAAGATGCAATTAATTATTTTCTGATTAGAAATGTTTAACTCTGCACATTTGTTTTCTACCCAACTATAAGATTCCATTGGTCACTTTACATTAATGGGTGGGAAAAGGTAAATTTAAAATCTGTATTTTTGGCCCAAGTCCAGCAGACTAAAATCAACTCTTCTGATACTTATAGGTTATTTAGCGTACTTAGAACAATTACACTCAAATTCATTTCCTTCATTTACAGTGAAGTATGGTGAAAACATATGAAAGGGTTGACAAGTTTGCCTGTCTGTGAAATAAATGTTACAATCTTTCACTCAATGGCACACCCAAATAGCAAACAAGTACCTGACACCAACTGTGTGAAGATGTCAGGCAGCACCGAGAAGACATCTGCTGGAGCACTGCAACTCACACAAATAGTCTTTTGTGTTCAGTTATAAACCAACTGAACTGGAGATGAAACTCTAGAGGAAAACCACCCAAATTTACAAGCTCTATTGTGACAGATAAAAAGTACAGTAGAAATGTGCATTGTCTCTGATTAAAGCTTAATCTTGACATCATCACTTTAGAAAGGCTTTCCTCAGTTTCACTTTCTTTATTAAACTGGCACTGTCTCCACCTAAATTAAATTAGAAGACATTGCATAAAAAAGAATAATTTTCTTTGAATAAGGCTTAGCTCACTCTCCTGTCAGTCAACTGCCTAATCCTTCTGGCACAAATTTCTGCCTTTCCTACATCTGCATAAAGTCTCTTAAATATAGAACTTATGAGAATTTTTCTAGAGTCCACCAGTTTTATTTCAGAAAAGGCCTCAGAAACAGATACAATTCAGAAAATGAGCATGCTTCCCTCCTCACCACAGATCAATGAGTAACGTCCAAGTGTTCCCATACAACGGAATGGGTTGGAGAATCTGCTTTTTGTTTCTTCCCTCTACTGTTAAAAAATATCTTTGTCTGCTACAGTTTCTAAACTTTGGGAACATGAAAGTTTCTTTCAGTCAACTTCTTCCCTTGATCTCAATAATTACCCTGCTGTCTCCTTCATTGACCTCTACTAATATAACTAATATAATATCTCGAGGGATGCAAATTAAGCAGGCAAGAAAGACTTGGCCATTACTTTAGCTACAAGTACTCCTGGTTCAATCCACACTGTTTAACCTCTATATCAATTAACAAAATAACATCAGGAATAGATTCTGACTAACTTCTAACCAATCATTAGGCTTCAGAATCCAGCAGGGAGTTTCTTACAGTTTTGGCTAATTTGTCTCCTTTAACGAGATCTATTTCTGCCTAATTCTACAAGAAAATGTTCTTCAGTGGACAGATGCAATCAAACATGAAAACATGGCACCTCTGAACTGCCTCATTGTTCACAGTGATTATGGTACATACTCCCAGTTTGCTCTTGTCAAGAATGTTAATGATACAATTAGTATTTCTCAGATAACTCATTGCCAATCCACTACAGCACTGTCCTCTGAGTTCTTTAACAGCTCTTTACAGATACCTTTTTCATCAAGGGATGCCCATTGGTGCTGACTTTTCTTCGTAAAAATTGCTTCTCTTCAGCATGGATACAATTCAGATAAAGCACTGAATGAAAGGGCATATTATATTCCCCTAGGGATTCCTTATTCTCACACCACTTAAACTTATCAGATAATAGGAGACACCTTCAGATAAGTTTCCTTTACACCTGAAACAGAAAGGCACTTTTCATCACAGACGGCGTCAGGTCAATCTGCAGTGTCAGCATTTGGCAGCAAGGCCAATTTGAGAACTCGGTCCCTTATCTCACCTTCTTTGTAGCTTCTGTCCCCACCTCTGGGCTGTCACAGGCTGTGTCACCAGCACTCTGAGCTTAATTTGTACCAGGGGCACATGGAAATGGTTTCAGTGCAGTGATCCACAGCAACCCAAGTCATTTCACTGCTCAAGTTCACAGAATGGCTCTGCAAATACGTGCATCAGTACAGCAAACGTGCATCAGTACAGCTGAGGAAGTGTTTCCCAGAGGTATAAAGATGACCAGCTTAAACTGGCCATGGATAAGGATCTATAAATCCACCGATCTCTCAGAGCTGTGCTTTGAGGGATGCCATGCTTAATTGTGGGAATAGGAACAAGAATAATGTAAATTCGGAATGAAAAACTTTCAGACTGACACTGCCAAAAGACCACGGAATAATGCCTAAGGAACTATGCGTGGTAACACAGAAATACACACTTGAACAGGTTGGGTTTTTTTAATAAAATCAACATTTTTAATAAAATCAAACTTTTGCCCATACTCAACTAAATATCCAAGAGATAAAGTTAAGAGATTTACTGAAACTAAAATGTTTATAACATTGCTACCAACCGCCCAAGGGCTTGCTTGAATCAAAGACTGGGCAATCCACATGCACAGCTGCTGAGGCTAGCATAGCACTCTAACCAAACCCACTCAAATGTACATGAATATTTTCTTCTGAAATCACTCTATGCATTTCCATTAATACAGTTATAAAACCCAGCACTGGTAATACAAAGCACTGGTAAATTTAAAAGCCTTCATCTACTAGGAGAGAAAGAACACACTTAGCATTAAATACAAATGAAAAACCTGATTTCACTGATTACAGAATTAATTGAGTTATGGTGAAATTGTGCAGCTATAAACAAAAGACAAAGAGAGGCCAATGTGAAATCATATCACCAATTACATCCAACAATAGTTCAACTCAAAACTGCAGAGCCAAAATCTTTGGAGACTTTTATTCTACGATTGTTCAAGCCTCTAATCGTTTCTATTGTCTCTGTATTATAAATGAATGATTTAAGGTTCCTCTAAAAATTTACATCAAGATAATGCTGCTTTTCGTGTTGAGGAATCCCCTCATAATTTCCTTTTCTCAATTATAAAATATGTTTTACTTCTGGCCTCTTATTTGCATAGTAGAATAAGCCAGACAACCACAAATATATTATTAATTAGATCTACTGAGAAAACTCTTCACATTTCAGCTACAGGGTTAATTTATTTTAGTCAAATTTGCAAAATCCCTATGGAGGACAATAGTACACATAATAAACAAGGCTGCCACTGAGGCCAGACGTTCGTACCAATGTGTGAAAATTGCAAATACTTCTAAATCCCAGTTATCACATCAATCAAAAACAGACATGACTCTGCAAGCCTGCCAGAACTCATCCTTGTTTATTTATGTCTGCATCATACCTAAAAAAACCAACCAAACAAAAAACCCACCCCCCAAAAAAGATGTTTTCACAGTACCAGAGCAATTCTAAAGCAAAAATCACAAGAGCTTACATTAAGAAGGCCGCTCAGCTCAGTGCCTCAGTTGCACAAATCAATTCAACAAGCTTTGGAGCCTGGAGATGATCATCACTTAACACTTCTACATGAACTATTACACTGTTTTATTATGAGCACTATGTAAGTGAAAGAGCAACAACTTTAACAGTAGTTACAGATACTCCAGGGCAATTGAGAAATCAAAGAATATAAGTAACTGTTGCTTGGTATTTGTGTAAGTAATCTTCAGGCACAGAAACCTTGAGAACTCCAGTGAACTGAAAATGTGTTCTCAGGGCAAGAATTTATATTGTATGCGTTGTATGGCAGTATCAAGAGTACTACATCATTTTAATTAAATTCTGAAATACTGAACAAAGAGCAGTATCAACATGCAAGAAGGCAGTTGGCTTCATTTGCTTCGCAGCACGAAGAACCACGTACTTGGAGTTGTACTGCTGCTGTCCAAAGTGTTGAAAAAATAGCACTAATGGAAATCCAGCAGAAGAGAACAGGTGGTATAAGCAAAAAGGTAAGCTTTCTTAACCAACAGCACATTTTCTGCGTAATTCATTTCTCACAAGTACATACTTCCCAAAGCCTTTAAAATGGGAAGTTTCCATGTGTGCAAGTAGTGCAAAAGCACGCAGTAGCAAAGCCTATCTGAAGCCTGCTCTCCAACATCAAAGTTGTCCTTATCACAAGCTGTTTTCATATCAATCATTTCAAACTTCTTTGAAGCAAAACCAGCTTGCTAATACATGTATACTTTCAAAAATGATTTTTTTTTATTTACTGCCTTAAAGCCTGCATTATTTTTCACCAAGAACACTGTGCAGCAACGACCTAACACAAATTCTTTTCCAAAGTGTAAGATGGAGGCAGAAGATGCCAGTGCATCTCTACACCAGAAAAGAAACTTGGGAGTTATGACTGAAGTATCTAAACTTCTCCTTCTCTCTGTATAATTATAAATCTGCAATGACTGAACAAGCTACCCTAAAGGGTAACAATTTACTTTCTTCCCATTACCTTAAACTCCAGCCATTCAATTAGTAGTCTACTGTTAAATTATACACTAATAGTAACAATAGGGCAGTCTGATATTATTCTATTTTCTCCAACTCCTAAATATTTTGTAATCCCTCCTTGTAATATGTAGAACTCCTACCTGTGTCCAATGTTTAATATATGTAGATAAACATTTAAAGGTTTTCATCTAAAGGTGCAGCATAAGGAACCATCAAGAGGAGCTCGAAGCCTTGGCCCAGTCCCAGAGATATATCAACACTGGCATAAGCAAAACGTGGTGGAACAGTTCCCATGACTGGTGTGCCATGATGGATGGTTACAGGCTCTCCAGGAGGGATAGGCAGGGCAGGTGAGGCAGGGGTGGTGTTGTATGTGATGGAGGGGCCGGAATGAACATAGCTTGCAGTTGGCAATGGCACGGTTGAGAGCCTCGGGGTAAGGATTAAGGGACAAACAAATGATGAGGGTGTTGTCCTGGGAGGATGAGAGGGGAGACCTCATTGTGGTCTACAGCTCCCTCACGAGAGGAAGCGGAGGGGCAGGCGCTGGTCTCTTCTCTGTGGTGACCAGGGATAGAACCAGAGAGAACAGCATGAAGCTGTGTCAGGAGAGGTTTAGGCCAGATATTAGGGAAAGGTTCATCATCTAGAGGATGGTTGGACACTGGAAAAGCTCCCCAGGGAAGTGGTCACAGCACCAAGCCTGTCAGAATTCAAGAAGTGTATGGACAATGCCCTCAGGCACGTGGTGTGACTCTTGTGGGTGCGCTGTGGAGGGCCAGGAGTTGGACTTCTATGATTCTTGTAGGTCCCTTCCAACTCAGGGTATTCCATTCTATGATCCTATGATTCTGTTTATTGAAAACTTACTTATGATGACCTGACACACGAGAAAACAATGTTGCACAGTACTCCACAAAATATTCTTCATAATAATCCATTATTATGAATTCAATTATTTCACATTAAAAAACAGCCTTCAACTTTCAAGTAGGGTAAGGTCACAATGAAAATTAAATTCCACTGCCAAGAACTGTCTTAAAAAAATTAATAACTTGCCTTCTTGTCTTCCTTATCATACTTCTCCAGAATTAAAGAAAAAATAAAAGGGAATTTCTTATATGATTAAGTGAAAAAGCTTCTAACAGAAAAAAACAGACTTAATCCCCAAGTACAGAAACATCACCAAAAAAATAATTTGCACATATTGTTAATCTTGCTAACACGGTGCTACCATGTGCATATGGAGGGAAGAAGGCAAACTGCAGCATATTTAAGTCATGAGACTACATAAACAATTCAGTGGCTGATACTAGAATTTATCCTTTGTAACAGTAAAAAAAAAATATAATTAAAATCTAGCAAATCACACTATGGCAGAGCTGACAGCAATCCTCTGATGGCACTGCTGAAGAATGTGGAAGAACTATAAAGCTCCTGATAGTCAAACACGTCACATTACGGTTATTCCTACAGAACTGGATCTGGTAGAGTCTCATACTTCACAAATGCTTAAGTCAGGCTTAAAATGACCTGGGCTCCGTTGTCCTGATTTAGCCTTCAAATGCTCTGGGAATTACACCAGTGTGTCTCAGGTCCACCATGTCAATATTCAATCAAGGTATCAACACGTCAATTATTCTTCATGTAAAAAGTATGATCTAGGGCAGGTAATCATGCACTAAGAAATGAAACATCTAATTTTTTAAAACAGAATTCTAGAAGACTTTAATACCACAGAAATTAAGAGCCTTCTATAGCTGGGTTCTCTCTCACAAAGAATAAAGTGCTGCATTTGTTAATTTGAACAAAACTTGTGACCAAAAAAAATTACTGTTCTAATTGAAGTACAGATAAAATATTAATTTTGCTCTCCTATTCTCACCTCATGTTTTATATGGATGAGTACCTCATTTTCCACCAGAACCAGTGGTTTTCCATATAAGTTTGCATGCAATGAATGTGATCATCCTGAGCAAATGGTACAGTTTAACCTCGCATCACATTCCTTTTAGTAACAACCTATGGCTTCCCCAGCATGCACCATTTAACATAATATAATCACATCCCTTTTTTCACTGATAAAAAATTAATTGTGTTTTGTATACAAAGATAAGTTCCCTTTTCATTATTTAGCAACTTGTCAATCTAGCTTCAGTTTCACCCTTGTGCATTATTGATTACCACCTGTGTTGTCATTTCATGCTACATCAACTTTTATTTATTTTTAAATATATATAATAAAAAAATTCAAATGTCACACACTGAAGAGTCTTTCCATTTCCCACTACAGAGAAATCCACACATGCTCTATGACAGAATTCACTGCAGCTCAGTCATGGTTGTCCTCCACTGCTGGCATTTTGCAAACCCTACAACAATTTCAGTGTTGTATGTGGTGCTGTTGTGTTAAAGGTCTTGTTTCTTTGGGGTCAGGTTTCTGTGGGGGTTTTTTTTGTTGTTGTTGTTGTTGGGTTTGGTTTTTTTTAATTAAAGAAAAAAAATAATACACCACGTACATGGTGCAAGCTGAGGTGAAAGACAACTGGACTGCTTTCCCAGTATCAGGCTGAAATTGGTAAACACCTTCTAAGTGATCCATTATCAAACATGATCACTGTTTCAACGAGACACTAAACAGTATCAGATGAAGACCTTTTCCCCCTTTCAGACTTGTCTTATCCATCCATCTCCATCTTCCAAAAGCAAATAACATTTCTAAGCTTTTAAGATACATAAAAAGTGTATTTCAAAGATGAAGGGCATATATTTTCTTTTTACATTAAAACTTTGATTTTGATTGAACAAGGCTAAGTGCAAGGTCCTGCCCCATGTTGGGACTGGGCAATGAGTGGATTGAGACCACTCCTGCAAAACAGGGCCTGGAGGTATTGGTGGATGAAAAACTGAAGGGCAAAGCTTTGTTTCCATTGACTTTCTTATCTCAACTTATTTCATACTGATGCTTTCAGTTGTCAAATTGAGCTTGGAGAAATTTGGAGAAAAGCCTGGTTGAAACAGCATTTTTTATAATATTCACCATGTATTTTACATTTTACATTGCTACAGAAATTGAGACAGACAAGTGACAACACAGCACAGATATGTGTAGCTTTCTCTAAGGGCTCCGACTCCTCAGCAACATTTACTTGTGCTATGACAGAGAATGAGCTGCAGAATTATAGGTGTCTGCTTTCCATCACTATATGGAGAAGTGACCTGTACAAGAAGCAGTCCACTATATGCTGGACTATTTTAAAGCCTAATATTAAAGCAAACTGAAACTGCTAATAGCTGACTTGAAAATGGTGGGCTGCCAAGTGCAGTAGTTCAAGAGGTGCTTTCCAAGCAGGCAAGTAACAGGAAAGGAGTGAAGTCAGTATAATAAGCTACAAGTCAATGCAGTGTCCGTCACCCCTACCAGTGAGCCAGAAACACTCATATTTCACAAATATTATAAATTCCTCACTTTACTATTCTGTGGTACAGTGCAACGGGCAGCACAGCCGGGAAAGTCTATGGTTTGCTTCAGGTCAGTGCCCTGATGGGGCAAATTCCTTCCCTGTGCACTTCAGCAGATCAAGTTACACATTGCTGAGATACAATCTGCAGGAATAATGTTGATAAAACCTTGCTGGGAACTGACTCATATGCTATTCTGAGACCTCACTACTGTACACAAAGAAGTAATTCCCAGCGTACTGAAGCAGCAAGCAAGTACTGTGATCCTGAAAACATTTTCACAATGCAATGTACTTATGCACAGGTTCATTACCTATAAAGTCCTAACAAAACTCTGAGTTAGAAACACAGGTCGTTTTTTTTCTCTTTACTCTTAAACAAAACCAATCAAGTTCTGCAATACATAACAATAAACCTAACCCCATTTAGATAGCTGAGAAATTGTTTTAAACCAGTTTATCAGCTCAACTAACAAAATATTAATCAATGTGAAAACAGCAATGGTCAAAGCAAATTATTTTAGGCAACGATCACAAATGCATAAGTGAATAATTCAAAAGGGTACATGAAGCACCATCACTTCTTATGAAATTCAATACCATGTGATGTTGTGAGTAGCACAGAAAGGACACCTTATTATACCACTAATACAAAAATACTGCAATGATTTGTGTTGTAGGAAAAAAACCCCGTCAGATGAACCAGCACTGCATATTACTCAAGATGCACTAATGCAGGGATATTTTGCTTAAGGAAAACACGAAGTACTTTCCTTCTATTATCATCAATCAAGTTCAATAAACCAGTATGACATTCTACCTACCTTTTGTTCTTTTAAGAAAAACTTACACAGCTTTTCATCGTGCATCTTTGCACACTTCAATTATTAATTTTAAATGAAATCACTAGAGAAAGAAGTGTTTTATTCTGTTGAATAGGTATTAACTATACAATAAATGCAAGATACTGTATTGATAGATATGTTATGCTCTTACAATATTTTACCACTGACATACAAAAATCAAAGCAAAACCAGGGATGTAATTTTTATAATAGGCTACTGTAACTGGAAAACAGTGTTATATGACATTACTGTGAAAATGGAAAGTAAAGCTTTGAAAACCATTACCCCGATTCTTACTCATTGATACATGCTACACAGCGTCCTGCTGTACAGTCAACCCACAGCTTTTGAAATCCAAGTAGCAAGATCTTCAGAAATTCTGAAATATTAATTTAACTGTTAACAGTGTGATTCTTATCAGCAAATAGTGCTAAGACAAAACAGTGTAAGATAGCTTTCAGAATTGCAAGTTTCTTTACTAAGGAAGTATCAACAGTCTTCAAGACTGAAGTTCCCTGCACATCCCATGGAAATACCACAATGCACCATACCTTCAATTTGCCTTGACTAATACTGCCAGTTTTGTTAAGATAGAAAACATTAAATATGTCCACAATAAAGCACTACATTCTTTAGGCAGAGACCTGCTTGTTTGTCTGAGTCTGTTCACACACTATAATAAACTTGGAGATCTTTAACAGTACTATCATAAGTTGAAAATAGAGGCAAAGTTATAAAACTTAGCTCTTCAGATACAGTTAAGATTCAGCATAATATCCAACGTCTCTCCAAAAAGAATTCCAGTTTGTAAGACTTGTTGGTCTTTAAAAGAAAAAAAAAACACACTAATTTAAAGACATTCCTTTCTCTAGTTGATAAGATAAAATTTCATAATAATAAAATTTAATAATAATTGTCATCGTCTGTTAATCCAGTAGACATTATGAGTAAATCACCTGAAAATAAGCAACCCAGGAACAATGAATTTCAAAACCAGATGCAAAGACAGAAGGACGTGGGATTTTAGAAGTCTTTGTCCCTAGAAAACTTTAAGATCTAACTGAAATACTATGCCTCTCAACTTCATGGAGGTAAAAATTAGGAATGATCTGGAAAACCTAATAATACGTGGAAAAACAAGGATGAAACAAGAAAAAAAGTAATACAAAGACTGGGAGTCTGGTTAACTATGTTTTGTGGTCACAAGACACTTCTCAGAAGCTTTTCTTGAAGAGTCAGAAGTGCACATTTCTAAATAAGAGGTCTCAGAATTGCCTGACTATTGTTGGAGATATCACAGAGTTACTGCACAGTGCAGCTGCTACCCTACTTTCACATGCACAACCTTCCACTACAACCATTCTGACCCCAGGGCTGGCTGTTTTTTCTCTATTGTTCTCAAACTCCACCATACCCTAGGCTAAAACCAATTTGTCCTCCTACCATGCAATAATAATAATGGCCCATCTTCGCGAACGAAGATTTGGGGAAAGGTCTTTTACCTTTCCAGCCTGCGCAATGGATTTTTTAGGTGAGACACAGCCTGCGCTGAACTGAGCCCACCCTTTAATCCTAAGGTTCATCTGCCGGGGCCAAGCAAGCTTGGACAATGGCAGTGAGGTCCTCTGGTGGCCTAGTGGTTAGCGTGCAGGACTTTCACTGCTGCAACCGCGAGTTCAAATCCCGGTCTCCTGGCCTGATGGAGGTCGTTAGCCCTGTGAGGCCATCCATCTATGAGAAGGACACTCCTACCATGCAATATTTGATTAGCAAATACTTACATTCTGAATCCTTATTAAAATACTGTTCCTTCTCTTGTTTGGCATTTACAGGACAAATTCTTAAAAGAAAAAACCCCAAACCATTGCTTTTACACAAACTGCTACAAAATAGCATAAATCCTAATTAGCAAAGTTGTTTTGGACATGACATTTGACGATGATCTGACCTATTCTGCAGAACTTTGAAAATGACAAATTACAG
This sequence comes from Neopelma chrysocephalum, assembly GCF_003984885.1. Classification (NCBI taxonomy): domain Eukaryota; kingdom Metazoa; phylum Chordata; class Aves; order Passeriformes; family Pipridae; genus Neopelma; species Neopelma chrysocephalum. The sequence continues at coordinate 150,638 of NW_020897804.1, read as the reverse complement.
AAATAGCTACATGACAAAAAAAATCTCCATCTTTTCTTTCAGATCTAGCAACAGATTGCTGTTACTGAAACAATCTGTTTGAGAAATGAAAAGAAATTACCAGACATCAGAAGGTATTAAGAGTCACAAGGTGGTGAGTCACTACAGAGCAAGTCAAGCAAACTGACCAAGATGCTCTCAGAGTCTGCATTTCTCACAGTCCTACAGGTGAAACATTCAGAGAAGCTACTTTACAGCTCCTCAGGTCTGTCTATCCTATAAGAAACAAATCAGAAAGCCTGTGCATCTGCAGAGAAACAGGGAATCAACTGTCATCGTCAGGGATAAAACAACCAACAAGGAGACTGTCTTGCATGATGATATTTTTCATCCACCCTTATTATCAGAAAAGAAAACCTTTCCTGAAAAAGCCAGTCTGGAAAGAATTTGACAAGAAAGTTTGTTCAATGTCCATTACTGGAGGTTTCTAAGAACACATCAGACAAATATTTGTGAAGGGTAATTTACATAGAGCTGACCCATCACACAGAAGACTCAAGTCAATGACCTTTCAAGGTCACTCTCACCCATACGTTTTTCCCTCCAAGTCACTGCATTTTGACTCTTACTAAACTTATGGCTTCCAGTTTGGTAAACCCTTAAACTCCACATTTTTCTCTAGGGACAGTACAGTAGGAAACTGTGAAGATACTCAAAGTTGACAGAAGTATTAAAATTGTTTCTGACATAACAATACGTTGACTGTCAACTCTTTCTCTAAGTGCTCTTCAAAAAGTTGTACTTTTAAAATTTAGTTTTCCTGCAAGCAAGCACACAGCACCTGACTATTTTCCTTTTCAACAGGCTCAGCTAACTTAATGTGAACATTTCCTAAAACGATCAGAGCACTTATCTTGAAACTCATCTTAATATGATTAGTGATGAAATTTTTCCACATAATGAAGTTTGGTACATTTTATTAGTAATAACAGGAAGAAATTCTAGTAAGGGTGAATCAAAATACATTCTTTACACTTGACTGCACAATTTTTAACTTGGTGGAGATGTTAATGAATCTTTATTACTATGGTCTTTCCACTTCAAATTGTCCTGAGGTGACTGCAAGAGTTTACTTTTTGTGCAGAAAACCTCTTATCACCTGAGCATGCTGTACTCTGTACTTGAACCCACTATGGTTTAAAGGGGTTTTCTTGGGTGTGACTGGGAAAGAAAATATCAAAGCATTCATGCAAATACTAATTGTACCACAAAAGTAGTTTCTACTTCTAAAAATTGGAATTTTATTACTGAAAATCTTGACGCAGAATGGCATAGAGAGTGATAGGGGAAGTTATATATTCTCAACAGTTTTTCAGTTTCTGAATACTTTTTCTTAGTAAATGGTCATAGTTTAACCTGGCAGGCAGCTAAACACCACACAGTTTTTTATCACTCCCCTTGCCCCAAGGGAATGGGGGAGAGAATTGAAAAAAAAAAAAAAAGGCAGAATTCATGGGTTGAGATAAAGACAGTTTAATAGGATAGAAGAAGTGGAAATGATAATAACCAAAACAAGAGATACACAATGCCATTGCTCACTGTCTGCTGACCAATGCCCAGACAATTCCTGTGCAGCACCCCCCAGCCAGCTTTCCCCCTAAGTTTACATACTGAGCATGGTGCCACATGGTCTGGGATACCCCTTTGGCCACTTGGGGTCAGCTGTCCTGGCTGTGTCTCCTCACAAATTTTTGTGCCCCCCCCAGCCTACACACTGGCAAGGCAGTATGAGAAGCTGAAGAGTCCTTGATCACTGCTTGGCACCAACTAAAACATCAGTGTGTTACCAACACTATTCTCACCCTTAATCCGAAACACAGCTACTGGGAAGAAAATTAACTCTATCCCAGTCAAACCAGAGACATAAATCCTATCACAAAACCATGAAATTATTTCGAGAGCTAGACTTGGCTGAACTGGTCTTTGCACTCTCTGGTTCTTCTCCCTTCAAGTCTGGCTCAAAGCACAGCCATATTTCAGTAAGTGGTCTCAGGAATCTTTTTTTAGGTATTATACAACGGAAACTTTCAGACAGATTCATACTTCTGTAGTAATTTACAGATAAAAACCCTCTTTTGCTTGGTTTCTTAGTAGTTTCTCTCATCTTCAACACTATTTACATGAAGCAGAGAACATTCTTTCCAAAATAACAGAAAACCTACCAGCTGTCTTAATGTAGTTCATTTATTAATGGAAAACGATCAGATTCATGAGATATGAAACCTAAGCAGCTACAAATGACATGGCTATTTTTTGCTGCCTGAAATTTTGAAATACTTGTCATGTCCTAGTAAGCCCTATATATTAATTTTATATAAAGGAAGCAAAGTTTTTACTGTGTGTTCTTATTCAAGGAAAGCATCAACACTCTTAAATGAGATGCAGTATGTTTAATTTATGGACAGTGTTTTCAAAAATATACCCTTTAAAGTAAGGACAGGCATGTATCAGCCAAGGGTTCCTTTTAGAAGTTCATTTATTAAAAATTAATATGATAGGTAATAGTATACATTAGATGCACATACAAATGTCAATGAAATCAGGAAGGTGCCATTTTGATTACCTGACAAGAGCGAAACTGGTTGACCAGCAGTGTACATCTCTGGGGGTCTTTTCTTCCATCCAAACTGTCCAGTTCAGCTGCTACTTGATTTAGTTCCTCATCAGCATAGTAGAACTGAGCAAGGAGCTGCGGGTCTGTTCTCTGTATTGGAGACATAGACAATATTATATTATTTTTGAAAAAAACCCCACCCACTTCAGCTAGTTGTATTTATTGTGACTTTTTTTAACATTTAAGCCATATTATGGCAGCATGGAAAAGAACGATCTTGAGATATTTACCCACACTTTGAAATTTTTTCTACCTCGAAGAAAAAAAAACATCTCATGTAACAAACCTGGGACATGACTCAACCCGTTAATCTCCGAAACCACCCTGGCATTCTCACTACTTGTGGCATAATTATCTGGAGGAGCAAACAACTGAATCACAAGTTTTGTTTATTAAACAAAAGTAGACTTCAGTTGCTTTCCACGTAAAAACAAAGCAATCATTCCCCCCGAAATCTACCAAGCAATGGAATAATCTCTCAAGCAATGTGGTAACCTTGGTAGCACGATGAACAGTGCTATCTGGTCAGAATCCCCACTTTGAGGATCACAAGAACGAAGCCACAGAAGGGAAAGGTACTGAATCTACCAGGGCCAATTAGATGTCAAGACTTCACAAAATAAATAATAATATGACTAAACAAGGCATTACAGAGAGAAAACTATGCCACAAGTCTTTCAAGTGGCAAAGAACAGAATTATCAAAATGGATTTTTGGCCACACTAAGACAAAACAGAAATTATAACAGAAAGAACAGAAGAATAAAGGAATTCCTCCTCAAAAATATTGAGAAATATTAATAATAATGGTTTACACCACAGAAGGATTTTTAAATATTAACAGCTAGCAATTCTGATGCTTATGAAAGCTTTTATCAAAATATTTAAAAAATAAGGGATTAGTGTGTGTGAAAGGAGGAGATAAGAATTTTGACTGTTCAAAGAGAGTAGAGATACAAGTGGGAGGAGAGAGGGAGTAGCTTTTTGTAGATGCCACCAACTTGGTGAAAGATTCACGGGCTGCGATAAACACAACCTCTTATCATTCTAAAGTAGTAGTTAGTATGACATACACAAGATTTGTGGGATATGTGCATAAAATGAAGAGTTTTTAATCACAGTGTAAGAAACATTAACACTATGCTAACTGTAGACTGTGAATTAGAATTAGTTGTCTCTAGATGAAAGAAAAAAATGCCTGATACAACAGAAAACAAATAGCTGTAAAGTATCTGAAATTGATTCTTAATGCACTGAAGAATGAAACAACTCAAAAATGCTTTTAAGAAAGACTAGCCTAGGCATAGAAACAGTAAAAACAAAGGCCAAGCTGCATGAAAACAATTCATAGCACCTCAAATATTGGGGAAAAAAATAACATAGGTAAGAACTTCCAGGTAAAGAAAACTGTTGCGTAAAGTCAAAACATTGATTTTATAAGCTAAAGAAACAGAAATAGCATAGAAATTACCAAGAAGTATCACATTTTAAATGACAACTAGTGAAGATGAACAAGATAAGCATATTAGAGCACAACATGTACCAACAGAAACAAGTGCAATACAGTGAAGAAATTAGTCAACAGCAACCCAGAAGATAATATCACTTGAAAAGACATCAGCACCACGTGCAACAAATGGCAAAGGACAATAACACTGAGGGTATAATAACAATATATATGCTGTGAGCCATAATCTTTCCAATCTGAAACACAACACATTGTTAACCTCCATATTTTAGTCTCTAGAATACAAACCCCCACAGAGGAATCCTTTCAGGCTTTCATAGTACATGAGTATTTAAACTTGCACAGCTATTTAGTCCCTGAAAAGGACCCTTTGAAGAGAACAGCAAATATCCTCCACACTTGACAGGATCAAGGGGTTAATCAATGCAAGCATTTTATTGCCGTAGGACTCATGGAAAAGGTTTAGTCTTATAAGTGATGCTACATATGCCCTCAGTGTTATGAGTTGAATTGGTTCTCAGTCAGCAATTTAATGAGACAACAACAATCCTCCCTGACAACAGAGGCACCCATTCCTGCTCCTATATGCCTTACTTGTATGGGAATGTAGAGAATTTACACCTTTAACACTGTTGAGAGCCATCACACTACCTAGCAGCTTCCTACAGCACTACTTTACACCCCCTAAATTCTGAGGCAAATCAGAAATGAAACAGCTTTTCAGGCAGTTGAAATGTAGTAATGAAAGTGGTAGGGGTTTTTTTATTTTATTTTGTCCTTTAATTGGCAACTGTCTACAAAATAGAGAGCCTTTTCACTCGAGTTTCTTCCTCTTAATCCATTCAACATTGTCTTTTATTAAGCAGTTTCAGTACCATAAGTATAAGCTGTCAAAAATCTACAGTCTTGAATAATGTCTTCACTATAGCCTTGGCGTAAAGGTGCCCAGGGAGAAGGATAAAGCTTGTGATATATGGTCAGGGAAACAAATAAAATTCAAAATGAATGATAATAACAGGGAGAGTCTATAGTTGAACTACTAAATTTAATGTTGTTTACTTCTAAATTTCTGTATTTATAAAATCAGGCATTAATGCCTAAAACATTTCTTTAAACATTCCCTGCCCAATTATTTTTATTATTTCTGAATTTTACATTTTCCTTCAGCATTTATCCACAACCACTGAAACCTTCCATACAAGGTTATTAATCAAAGATGCAGGAATTTGTGTGTGGAATTGTGGCAAAGCATGAGTGCTGATTTATAAGCACCTAAATTGCACTGCAGAATCAAAATAAGGCAATTTATTAAGACTGGTCTCAAGCAAAACAAGTAAGCCTGAGATACTTAGCTCCCACGTGGCTGATTTTTTCAATTGGAGAAACAGAAGTTTTAATTGAGTTCTCTCAACTGTGTTATGTTTGGTGTGGATTAGTAGCGTGATCTTTGATTAATTGTGTCAATCATACATGGTCCCTGGCAAGCTGAAACTGCATGCAACTCTAAATCTCTTCAGAGGGGGTCATTTAAAGCAAAAACCACAACTTCATAAACTTAATTTAATCCAATTGGTAGCAGAAAATAGGAGATACAGAAAATAGGAGATGCAAAATACAGTTCAACTAATTTCATCCAAATTCCTTACTATTCTTTGACAGAATAGGAATTAGCAATTCTCATCCATAGTTGCTCCAATTAATAGAAAGACATAATCTGAAAGCACCTACCAGAGAACTGACCACTTACCTGGGTAGTTTGTTTCAGGAAATAATCACATTAAACATCAAATTAACGCATCTATTTTCTTGTTTTGCTTTGCTAAACTGCAACTTCTACACACTGCTCATTTTGCCTTTTTCAACTACCACATCAAGTATTTGTACTATCTTTTATTTGCCTATTTCTGTATCCACTGACTGCCCCTTTAAACATATCAAACCTGTAGGCTTTGGGATTTTGGGGGAGAATTTTTGTTGGGTTGTGTGAAAGTTTTTCTTATGTGGTGATATTGTTGTCTGTTATCACCCCAACACCCTCCTGAGTATGAGCTATCCAGGTAGGAGTCTCATTCTATAAATGCATCCTGCATTTCTTCTGTCTAACACCTCTTTATATTCTGTATCTAACATTCAAAGGGATTCAGCCCAACCAGTGGCTCAGGTTATCTTGTGTATCTCTACAGAATTTACCACACCACTGGAGAATATTCTCCACAGATTTGAAAGCATCACTTTGTGTGTGGGTCATATAATACATCTTTTTTTTCATTAGTGATCATTCCCTGAATATGTATTTTAATGATTTTTACATTACTAAGTATTAATATTAAGTACCACTCATTAGGTTAGATACCAAAATCAGAAGATGCCTGCCTGACATCCACAAGGTCTGTATAAAACTGTCCCATGAAACAGTTGTATTAACTACTGAACTGGTTACACTATGGAGTCCTATCAATGAACAGTGACTAGGATTAGGTTAGTTCAATTTGTTGCATAATGAATCCTGATCTGATTTTTCAAATAGGATTTAAATGGACTGTAAGAGAATGTTAAGAAGAAAACATCTTTAAATTAAGAGACTTGTTAGATACAGGTTATTAGAAAAACAACAGGTTTCTAAAATTATTTATTGCATGTTATCAGAAGAAAAGATGCTATTCTCACATCTTGTAAACAAGCTGGTAGACCAAAACCAGAACCTGTCACTAAAAAAAGTGACGACTAACTGGGAGAGGAAGAATTCTAGCACAGACTTCCCAACATAGGACAAAGACCAAAAATATTCTACCAATGAGAAGCCAGGGTGCTGACAGAACAGTCTCAAACCACACAGTAATTCTGGAATTTAGGAATCACCTTGAAAAATCACATTTCCAGAAACAAGGGTGGTTCTCAAGAAGATCTCCTCCTTTTGAAACAAAATTGCAAGCACCTTTTGCATGATTTTTCACAGCAGCTTTCAAATATCAGTAGTGCCCCTTTTTGAGGAACATAATATGTGCGTCATCTTATAAACGTAATTGATAGCAGCCCATAATTTGAACATTAAAGGCAACATTTCCCCCAGGTTTCTGTGATCCTTTGTACGGAAGCAGAAATATTGTACAGGCTTTTTCTTCTACTGAGATCCCAGCAGGAACAGAGCCACCATCACCACAAAACGAAAACAGGATCATGCTAAATAAGGCAAAGAACAGACTTAAGCAATGGAACCATGCAGATGAGCAAGATCCCAGCTAGTGATAGCACTATCTTCTGATGCCTGTCAGGTGTCCTCTGGAAAATAATATTCATCATTTTTGAATTGCTGATCTAAAGGCTTCAGAAAAATAGCTAACCCCCAACCCTGTTTGAAACAGAATCCATGGACCCCAGATGAAAGGCTCCAGATCTCCCTTTGTTCACTGGCACTTTTCCAGCACTAAGCATTTATGTCTCTCCCACACGCTCAGAAACCCTGACTTGATCGCCATGGAAAGAAACTATACAGAAAAGCATTAATTATATGCCTTTGCTGATGGTAAATTCAGATTGCCTTTTGACAAGGGAACAAAGTAAACCCACATCCACTGGGTAACTTTTCAAGTAGTACTTGGTAAAAGGTGCATGTTACGCAAATACATGTATTTTATTACACATTCTGTGAAATGCCTTCACAATGACAGGACAATATTTGGTGACAGTCCATGTGCGATATTTTTAACTGCTGCAGGGCCACATGACACAACTTTTAACTCTTCAGGTTAAACTGCCTGCTCACCCATTTCTATTCTGCTACAGCTCTAACAGTTGAAAAGTTTCAGAGAAAGGCCATCACATTCACATCAGTGGAACTGTCTTGCATCTACACAGCTTCCCGTTTTCTCCCTTTGGTAAGGGAAAGGTGTTTTCAGAAGCCTGGACAGTAAGGAGTTAGTGCACTGCTATGTCTCAAACACTGATGACCACTCAAATGGTCAAGAAGAGAGCAGGACGTGACTGGAAAAAGGGGCTGTACAAAGGTAGGGCAGCACTTTTCTGGAGCCACTTTTTACTGTTTAGGTCCATGGGGACCACACAAAATACAGTGCAAGAGCAGAAGTGGGGTCAAAGAGTGGGCAAGACCAACAGAGGAGGTTCAAGGCCACCAAGAACCCCAAAGCACCTCCTGACTCTTTTTGGGAACTCTCCATCAGAAATATGTGCATGCCCCATAGCACTGCATCAGATACAAAGAATCCCTTCCCTTGCCAGGGATCCAGGCATTCCCATGCCAGCTTTAATGTATATAACCCGATGAACTTTTTATTTCACAGGCCCCACTCCAAGAGATGAAGACTGCGATCGCCACTACAGCAAAACAGCAGTGATCAAGTCTCATCAATGGATTTATGGGTGGTGATACCTTTCCTCTCCACTATCTAATTTTATCCTTTCCTTCTCTCTTTTCCTTCCATGTTTTCTTCATAGTATTTTTATACTTTTATAGAAAAGAACCAAAATGCCCACATACCTCCTTTCCGCTGCAATTAAACTGTTTTAAAATAAGTCTGCCTCATACATACCCTGGTTATTCAGTGTCATTTTACTCTAATTCACCCAAGGGTTTCAGACATTGGAATGGGCTGCCCAGGGAAGTAGTGGATTCTCTGTCCCTGGAAATTTTTAAAAAGAGACTGGATGTGGCACTTAGTGCCATGGTCTAGTAACCGCAGTGGTAGTGGATCAAGGGTTGGACTTGATGATCTCGGAGGTCCCTTCCAACCCAGCTGATTCTATGATTAACAGCAATCTCAGTTACCCTGCCTCAGAGGTGGGTTGTAACAGTGGTGTTAGTGTCTCTATTACTGGAGGCCTAGTTGTTCTCAGTCTAAATCTGTTGCCTACTATATTTTCGGGGAAAGGAAAGAAGCACAGGATCAACCTCAAAATTTCCACTCCCTAAAATAAGTGCTGGCATTATCAGACAGTCCCAAATATGAACGACTACTGCACAACACAGAAATCAGAAAAGAGACTTCCCAAGTGGAAGCACATCCCCCTTAGGATGGGAATTCAGAAAAGCTATAGGTTAGGAACTTGCTTCTACTCTGCAGTGTACAGAGAATGCTGCTTCTGTTTTGAAAAACAAGTCATTGTACAAGTTGACAACGTGCTCTGTGCACAAGGCAGAATTAGGTTCTTAAGCAATTTAAATAAAGCTGCTGATGAGGCAACTCAGTGTCTTTAAAGCTTACAAATGATATTATTTGCATGTAAGTAGTTTCAAGCTAATTAAATGTAACTAAGACTTACATAACATCATTGGAAAGAAAAAAATTTTTGTTCAAAAGTGATAGGATTTAGGCAAAAAGTCCAAAGTTTATTCATTGCCAGTGTGAAAAAGTAACATGCTTCCAGGGACAGAAACTTAGCCAACTGAAAACTTCCTACAGCAGTCACAGCTGCAATAGTAGGTTTAACTGGTACACAACACATTCCAAAGATTTGAGGTATTTCTTCAGAAAGGGACACCAGCAAGTTGTTACATCTGCTATTTTTCACCTCACATGTAAGCAAGTGTATTCATATCCTTCCTTTGGACTAGCCCTTTGAATTTTTCATTGATTTCCAAATGTTGATAAATAGTAAGAAGAAACAATCATTCTCTAACAGGCAGGTGAGTCAAAACTTCTGACAGTTAAATGCCAAAATCTTTAGCAGCAAAAATACTTGTTCATACCAAATGAAAGAGGAACTCTGCTGCTCCAAGAACACAGTTGTTTTGGAGGGGGTTGTTTGGTTTTGGGTTTTTATTTAGTTTGGGTTTTTTTTCCTTTTAATCTACTGTCTATCTGAAGTGCTATCAGTTAGAGAAAAAAAAGGAAAAAAATTTCCTCAGTCATATTTTGTACAATGCAATTAAGTCTTAAATTGGTGTTGCTCATGCATTAAAAAGAAAAAAAAAAGACTCAGACGAAGACAACAACTGGTAATTGATCACGAGAATACGTAAAAAAAAAGCACAGTGAAAAAAAGCTACAGCCTGGCTAAAGCTTTGCCAGCTGCTCTGTGTTTATCCACAGAATATCATTACACAAGCAAGAAAGGCAGGTGAACAGCTTGTTAACACAATAAAATGCTAGCAGCACCTCAAGCAAAAAAAACCCCCAAAACACCAAAATAACAACAAAAAAACCACAAAAAAACCCCAGTGAGATAATGATTTATTGGACAACAAAATTCAGGGGAAGTAAGTTTTTCCAATTTCCCCTACACTGGGTATAATTCCAACCCCTCAAAAAGCAAAATCTGATAACAGTTACGCTGAACTAGAGTACCAAATATTTGAGACTGTCATGCAGTTGGTTTTCACTCATGACAGATTAAGTCAGTGTACAGAGTTTCTATTTTTGAGTGTTCATAATACTAATCTAGAAAAGCATGTGCTCAAATCCATATTTTCTGGGGGAAGCACATAAGCATATGCTGAATACATATTAGTGAAGCTTTTGGACATCTACTCTGTGGAACAGGAGTGCCCTGCAGCTGAACCACAGCTTTGATTTCTAGGAAAGACAGACAGACTGCAGGAGAGAAAGGGGTTTTGCTGTACTGAAATGATGGAGCAGCCAGTTCTTCCACGTGAAGAGTGGGTAACCTGCAAGGCTGCCTCCTTGTCTAGCCTATGGCAGGCTATTTTTAATTAGCAAGAAATCAACCTTCTCCAAATTGGATGTTTTGCTTGTGATGGCAACTGGTGAGTGACCTCCCTGTCTTTATCCTGACTCCCAAGCTTTTTCATCCTATTTTCTTCCCCTGGCCTGTTGCAAAGGGGAGTGAGAGTGGCTGGGTGGGCACCTGGCAGCCAACCAAGGTCAACCCACCCCGATGAACTTGAGAAACACTTACCAAAAGCCTTCTGCAGCAGCTAATATCTCAGAGTTTGACCTTAAGATAATCACATTTCATTCTCGGCTGCTGCAAGAACATTGAGTTTAAAGAACAAATATTTACTTAGAAACAGCAAATTCAGCTTGTCAGGATACATATTGAAATGTACAAATCACTCTTTAAATGTTTTGAGTTTGGTTTTTTTTGTAATGCTTTTATGCCGTTTGTTTCAGATTTGTCTAGATTTTTGTATTTAAACATTTCACTAAGCATCTCTTCAAACAAACTAAGGTTCTGCAGTGCTTTTAGTGATTTGTTACCTATCAAGAGGAAAACAGCCAATTTAGCTCCCTGAGCTTGTTGATCTATTAGGTTCAATTCCAGCTCTGCAGCCCCTCCCTCACACAGAGTAATCCTGTGCCATTTGGAAGTGGCACCCAGCTATTTTTCCTCCAGCAATGCAAACCATCTTGCTACACTACAAGTCTTCACGACTCTGCATTAGAGGACTTTTAACCCACTTTAGTTATGTTATACCATGTTTAATGGATGTGTCTAAATATTTATAACAACTCCTAAATACTTGGGCAAACAATGAACTCTTATTGGACGCGTCTTCCATGTTAATTTTTCTCTAGTTATTACTCTGCTATAACCTTTTTTCCTTTCAGAATCAGACAAACAACAAAATAAAAAACCCCAATAACCTCAAATAACCAGTTTATGCAGTTAAAGGACTGTTCTGAAGACTTTTTTGGGTTCTGTCATCTTTTAGCACACACATTCCTAAATTATTTTTTCCCTCCTGGGTCTATAGTTCCAGTATTTTGCTCATGCTTAGCAGACCTTGCTGTTCAGTACTTGCTGTTCAGTACCAACCCATTTTGAACAACCTGCCATATACACAATTTTACTTCTGGATCATAAAATCCACATCTTAGTTAATCAGGGAACAGACAAAACTCTAACAACAGGGAAACCTGACCCAGCAAGTTCAAGCCTGCTGATTATAAAAGAGTTGCTCCATAGTTGTTCTCAGGCATAGCACATTTCTAAGGTTTTTTATATTCACAGTGCATCTTTATTTTTCTTTGCCTCAGCAAACTTACTTATGGTGAGTCTGAGGTGTTCCATATAATATTTTAATAAAAGAACAGTCATCTGTGTAAAGTTGCTCATAGATAACCTCATTTGCCTTGTAGGATAAGCTCAGGCTGAGCACCTTGCCAGATGTTCAGGATTTAACTACCTTGGCATCATATCAGTAGAACAATCAATCATTGCAACAAAAAGATTTCATCAAAACTTTGTTCTGAGACACATCTGTTCAAACCCAATGATGAAAGAAACTGCTCTTACAGCCCTCAGCACAGAAACTTTTCCCAGCTTCTGCCTGCTGACAATAACTTCAAATGAATGTTTGCATAAGTAAATCTTTTGATCTTATTTCCACTATTTCAGCTAAATCAGATAAACAAGTAGCTTTCCAAGTGCCATCAGTCAACTTGTGTTTCCTACTCTGTCTTCCAGATAACAGCAAGCTTCCGTGGATGTTTGTCCCATGCTTACCACAGCACCCATCTGTGGGGATTCATTCATGTCTAATAAGGAACATACTCCAGACAGTCCTTGATCTCAGGCATTTATCATCACTCTCTTTGGAGAAAGTCACCATCTCCTTTTAGGTAGAGACCTACTTGAAATTTTAGGGAACTTTCAGGAACTTCACTGCTTTTAATGATTTGATACTGTGATTAGCATCTTTTTTCCAAGCACACTTGAGCATAAATCATCATCATGGCCAGGCTTCGCGAACGAAGATTTGGGAAGGGCTCTACCCATGTTTGTTACAAGTACACTGGTGGCTAAAAAGGCCAATACGAGATAGGCATGTCCGGTTGCAAAAGGCACAGCAGAAAGACTCCTTAGATGGTATATTCTGCAAGGCACGATTCTTTCTACGTTGTCCTTTCTCCTCAAGAGTGATCCTGCGTGCTTTCTTAAAAGCATCAGCAGCATTATAGATGGTGTGTCTCCAGGCCTCCCGATTGGAGGCCAGAGTAGACCAGTTATGTTGATCAATATGGCCGAGGCTGAGGTGTTGTTTCAGGGAGTCCTTGTATCTTCTCTTCGGGGTTCCTCTCTTGTGGCAGCCGGTGGCAAGTTCACCATAAAGCAGGATCTTAGGGAGGCAGTGATCTTTCATCCTGGAGACGTGCCCTGCCCAACGCAGCTGCGTTCTCAGCAACATGGCCTCAATACTTGTGATTGCTGCTTGTTCAAGAACAGATGTATTGGTCACATAATCTGACCAGTGGATGTTTAGGATTGTACCGAGGCAGCATTGATGGAAGCGTTCTAGGAGACGTAGGTGGTGGTGGTAGATGACCCATGATTCAGATCCATATAAGAGAGTAGACAGCACTATGGCTCTGTAAACACTGATCTTTGTACTTTTCTTCAGGTACAGCTTTTATGAAGCTTTCCAAAGGCACTATATGCCTTTGCTAACCTGTTGTCTGTTGAGCATAAATAGTGGCTTTGAAAATTACCAGAACATGAGCAAGAAGAGAGGAAGGAGAAAGACATCAGACAGACCAACAGCAGGACCACAGAGTACTTCAAACTATGTTTAAAACTTTTGAAACAGTCCAACAACAATAAAATATATTCAAGTACATGAAAAGCATATATTTGCTGGAAGACAGGAGACTGACTACATGGTAGTGCATGGCAGAAGGCTTCCATGCACCCCTGCTCCCACCCCCTGCTGAATTGAATATTTCTTGCTCAATTAGGCATTCCCAGGTCTTTTCAAACAATATCCTCAAGGTCTGTCCTTGGTCTCCCGGTCACAGAGAAAATCTCTCCTGGGAGACAAATGGGTTTGTACAGCTATTCCTGTTTTCTGTGCTAGCTCAGCACACAGTTCGAGTTTGACCATTTCTCCTCATCAGCATGCATGCTGGATAAACTATCAGACTTCAGCTATTCCCCACACCCAACCTGCTCCTTTTAAATCACAGATGTGGAATGCGTAAAAACTATGCAGAAGTTAAATACAACCATCAATGCTTTTCTGGCTTATATTTTCCTAAGATGAACAGTTCTATTAATTTATTGAGAGGAAAAATAAAACAAGAAACACATAGTGTTTCTACTGGCAAGATCAATTTCTCAGACCTGTTTGCTGCCTGTTTTGGTAAATATAAATAAACACCATAATTATGCCACTACCTATTTAATGAATGGACACTTTTCCCATATTCCCAATGACAGCTTTCAGAAAAGCTATCACACATACTCCCTATTGCCTATTACTCTTCATTGATCAGCAATATCACTCACATTATAACTACACGTTCAGGCTTTCCCCAAATGCATTCTGCAAACTTCTGGTTGCCAAGTATTTCTATAGTATGCTAAAGGACAAAAAGAGGCAAAGGCATTAATTGCAGGACTGCTGCTAAAAGCAAGGAAATGCATTACCAGTAATGCTTACTGCAATATTTACAATGCTTTGGCAAGAATATGATTCAAACTAGTTTTCCTTTGTTATGCTTCATAACAGTATCCAAAACCAACACTACATTGGAGCCACTACAAAAAGAAACAGAAAGGTGATGTTTGAAAAATGAAGCATGCTTAAGTAATGCAAAAATACTAACTCATAAAAGTGTAATTCATTTCAATTTCAATGTGAACACCTACTGCAGGCCTTTATCAGCAGACAGTAGTAAACTTTACCTTCCAGCTCAGCTGAACTCTCTTCTCTACCACCCCTGCTCTACACAGGCTCCACATCCCCCAGTCAGGCTCCAGAAATGAACACTAACTAGGGACCATACCAAAAGCAGAGGAAGCCTCTTAACTTCTCACAAGTAATGGGGTAGAGACTTCAAGTGCTTCCAAAGCCTTAAAGAACAACACTTGCTGGAGTAGCTATAGCTTGTATTTCAATCCCATAACAGGTTAAATCATTTAATTGGTTTCACTATGAATACGGCATTTGACAGAACGTTCAGCACACATGCAAGTCCTGGATCAAAGCTATTAATTGCTTTTCAATTGTGAAACAGTGCGTATTTTTCTCTGAATAATCAACATAAAATCAAAGTGTCGGAATTTTCCTGACATTTCTGAAATCCAAGTTCTAATTATTCCCCTTAATTTCAAGACTGCTCTGAAAACAGTTGGTAATAGTTGTAGCCTTACTTATACAGCTGCCTGACTTGTACAGCTGTCTAACCTACAGTCACATTATCACATTACTTGCCTAAAACATGGGAATTTGCTCCCAAACAGGCAAGAATAACCCTTGGCAGTTTTCCTCTCAGTAAATCCCTTGGTTTTTCTGTGCTCTAGCCTTTCTGTTCTCTGTAACAATTGCAAAGTAGAGGTTAGAACTTGGAAGTACTTTCCCACTGCAGTCTTGCCTAAACCAGACAAGTGTCCCTCCAGCCCAATCAGCACTTTGTTGTTCCATTCAAAGGTTCAAAGATGAGACCTCCAGACCCCTCTAGATTTGCCAGGAGCATAATGGTACAATTTCCTTCTGAAGGCGAGAGACACCGGTTCAAACCTACTGAAATAAAAATCTCTTTTTTTGCCCTTACTTGCTACCTTAGAGACAAACTTCCTTGAACCAAATTTAGCTCCAGCACCTGTAGCCTTTTCCGTTTTGCTCCCTCCAGCAGCAGTTATTCCACACCTGAGCCACAGCTTTGCTTTAGTTTTCAAAACCCAGCATCTATGACACAGGCAAGCCTGCAGACAAAATGCCTGCAGAGCTTCAGGGACTACCAATGATGATGTAAAAAAAAACCTCAATGCATTATTAAACATAAAATCCCTGCTTTCAATATACGTGACCCAAGCAACTGTGGAGAAATACTTAAAGGACACCCATATTTTACACTTTTGTTGCAACTTGCAAACACAGTCAAAGCAATTAATTGAAAAGTCTTAACAGTAAAATGTTTTCAGTTATTCATCCAAGCAGTTACCTTATGTAGTCAGGCAACATTTTCCTCATGTACTGAATATTTTACAACTTCTAAAGCTACATTGCTTTTCCTTACCAAGTTATAGGTAAAATATAGCATTTCCTTCCAGAGAAAATGTTGTGAAGACTGATGGGGATTTTTTTAAACTGCAAATATATGCACCAATATACTATAACTCAGATTTTTTTGTACTTGTTATTTGTTTTCCTTTATATAATTTTTATATTATTTGTAAGTATCAATGATATACATAGAAAATCATTACAAATTAGGTTAAAATAGAATACATCCAATTAAAGGCTCTGTTCAGGAACACACATTAACTTCAGAGATGATGTTACCACATCCCAAAATTGCACTGTGAATACAAATGCCATTCAAAATCATGACTAATATCCATAATTAAAGCATGTGTTGAGAAACAATTTTTATTCATTTACTTTTTTGTTTGTTTATTTGAGAGGAAAAGGAATTCCAAAATTTATCAATTGGAGATGACAGGCAATAGGATATAAAACTTGGAACTGATGAAGTCTGAAGAAATGCATGTATTTTGAAGGGACATTGAAGATTATTTATATTCAGCAAAACACAATTACATTTTTGAAATGGACTGAAAAGAGAAATGTAAATCAAGCTGGCATTACACTTTCATTCTCCAAGCAGCTACTGCTCGATTCTTCATGTTACTACCTACAGCAGCCTAAGAACCAGTCATGTCCCAATACAACCTCAGCCAAAGAAAGTGCATTACCTAGAGGGGTGTGGGGTGTGTAATTACAGTAAGGTGGCAAAAGGACCGACTGATTACAACACGATGACTCATTTTGGGGATACGCACTTATATATTTATTCCATATTCAGCAAAATAACCTGTCAAAAAATTATGGCAAAAAGTCCCAGGTGGTATATGAATGCAGATTGCTTCAGAAAGATCAGTTTGAGACAGGCAGCTCTGCATTTAAATTATACAAAATCCACACGTGAAATACAGTGGTCATTGTTTAACACATCACTGAATGCTTAAGTGCTGCAATGAGGAAGGAAATAAAAATCTGAAGTACAGGATACAAAAGAAAAGCACAAACAAAAGCACTCATGCTAAGACGGAAGCTAAATCCAGTACTACTGTTGAGAACAGGGCAGATATAGAAAACAAAGATATAAAATATGGATTTATAAGCCTGACACAAACCTTTCCTGTTTGAAAAGCATCTTGAAGTTCCACAGTAAACCCAGCTCTTCTCACTGGTAACTTCTAAGCATCAAATCATAAAGCCAAATTCTAAAGCTATGACAAATGCAGGCCTCCTAACAAGATAAATCCTAGAGTGCCAGACTCTTTTCAGTGGGGCCCAGTGACAGGACAAGGAGTAATGGCCATAAACTGCAAAACAAGAAGCTCCACCTCAACATGAGGAAGGACTTCTTTACTTTGAGGGTGGTTGAGCACTGGAAAAGCTGCCCAGGGAGGTCATGGACTCCCCCTCTCTGGAGATATTCCAAACCCACTTGTCATCTGCTCCAGGTGACCCTGCCTTGGCAGAGGGGTTGGACTGAATGATCTCCAGAGGTTCCTTCCAACCATCAACTATTCTGTGATTCTGTAAATGAGGTAACTTGAATTATGAAAATTACATTAATGGACCTTGTATATATAAAATTGTATTCAAAAAAGGAAAATTTTAAGAAAGCTAGGCAAGTTACTTTATTCCATGAAGGAAAAACGAAATTACCCGTGAAGTGAGACTTGCTAAATTACCAGCAGAGCTATTACGAACATCTTTATTTCCTGGGAAATAATTTCATTACGTAAAACATAAACCAGGAGACTGCTACACTTTGTAGTTATTATATATGTTTCTTACCACAAAATTGTTAGCATTTGGGAAGAGCAGATGGGTACATAGAGAACTTGTTTTATACACCCCAAATTTCTGCAAAGGAGCCTAATGAGGCTGTGGTCTGTCACCCCACCATCACCAGGGTGCCATTCATTCCTCTCCTGCAGTACATATGTGGCTCTGTGCTCCTGCCACACTGGACCTGCACTCAGCCCGGTTATTCCAGGTATCCCAACAAAGCCTTGTGATTCCCAAAAGAGAACAAATGCGAGAACCTTCTCTTACACAATTTTTCTCTGAACAAATTGTTACATAAAAAAAAATGTGCAGCACTTAGAGCAAGATATACTGAAGGGAAAAAATCTGAAAAAAGAAAAATGAGAATTCAAAGAGAAAAGTTCCTTTTCTCTTCATTCTGCTCAGGCCAAGACTGATTCAGAATTCCTCTCTGCATATCGTCCTCTGCGACAGATGGGAAAACTCTCCAGCAGAGCACAGCTACACACTTCACTTCAGCAATGAAATGTAGAAGACAACATGACTCTCATACATTTCATTTCACGAGCTGAGGAATTTATTCTGACTTGCAATGGATGATGCTACAATAAAGCCTTGCCTTAATGTACCTCACCACAAGCACCACTCAATACAGGAGACTGCAATTTGGGAACTGACGTTACCCTTCACTAACCCACTCAATCAAAAAACATTGGACTCAAAATATTGTTATCACGAAAACTTACTGCTTCACGGTAACACTAGAGCAAAGCAGTTGAAATTATACAAAGCGAGCTTTTCACTCATGCTCTGGAACAGCCCAAAGTCTCTCAGGCTGCCAGAAGCCAGACAGAATTACACTACATGTAGCTGCAGCACACACAAATTTGGTTTGGCAGACTGGTCTGCCTTGCTCCCTGAACCATCTCTCCCCCGAAGTGCATCTGCCTGCATTGTACCTCCAAGTCTTTCTACAGCATCATTCTTCTATTTTCCAACCTTCCTCACTCCACTAATACAGAGGACACTGCTCCTTCTCAAAGAAGAAGGGCATTTGTGCCATAAAGGCAAAAAATTACAACAATGTAAAATACCGCAGGATACCTCCAACAAAAACCACTCCCTGGAGTAAGTCATTTAACAGTCCTTATTATGACAGCAACAGTGCATGAAAAGCAACATGCCAACTGAGGATGGGAACCAAAACATCACATTTGTGTGAGAGGGAATAAGAAAAACCAGACACTTAAGACACTTGACACAAGAAGTGATTTCAAACATGTATTTTCTCTGTGTCTATTTTGAAAATCAGGCCAAAACCTAGAGTCGTACTCGAAGCTGATGTTCCGTATTCACAGTCACCTAAACAAGTTTAGAATATTCACCCGAAAACCTGCTATTATCCCCAAGGCTGTTTTGTTTCTAGCATGTCTAGCAACAAAACCATAATAAAACATGGTATTCTGTATCGGATTACAAGAAAGGGGTTTGTGCATAAGGTATGTGCATATTGAATACAATCCTCTCCTTGTCAGCCCACAACTGGGGGCTGGAAATCCTACAGCAAACACAGACACTAAGTTCAAATCACTTATCATACCAGGATGCTCTTCAGCAAAGACAGATGAGTAAGACCTCAGTGACATGAGATTGGTCTAAGGCCCTGGCAACATTTTAGCCGGATGAAACAACAATTTGCAATTTAAAAAACCTCAAACAACCCAGAATCTAGTACAGTTCTCTTTATTTTCCATCACATGTGACTACATATGGTTTTGTCTAGCTTTGTACTATTAAATCCAGTTATCTCAAAATCACTAGAAAGGCTCAAAACAAAAAAGCAAGAGAGACACAGGCCTAACCAGAGAGAGCAGCTTGCACAATCCCAACATTACATACTCAAAAAAACTGGCCTTCCATTCATGTCTTGTATAGGAACTGATAACTGAGATGTTCATTGGGAGAGAAACATCCTACAGGTCAGAGCATTACTGATATAGGACAGTGGACAGGGTACTGTTAAAATTTAAGTATCCGTACTTCGGTTGTTTAAAGAACATGGGGTGCCCCTTTCCCTTAAACCAAAAGAAAGTCTGGATTCCACGCTCTACATAGTTCTCAGTCACAGTCTATCACTAATTTATCATCTCAGTTACTAATATTCTTTTATATACCTTGAAGACATGAATATACATTCTTGGTAGTAAGGAATTAAATCTGTCTGGGTCTCCTAAGCTGGTAGTTTATTGAATCACATTCCCACATGACTTACTGAGTCCATTCAGAGGTTTCTAGACCCTTACTCAGCCTAGGCAGAAACTCCACCTAGACTGGAATAACCATGCTCTGAGAATTTTTTTTCTCCATTCATAAAATCAGCGCAGTTGCAAGCTGGGAAGAGAGTCAAAAGTAGCAGTTTTTTCAGACTATTTCTTAGGTTTGTCTGTCAGCTCGTGCCAAGAAAAATTTCACTTAGGCATAAGCAGCCACAGCACCCCAGGAAGAGAGAGGAAAAAGCATAATGCCAAGTAGTCCAGAGAAAAAACAAAGTTTGGTACAGGAAAATCATGGCATATTCCCCTGAAAACTGGCCATTAAGAATCTGGTCTAGTTTTGAGGAGTCGTATCTTAAACATTACACCTCTGCAAGACAAAGGCTGCCCAGCCCCATGCCAGACTATGAGCACAAAGTAAAAAGACCAATTCTGCAAGGGCTAAGTGTTGCCTGGAACCAACAGACGCAGACATTGCCTTCAAAATTTTTCAGTTCTGTGCAGCAGATGGTTTAGCTATTACAAAATACTTCTGAAGTGCAAGATGTGTTCATTCATGGAAGCTCTTGTTGCCTGATTTTCTCATTTGTCCTCTAGGATCAGGCTGCTGAGGCAGCCCTCTGCTGACATGTTATTTCTCCTCAGAAAAATGTTATCAGACTTAAATGGAAAAGTTGACATCAGCATCAGTACCTGTGGCTCCAAAATTACATGCAGATTAAGAGGCTTGGCTTATCCAAACAAACAAAACACAAACAAACAAAAAACTAACACCCAGAAAAACAGGTAAAATGTAAAGAATCAAAGCTACGGGAGACAGATGTGCTACAGAGAGAAAATGGCAGAGAAGAGAAAGAAGAGTCTCCTGAAAATTACATCTACTACTGGGACAAAGTAAGAACTATCTGTCAATTTTTTTCTGATGACTGCTGGAAAAACCTTGGATTAAAACTCCACTCTGCCTGTAATACAACTTCACTGAATACACTAAAC
The DNA here is from genome assembly GCF_003984885.1 of Neopelma chrysocephalum. NCBI lineage: Eukaryota > Metazoa > Chordata > Aves > Passeriformes > Pipridae > Neopelma > Neopelma chrysocephalum. The sequence continues at coordinate 129,550 of NW_020897804.1, read as the reverse complement.
ACATTCCCTAAAACCTAATCCTTACTTGTATATTGGCAGTACCTCATTCAAGACAAAAGCCATGTCCTTGCATCAAGCAAAACAACAACAAGCAACAGTTCATGATTATTACTGTGAATTCATCAAGAAATCAGCTGTTACAACATATGTTGTTTTGATTGTGAGAAGGACAGAAAAGTGAAAAGGACACTTCCCATTCTGAGGAGAAAAAATAATCTAATAAATGGAATTTAATTATTTGTACTAAGTGTAAGTAGTTTTAGTAATAACATATTGTAGGATGCATTCATTTGAGGGTATACAGTAATGGATTTATTTTTCCTAATGCCTTGAAATCACTTAAGTCTCCTGGATATGATGGCAAAAGTTACAGTGCAGCAAATTCAGATCACAGAGAAAACAGAAATGTGTGAGCTCTATAGGAAACAAACCTTTCACACACATTCAGGTTTATTCTTTCAGTGGTCCAAATTTTTTTTCCTTAAAGTCAACATCTGAGCAAATTCTCATTACAGTGCACACAGCCATAAAAGGCTGAATTATTTTAACACATAAATTTCTAATATGATAGCTACAAAATAATTTTAGAAAACCAGATGACCCACTAATCCATCACAGTTCACATCTGCACCAGCAGAAGTTCAAATACGAGTATTAGGGCAGCTAGACATTTCAGAGAGCCTTGACATGTGGTTTCTAAACCCACAAAGAGCTGTTATGATTATTCTGTCTCCATTTAAAAACAAACTACTGAACCTCTGCTGCATACTGGGGAAAAAAAAAAAATGTTTAAAGTTGCTTTATATGTAAGAACCGATTATAATGTAGAAATATACAGAAGGTTCCCCAGTGACTGTTTCACATAGAAAAGGTTAAATTGCTTAGAGAAACTGTTTTGTAAGATGCTAGAAAATGAACCCATCCTAGTTTTTATTGGGAGCCATTGCCATTCAGATATCATACCACCCGACCAAGATAAATATGAACTTGTTTGCATATACCCAGGTGAAGTTTTGCACTGAGTAATAATAAACTACAAAGAAATTTCAAAAAAATGCTAATTAGCTTCCACATCCAGCATTCCAGAGCACAGTAAAATAGTTCTGTCTAAGAAATAAAATAGCTGCATTCCCGTTCTTTCAGCATTCTGCAGCATATGGATGAACAGCCAGGCTGAAGGCAGACTTTGACAGATTTAGTGATTTATATACAAGGGGAAAAAATTTTTGCTGGTTGCCATTGGAAAAGTTCACATAAAGCACCAAACTGACAGATTGAACTGATTTCTGATAATGAACTGATAAAACAGAATGTCTCTTACAAAGTTGAAATAAAACTTTTCCTTAACTCTTTGCTTATCCTATTTATCTCACATACATATAGCAATTTTTTTGCAACATCTGATTTTTCAGTGGCACCTTGAGAGAGTGACTGTGAGTCACTGGCAATAAAAATAATTCTCAACACATTTGACAAGAAATTCTTAATAGCCAAACAGTGGGCATTCACAGGTTTTATGCTGCTGCTCATACTACTTATCTTCCATCTTTTGGTTATTGCAAAACAACTACCTTCATTCCAGCTTGGCAATAACCTAAGTAATTACAGTTTTCAAAAAACTGCTCTGTCCCTTTCTACAGTTTAATAACCAACCTTAATATAATATTTATATTACTGTAGTTCCAAGAAGGCTTCATCATGATCTGGTTACGCTGCAGTGCTCCCAAATCATTCTGAGAAACCATCTTTAGTTTCAAGACTTCAGCTTCACAGCAAGCATTTTTAAAAAAAAAGCCAGAAGGGAGAACCCCAACAAAGAGAAGGAAAGAGACTGGCTCAGCAGACCTGTACAAGGCATCAGCTCCACGCTGCTTTTCCTCCCTTGTCTTTCTGTAATACTGGTTGAAATCCTTGTCTACTTGCTCAGGTATTCAGTTTTGCTGTTACTCACCCCCTTTTCAGAAACACCATTTTTTCTGTATGACATGTAAACACAAAGTCTGAGAACATTGTCAGACTTAATAAGACATTCTGTTTTCAGAAGTTGGCTTCTGCTTGTAGGTGTAGTCTTCACAAAAACTTATTGCAGAGCAACAAGGAATTATTTGAATTTGACTTCTATGTCAAGTGGCTTCAGGCGTGTTACTCCTTCAACATTCAACAGAGGAGAACATGCCTAAAAAGACAACCTAGAGTTGTCACCTCTGCTTTTACCCAAACTGTTCCAGAACTCAAACAAGAAAACCATTGTATTCCTCCAGCATTTAGCTCATGCTTGATGTCAAGCTCATAGGTTCACTGATGGCAAGCAAGTTATAGAACACAAAAAGACAGTACGAGTTGCTCTTTTAATCAGAAAGCATCTAGCATTTTGCAAATTTAAAGTAATGCTATCTATAGTAGTGCTATATATTACTATTGTAACACACAGAAGTGTTATAATAGCAAATCTGAAGGTTATTCTTTAAATCCAAAATAATTTCTTTTGGTATTGAGATAAAACTGCCAACAAACCAGCCACAGTTTTTCAGAGGCACTCTAAACACAGCATCCAAGGGCACCCATCAACCTCAGAATTCAGATCACACAGCAAGGGCAGAAAACATTCACTGCTAACAGGCTCCCTCCAGTATTGCTATCCACTCATTATGTGTAGCATCAACTTCAACTAATACCTGAGAATTACTCCAGCAAGAACTCTGCAAACAACCTCAGCATCTTTTTCACAAGTTCACTCAAACCCGTAAGCTGACAGATTGTTTTAAAGCATTGTAAGTGAGAACCCAAGTGTGTTCCCACTCCAAGTGTGATGGACAACCCTCAATCCTGTAAGGAACACAAGTCCCACAAGGACTGAAGAGTCTATCTATTCCAGGGTCCCATTTCCAGGTGTGGATCAGACACCCAAAGCCTAGAGGATAGCTGGAATCTGGTAAGCATTACCTGTAGCTAAGCAATCTTCGGAACCAGAGTGGTGTCTAGGGCTTCATTTACTCCACTTGTTCAGTGGCTTCCTGAAAATACTGCAAACACTTCTTCATACAATGCCCCTTACTTTTGGTACTATGGAAAGAAATGTGAATCTCTTCCCCCCTCACCGCAGTACTCTCACACAGGCATCTCTCATGTCACTTCTTCCTGTGCTTTGTCTCAAACCTAGAGTCAGTAATGAGCCAAACAGATTAGCCTCAGTTAGGAGTTTGCATTGAGCCTGCCTGGTAACCTACAGGATCTACCAGAAGAGACACTTCAAACTGAAACAGAGATGTCAACACCGTAGGGGATGGGGGGAAGGTGTAGGAAGGTGTGTGCTGAGGAAGATGCATCTTCCAATGACTAATGATAGCCAAGAAGCCTCTCTGGGGTGCTCAGGATATCAATGAGCACTCTTGAGCCTCAAGGTTTCTTCCAGAAGTTTGTCACAAATACTCTGTAAATATGTTCGTACTGAAATACAGAGAAGAGGTGCAGAGGGGGAACAGCAGTGGTTGGCTCTCTCCAGCAAATAACAAAGAAAATTAAGAAAAATAAGTGTCTGTTTTAGCAGCCCAATCTTTACTGACATCCTCTGATAAGAGGAAACTGAAAGGATGCTGCTGCATATTGTTTATATCACAGGCAATGTAAATAGAAATATCTTTAAATACACACTGACAGTTAAGACAGGTTTTTACTTGCAGACTAAAAATTGAATAAAAACCCCAAGAAATCAAGACAAATGACTGTAGCATACAAAGTACAGAACCCATTAAGTCTTTTTTATCTCTATATAAGAAAAACTTCATGACTCAAAGGACCATCACACACCAACTCTGAGATAAGCCAAAGACACACAATGCACAAATCCTGTTTAAGCAGGGACAAGTCTACCAGTGCCTTCAGAGAGAAATGATGCCTTTTCAGCCTAATGTCATCAGAGCCCTCTGAGCAGCCACAGCTGGACTGTGACCCCAGAGGAAGACCTGGGCAAGGCCTGCATAAACCAGCAGAAAGCAACACTGTGAACCTGACACCTTGGTTATTCTACCCCTGGAGCTGAGCAGCATTTGCACAACTTATTAGCAATCATACCAAGTGTTTTGCAGTAGCATTTGTTATATGCTTCAAAGCACAAAATAAAAACCATGACTCAGGAAAATGAGGTAAGAGGCAGACTTCCACACTTAATGTGTGGTAATTTAATGCACAATAATCTTGGTTCATGATCACATATTTGAATTGAAATGAACCTTCAAGACAACAAATATTCTAAGAAATTTGCATTTTTAGCACAGACACCAATGAAACTGAGAACTGACACTGCAGAACTGGAAAATCCCATTCTCCTCACTGTAGGTGAAAGCAGAAGAAACTTGGACCTTATTCTGAGGAATGTGACTATAGAGCAGAAATTAAGAAGAAAATATTTTGGGCAAAACCATAGAGAAGTCTATATACACATTTGGAAAATAAGCTTTCAGGGCAGAAAAGGAGCCAAAATCCAAACCTGAAAAAAGAAGTTATAAGCCAACCTGTGTTTTGCTAATTTTTTCAAGTTGCTGTCATGTTATGAAACTTATTTTCAGATTCATCTAGAGGTGTCACTATCCAGCCAAAGTGGAAGCAGGGAACCAACCAAATGCCAGTATATCTTTACAACGTTTCAAACCAATTTTCTCAATTATTTACCAAAAAAAATTGTATGCCAACTATGTAAGTAATTGGATAAATTCAATCTTCACAAGTAACTTATTGCTCTTTGTAAAATGAAAACAATCCTGGCTACACCTAAGGAAACCTCCATTGGAATCCCAGAGAAAGATCTATGGGTTTTTGTCACGTTCTGCAGCATTGGTATGTCTTTTTCCTTTCTTGAATTCTTCACTTGAGTCAACTTTACAGATCTTGCCAGATATACAATTGTTGATGCAGCATGAGGACTATAGAAAACACCACCAAAGGAGGTATCCAAACAGGAAGTCTTTGCAGTTGTATTGGCTTTCCGTGTTTGTACAGAAGTGTTCATGTGCCTCTAAGGAAAAGCAGATCCTTTCCATCAAGGCTTTTTGATGGGAAGTTTTCTTATTCTTTACTCCTTTCATAAAAGCTTGGTTATAAACTACTGCATTTCACAGTTCTCAGATTTATTACACACAACCTCCCCTTTGCTGAAACTGTGTCTCCAAGAAACTTACTCTAATGATTTCTTTTTGAAATAAAATTGTTATTCCACCAAGTTTCCCCATTTTGGGGGGAAAAAATAAATCATGAAAACATAGTAAATGTTTCCACATTAAGTTCTACACTTTTTACAAGTCTGATATTAAATGGCAGTGTTGGGCAGGTACGAGCAAAAACCAGGAACTCCACCTACAGTTTAAGGCAGCTGAAGTGATACAGATTGTAACCTGAAGCACTGCTGGGCTGGTGACATTTTGGTAAGGAACCACGATATAAAGAAGCAGTAAGCTGAAAACTATATTGATTAAATAAGACAAGGGGAAAAAAAAAGGCAACGGACAAATGAGGAGGCCACCCAAGGAAACAGCAGAACTTGCATCCTCTTAACTCTTGCAGCTGAGATTTGTAGCATCATTCAATAAGTTTGTTTTCTCTGTGCTTCTTTCCGTTTGCTAACTTGTATTCAAGTGATTAAACACTGAAGCTCTTTAAAAGCCATTTTACAAACCTTTTGATGACTCAGAAGCTGTACAAAATAGTATTAAAAAAATCAAAATAAGATGAAAAAGCAGAATGAGCCAACAAATGGATTAAAAAAGGGAATGGATCTTCCTGATCTTAATCCTATTTTAACTTTCATGTCTGGTGAATGATGAGAAAAAATGTGAGCTTTGGGCCTGGTAATACTGCTGACTGCTGTATGAGTATCTGCTACCAACACTAGTACTGAATCCCTCTGTGACTGTGGAACAGTTCTAGGCCTTTAACAATATGATTACAGCCTTTAATTTTTACCTGCAACTGTATGATTAAGTTTAATAAAACTGTGGTCTACACTGTGACTCACACTCTCATGTCATCATGAACATTTGTTGCGCTAGACCCATAACATGCCCATCTCACATGCGGAAAATTAAGGTAACATTTCACTCCCACAGCACTCCCTTATTGCAAATACGAAAGAACATTGTGAGAATGAAGCCATAAGTGTTTATAGAGCACTTGGAGATTCCCGGATAAAAGATTTTATGATTCTATGATAATTTAAAATTAAATTACTCCAAACTAGTGGGAGGCTTTTTGCACCCTTCCCTAACAGAGCTCACACCCCCCCACACAGCACCATCACTACAATGCTCCCCCCTTTCACAGAGCCTGTAGGGCTTAATCTAAGTTAAATTCCAAAGTTCAACCCTGCTTGAAGTCACAAATCTTGAAACTATTGCAGCTGAGGAAATTCAGCTTTTTTATATAACTAAGGCTGAAACACACTAAATCTGAAACTTTCAGCCTCAGTTAGGTTTCAAATGAATATGGTAACCCTTCAGTGAGCTTAAAAAGTATTGCTACCATAACTTTTTATAATTTCAAACAATAAATACTTGTAAAAAAATACCATGAATAAGCAGTAAGAAAGGCTACTGTTACTGTAAGAAAGGTTTCAGATAAAAAAAATTGTGAACACCTGTTCACAAGATTTTTCTTCTCATCTGGCACTTTTATTACTTATGAGCCAAGTTAAAAAAGCCCAGCAAGCTTTGCTGAAATAATTTTTCATGTATACAGCAATCATTTCATACAAGAGAAGAGCTATATTTCATATTTTAAAGCCCACTACATCTGAAACTCTACACACACGTTGTAATGGTCTCTACACTGAAAGAAAAGAGGTTCTAAGAAGGCACTGACATCTACAGTTTACTGCACAACTATCTGTATGTTTGTACCTTTTTTCCTAAAAAGACTACAACTCTAAAATGAGACTCTTGGTACTACTGAATATGGGGAAGACAGCAAAAAGCATAAAAATAACAGTTACACGCACTAGCTATTGCATAATTTGGTAGCATCAAAAGTTATTCCTAACTTGCCTTTACCATTAAAAGAGGGGTCTGAAAAAAAAGCAGCTTCAGCGTTCAGTTCAGTGAAGACATTACAGGGAGCTGAAAATGAATGGGGAAGTTGATCTTCCACACTTTTACTAGAATCATAGAATCGTTTGGTTTGGAAGGGGACTTTAAAGATCCTCTAGCCCAATTCCTCTGCAGTGAGGAGAGACATCTTCAACCAGATCAGGCTGCTAAGAGCCCTGTCCAATCTGACCTTTCCAGGGATGGGGTATCCACAACCTCCATGGGGAAACCTGTTCCAGTGTTTCATCGCTCTCACAGTACATAATTTATTCCTTATACCCAACTTAAATGCCTAAGAGCATTACCCCTTGTTCTATCACAACAGGCCCTGCTAAAAAATCTGTCCCTATATTTCTTATAGGCCCCCTTCATGTACTTTAAGGCTGCAGTAAGCTGAACAACTCCACCTCTCAGCCTGTCTCCACAGCAGAGGTGATCCAGCCCTGGGATCATCATGGGGCCAACTCTGGACCTGCTCCAACAGGTCCATCTCCTTCCTATGCCAGGGGTCCCAGAGCTGGAGGCAGTGCTCCAGGTGGCATCTCACAAGAGTAGAAGATTAAAGCCAGAGCAACAAGTAACAACATTGTAATATGACACCTAGGATGCCACACGACACTTAAATAACTACATTGCTCATTATTAGAGCATCGGTCAACAGTGGCTGGGTGGTTCAAGTAGCAAGCATTCAAAAGTGCATGTTTGACAAGGGCAACTGAGAGGCGAATAATCAGAAAATCCACCCAAGACAGAAGATACTGATTTACATCAATCAACTGGTAAGACTTTACCACATAAAAGTGGCAGCTCTAACCAGCCTTACATTATAACTATTTTTCCCCTTCAGCTGAACATGCAAGACTTGCAGAACAACTTTCAGCTTTTCCACAGCCAAGTTTTGGGCAGCCAGTCTCCCTCCCTGCTTTTTTTGATTACATGAGGCAGGAGAACTGCCTGTCTCCATAATCTCTATTGATAAGAGAAACCTACCCTGACAAAAGCTAAAGCATCCCTTCCCAACGGCCTCCTAAATGTTGCATACAACAGAGAAATTAAGCTGGCAAGCTAAATACGGACCTAAAAAACCCCCAACCAAACCCATTTATGTCTTTTAGAATTACATAACATTACATTCAGTCTGTAAAAAAAAAAAAAACAAACAACAAAATCAAACTACTTCACATAAAAACCTGGTAGATTTTACAAATAGTACCTTCCTCCCTATGCCATCTAAATAGGAAAGACAAGTAGCAAAGGTAGAGCAATTCTCTGAGAACAGGTCAAGTTTGAACATATTAACACTTCACAGAATCATAGAACAAGCTGGGTTGGAAGGGATCTTAAAAGGACATCTGGTCCAACCCCCCTGCTGTGGGCAGGGGCATCTTTCACTGCATCCGGTTGCTCAATAGATTTCCCTATTTAAAGCATTAAATTCTCTCCTAGCCTTGACTGGGTCTCTCATGTTTTTTCAGAGCGTATTATTGCTGCAAGTGGTTGCATAAGAGAATTACTGAGATTTTCAGAAATGCCACTAGAAGTAAAAAACATAACCCTAGGAACAAAATGGAAATTCAGTTACCTGCAACTATTCCCAGATACATTATTTTTCACAAGCAATAACCTGGAATTATTTTTAATTTTACCATCCTCCCTCTAAAGCAAAACTCCATTTTTAAAAAAATTATTATGCATTTGTACAATTTCAATCATTTTTAAATATACAACTCACTTCCTACAACATCTGGCAGTTAAAGAACAGACAAGTAACACAAGGGGCCTGGTGCATTTAAAAAGTTCCTTCCATCTTCAGCTAAAAAAAAACCAAATAAAGAAAAGATCAGTTAGGCTCCGAATAGAGAGTTCTGCTGTGAGTCTGAAGCAGGCCCTCTAGCAGCAAGATTATGTGATTATTTCTGGATGCCGCAGTCATGTGGTCGCACAGCAAAGCTTTTGTCGGAAACATGACACAATCCCATTGCACTGGAGCTGCTGGCAGCCACTCGCTGGGCTGCATTTCCCTAAAACACACCCCCAGTGACAGCAAAGAAACACCAGCTTTTCACTGCTATGCTCTCAGCCAGTCAGGGAGTTTCTATTCCCTGTTGCAGTAAATTTAGTGGCTTGTTTCTCACTGTGTATCACTTCCAGGTGCATGTCCACTGGATCCCACTAAATCACAGAGCATAAATATCCACCTCCCCCAAACCACACCTGCTTTGGGAAGCCTGGCTAAAGACTGCAGAATATACCACTGGTTTAATTTACTATTAAAATCTTTCCCTCGGGTACAAACAGAAAAGTCAAACCACATAATACTATAGCAAAAGGATGCACAGTACATGATTATCTACCCCAAAAGGCATCTATATCTGGATATTATATCTATTCAAAGAGAACTTGAAACGTATTTATGCCTATCTTAGCTCTTCAGTCAGACAGGTATGTTTTCCAAATATTATCATATAGTCTCTCATCATACTTTCCAGAAAAACACTAGACTTGCTGAAAATATTTCACTGTATTACAAAGACCAAACTCATTGTTTAGCTTGATTTAACTAATTCTGCCTCTCAAACTGCCTTAAACAGAATATTTCAACATTCAAGTGGAATAGTTAAAAGCATATACAATACTAACTTCTAGGTATGACAACTTTTATAAAAATGGACTACAAAATTAAGTATTTTAGATGCTAAATAACACTTATAATAGAACAGACGATCAAAATACATGTATTTAGCTCCTATCACATGACTCATCACTTGTTTGCTTTTACTTGTGAATATGACAAAGTCACTGCCAGGCACATGGAGTACTGAAAAACATTTAATCTAATTACCTGACCTCAGGATATTTGGCATTTGACCATAAAAATCAAATCTGGTGATTCAATACTCGCACGGGGCGTTTTGCAGCACTCAAGTTCTCTTTCTGAAAGCTCATAGAAGAAACACTCTGCAAACAAAACCAATTCCCATCTAAAAAAGTTTAGCAAAATGCTGATAAACACAAAACCTCATATTAGAAGTCACAGAAATCTACAGCCACCATAGGAGTACTCCAGAACACCTGGGAAAAGATTCTGTAATGAAGAAACTCCTATCCCCACATTCAAATCAACTCATTTAACCACCTTAGGAGTGAGCTTTGCTGTGTCTATGAACACACCTTATTCATTTGCTGGGGGGCCTAAAGCAATCCAAGAGCACAGTTCAATCACAGCCACTGCAGCCCTACTACAAGAAAGTTCCTCAGTTGTGGCTCTAAGTAACAATCACCCAGTGGTGGGGCTCTAGGCTGGAAGGGGAGTCAGAAGGGATACAAACAGTAATTCTAACACAGAATTTATAGTCTGGCCTTTGCCAATTCCTGTAATAAAAGTGCAAGTCATACTGGCAAAAATGTCCTCTGCCGTGTTTGTGTTAGCCAGATTGCAGGCCATACACTGTACCAGCCCAACTCTTCCCTTTAAACCCTCCCCAAACTACTCGTAAGTTTTTTTTTCTGGTATTTGTTGAAACAGCAAGGTGTTTGATTACATCACATCACAGACAACATCCCCAGGACATCAAGGCTTTGCTGGTGTTCCTGGCTGAACTCAGCACTTGTCTGCCTGCAGAAGCTCAGAATAGCACAGGGGGTGAGGCAGAGTTTAATACACACTCAACTACAGCTGAACACAGGAGCAGCAATTTGCTTTTTTTCCTTGGGAACACATTAAATGAGCAAAGCTGTAATGAGTTCTGTTGCAATCAGTTAATGACTTTAAAGTTCTAAAAACAAACAAAAAAAACCAACTCAGAAAATGAAGAGTATCTACATAATGAAAGCTCGAAAAATAATATTTTTCACTTTTGATATCTAAACGTCTCAGTTCAAAGAAAAAGTGGATCTATCAAATTCCAACAATAACAGCACACAATCATTAAGCATCCTGCTCATGGTCAAACAGCACAATTACCAGCTACAGCACGGAATGCTGAGAGCCTGAAAGCTCACACCTTATCTAAAGCTTCCAGGAGTTGTGTTAACAGGGGGTGGATCAAGATAAAATGCAGCTCCAAGTATCAAACTGGACAGCCAACACAAGTGTCTTCTTGCATGTTTGTACAGCATCCATAAAGCCACTCTATAATTAGAATTCAGAAACCCTTACATAATTAGAAATTCAGCCGTATGGCATAAATGCACGTGATCTTTTAAAACCTTTCAAGTTAAAAATATGACACAAAAAGCATTTTATTATTTTGACCTGTTTACAATAAACCACAAACTAATAAAATATTTTTAAAACAAACTAATGAAGTTTGGAAAAACACTGTTTTCCTAATAAGCTGAAATAATACTTCTGCAAGGAGAAGAAACAGTAGGAGGGAAAACAGACTGCTGCATTTTGAGAAGAGTGACCACGTGTACTGATGCATCATTAAATGTAAAGGTTCCCTTAACATTCTTTAGGATGGATCATGTTCTTGAGTATAAAATTTTTCATATACTTTGCAACTAATTTCCACAGTGTCTTAATTCTTACACCTAAGATTTTTCTCCCACTATATTTATATGACCAAAATAAAGCTTCTTTATATCAGTAGGTACTTGCTGCTTGTACCTTCCTAAGGTGTCAAGTAGAGTTTAGGTATTTACTATGCATTTCAAAGGGTATCAACTTCGAGTATAATATTCAAATCCACTGACATGACATTGTGTAGAACTCATTCTGAACTGAAATACAAATCTGAAGATACAGTCTCTCAAAGCAGGTCACAATGGAGTCTCGGGCAGAACTGTTCAAGAGAAGGAGAACTCATGTAGACTGATGGCATAAAGACCATTTTGAAAGAGAAAGACAAAGGGCAGGTGGGACAATTCATTCAACAATCTAAGATATTTTTCAGGACTAGCTATTAACATTCTACACAGCATCCTAAGGTGCTCTCATTACATGGACCTTTAAAAAATAATAATTACAACATTAATAAACCTGCCAGATCACAGATTGAAAAGTGAATTTTTCATCAATATGTAAAAGGTATTGACAGTAAATAGCAGAAACAGAAGAAGAATGTTGATGGTGTTGTTTAGCTATTCTGGAATTATTTGATGAGCAGATTAGTTCTGTACAACTCTCAGTCCTTCCCATGGCTCATTAGAGCCTTGTAACCACCCTGTTTGCCAACCAGTAACAGGCTGTATAAAGCTAAATCAAACAAGTGAACTTCAGACTTCCTTTTCTTGCTATCAGTAATTCCTCCTGACTTTGCTTCTGCCAGATTAATTCAGCTATTTAGTTCCCGGACTTCATGACTATAGAACTGCATTTACATCTTGTAAATATACAATTTTAACATCACTGAGCATACATCTCTAATTATTCTGATATGTAGCAATCTGATACCATAAATCCCTCAAGGAAAAACTGATGAAGCCACATCTGGTTCATTTTAAAGAGAGTTTGAACAGGACACTAAAATGCATCAAGTATCCTATTTATCTTAGGTGTTAAGATACTGAATGATGAAGATGAAGTGCATTCTGCATTAAACATTTATCTGATGGCCTAGTCATTTTATTTACTGTTGAACCTGCTCACCAACTTTAACTTTTAATTTTTCCCATGTTAAAGTAGAAGGCCCGATACATCTCTGTTTATAGCTTAATGCAGCTGTTTACCCATGCAGAAGAAGAGCTCCACAGTCAGATTATATCAATTTGCTCACAAGAGCTACTCTGTAATTAATAATACCCTCCACTGACAAGTCAATGCAGAAATATTCCATTCTGTAACTCTCACTCTGTAAATAAAGGTTACAAAGATGCAATATTCCAAAAGACACAAATTCCAAATCCTCAAACTCTCCAGAAGTTTACCCATTCAGCTGAGCACAAGAATAGTCTGACAGTCACCAAGTCACATCTGCCCATGACATAAACCCTTTCAAAAAGCAACAGCAGACACCACCAGCATCAAAGTTGCTCTCAAGAAACCAAAACCAACCAAACGAACAAAGCCTCACCTTTTTTTTTGTTTCTGTGGTTTTTTGGTTTGTTTTTTTTTTTTTCTGTTTGGTTGGGGTTTTTTTTTGTTATTTTTTTTTTCCCCCAGACAGATAGTGAACTTAGTTTTAAAGCCTGTCTTGCACCTTCAGCACCACCAGCCTGATCAGGACAAGGGCTGGAGAGCATGGTACACACATACTGGTTTCTATCACATGCATCCTTCCCAGCAACACCAACCTTTTCAAGATGCTTCTGCATCCTTTATCTTGCAACTCTCTTGGTAAATCCCCCCCCCCGAGCAAAAGACTACATCCTCTTACTTCATAAAACAGGTCTGCCCTCACATTCATCCTCCGTCTGCAATGGCTTTTGGAGTCTGTCAGTTCATTCTAGGCAGCTACCAACCCCCCCCCAGCCTTTTACCCACTACCCTTCTCCCATGAGATGTGAGAAAAATAGAAGGAAAGCAAAAAGACTCATGGATCAAGATAGTGACAGTTTAATAAGAACAGCAAAAAGGAATCCATTCACTCCTCCCCATCAGCAGGCAGATGTCCAGTGGCTTCCTGGGAAGCACGGGTAACCCTTGTGAAGACAAGTATCATAATCAGAAACATCCTCCCCCCTTGCTCCTCCTTTCCTTGAGCTTTCACTACTGAGCACAGCATCATAGGCATGGAATATAATATCCCTTTGGTCAGCTGAGGTCACTGTCCTGGCTGTGTCCCCTCACAACCTCTTGCCCAGCTCCAGCCGACTCTCCAGCACTGTTTTAGCCACCAGTGCGACACACAGGCCCACACAGGCTGCTGTGCAGACAGACAACTTCCTAACTCCAGCCAGGCCCAGCACAGAGTTATTACAAGATTTCTCTGAGGTTCCAAGTGCCAATGTAAGACTTCTTTCTTCAGATCCTGACTACAAAATTACTTCCGATCACTATCCAGAAAAACAGAAGGGCAGGAATACCTTTAAAAGGGTCTCCCCATCTTTACAGGAATTTTCAGAAACTTTAATATGTTAATTGTGCATAACTTCCTTAGCTAAAGTCAGTGACAGATTCTTGAAGTTACTTTATGTCCTACCTACTGCAGACCAGAGGACCATGAATAGCAGAGGCAGGCGTTTAGAGAAAAACCAGGCTCACAGGAGTGACCTGTGATTTGCAATGTGTGCAGTTTGTTTTGTTGCCTAGTTAGCTTAAAAACAAAACAAAACAACAAAAAAACTATACAGCAAAATCATCACAAGATACTTGGGCATTACTAAATAGAAAGCAAAGGAGATGAACACAAGATACTCCTTAGTAAAGTTTTCATTATTCATTCCTTCCAATCCTACCACTTTTGTGCAAGTCAGTTCAGACAAGGTTATATTTTGGGCTTTATAATATTGTCTCCTTGCTTTCATAAATTATGAAGCTCGAGACACTTTTTGGATCAGTGCTTCTCCTCTGGGCAGCAAGGGTACTCCAAATATATATTAATCTGGTTGCCAGTTTAGGTACTCATTGGTGCTGCACTCAAAATGCTAAAAAAAAGTTTGCAGAGGCATTTCTTGGATGGAGGATGTACAGATTTGACAAATCTGATGTACACGTTCAGTCGTACTTGGTTAAGCACAGGTTACTCTAAAGCATTCTGTTATTCAATTACCCTGAATGCAGTTACTATCCCAAAGGACCTGTTGAGTAGAAGACATTCTGAACTTGTAGTCAGTACTGAAGCCCATGTTAATGCTTGCTTCACGATAGGAGTAATGCAGAGACTCAACCATCTGTAACATTCGAACTCAGAGTTTTGCATGTATTTTAAAGAGTCCCCTTATTGTGACTGTTCTTATAAGTTAATACAAAAAATTAAACATAAAACTTGGAAGAACTTTACACACCATCTGAGATCAGAATTAATGAACATTGTACTACAAATCTGGGAGAGATTCAAATTTCATATGAATCATGCTGTCTATTGCTAATATTCAAGTTAAACCATGACATTTACATTCAGAATTTTGCAATCAGTTAGCATATAGCTGATTCTCAGAACTCTTAATTGAAGTAGATTTAGAAGAGAATTCTTTAATAAAAACTACCAACTATCTGCTGTGCAAACTAACCAACTTTAAGCAGGTTTCACTATGATGGACATTAAAGATGATGAACAAGGGGAGGCTCCTAATTTTTTATAATGTACTTTTGTATCTCTTGTTTTCTTCCACAGAACTGTGAAACCCTAAAGATGACAAACTATAAGATGATGGAATATCGTTCTAAATGAACTTTGTCAGGATGCTTTTTCTTTGTTAAATTCCGCTTAGCTAATGACAACCCATTCTCCACAATTTCTTCCTTGAGCCATTACCATAATAAAACTTGGTGACACTTAACGCCAAGGAAACCCATCTGCTAACACATGGACAGCAAGTATCTTTGACAGCCTAATTTCCATCAAGGACAGGAGAAGAAATGATCTTTTGCTAACACCACATCTATCACAAATGAGATCAGCCTGTGCTTTTCATTATTCAACATGGATTACATTTGGAAAGGAAAACGTACCGCTGCATTAATACATCTCATTGTGCGTCAACATCATTTGCAATTGTACAAGTTTGAAGGCAGAAAGAAGTACGTAAGGGAAAGGGATTTCTTCAGGGAAATCAGGAAATGAGTGAAGGATGACTCAAACTGATGAAATCAGATTTGTAACTTTCTACTTATGAATAAAGTAGATTAGTAACTTTGTTATGTATAAATTAGAACAGACAATTCAAATTTCATTCGTGTGCTTAAAAATCTGGCAGAGATAAAGAAAAATCTGGAGGAGATCAAGATATACCCTGTAGTCCATAACAACAGACTGTCATCCTAGCACTGCCTGCCTACAAACTCCAGAGGTACTACAAAGGTTACAGGTTAGACAGAAGAGACAAATCTTCACAGATCTAATAGCATAGCCCCAGAGCTGAGTTTGTACACAGAAACATAAGAGCTGTAAATGCCACAGAGTTCTACAAAACAAACAAAAAACATACTACGAAGTGAAACAAGGTAGATCTATTGTACATTCTGCCATACTGCCACCAGACGAGGCTGGGTACCCCATCCTGCTTCCTCCAGCACTGGGGTACGAGCAGTGCCAAAGTCCTCTACACGTCCACTCTGTATCCTGTGACTACCAAGCACATCACACACATTAAGAAAAAAAATATACCAAAACCCCCAAAACACCACCAAACCAAAAAAAAGCCCATAAAACAGCAACAAACCAAACGAACACAAAAAGATTAAACATTCCATGTCTCCCTCCTCAGCTCCATGTATAGATGCCTAAGCATTTATACAAGGAACATGTTAACTGGATAAATTTATTCACATTATCACAGAAATTAGAAAATAATAGTTATGACATAGGAAGCAAGACTTCTTTCACCTCATGCATCAATACCATTATTACCATATTTCAATTACAAAAATATCTGCATCTCATTTCTAAGCTATCAAGTATTCAGTATTTGAGAATACTGACTTCAATCTTGGGTATAATGAAACAATAACAAATGAAATAAACCATGGTCATACAGAAAGCGGCTAATTCAGTGCAAATATGTGATTAACAGCTTACTTTGTTTGCAGGTTACTATATCCTCTGGTGTCTGCATAAGCTGCTGCTGAACTTCCAAATCACCCCTCAGTAAGTTTAACCTTGCACTTCCAATGCACTGTGCCAGAACTCACTACAAGGCAACTAAAAATATTGTACTGCTTCATAAATCAGTTATTCATGGACAACAGTGGCAATAAAAGCCCACTAACAGAACTGCTGTGAGGATAAATGCATTTTAAAAAGCCCAAACACTTTTAAATCCCCTTTAAAGGGACAACAGACAATACAAATTCCTATTACTCAGTTTAGTTCAACTTGAGGATCATCCTTCATGCTTATTCACAAGCAAAAAGTTAAATAAAGGATAGTTGAGATCTCTGTCTTCTTTTCCTATGGCCTCTCTGGACACTAAAGAACATACAGCACATTTACACAAAATCCCCACACCTCTTATCATGGAAAAAAATATAAGAGAAAGGGACAACTACAGAAAATAAGATGCATTCAAGCAGCATACTGAGGGAAGAAAAGCAAAACCAAGCTGTAACTTCTAATGAAAGTATTTTCTGTTCTCTTGAAGCCTCTGCACTTACATTAGCTTAAATGGTTTGGTCCTTTCAATCTTGACAAGAGCCCTGTTTTAGTGGCTGACACACCACAAAACACCCCCAGAATAAAACAGATGTATCAGGATGGTACATGTCATTAAAGTAAAATAGAAGGATGAGAGATGGAGCAGGAACATATTTCTAGCCAATTTTGGTACTAAATTGTTCCAGTGAAATTTTCCATTCTTTAAGCTACCAGTCTTTGAGAATTCCTCCTTATACATCTTATCCCTTCTCTCACACAGGAGTTTCTCTAGATTAGCAAAATACAAAAGATTGAGAAAAAATTTATTATCAAGCACACTTGTGTTCAACTTAGTGTCCTGAGAAAGTTTTTTATAGAAAATTTAAAAAAACCCATAACATTTTGTCCTATTTGGAATTTCCTTTAGTCCAGTAATAACCAGAATTCTTACCACTGGTTTGAAATGATCCTTATGCCAGTACGGTATAGAACAGTAGACTTGAGCAATTTTTAAACAAATATGCTCCAGGCTTGCATTTTCAAAGTTGTAATTACATGAAACACTGACAGTTTTTTTTTGACTGACATCACCGTCAGACTTGATTTATATTCCAAATTTCTCCCAGCAGTTATGGATGTGCAAATCATTTTACCTTTTTAAGTATGTACATGAATCTGGAATTATGTGAACCAGGCATAGTGAATCTATGACAAACACTTGCACGTTTAAAACATGAATATTCAAAGTTATATCTCACAGACTCATCACAAAGTAGAGCAACATGCTCCTCACTGAAGAGTTAATTATGTAATAATATGAAACAGGAGAATATTTACCAGAGTTTAATAGAATCTGTATTTGTATTTATTTTTTCTAAATGTATTTTTAAACTGGCAAATGCTGATTCTGATTTTTTGTGCACATTCTCACTGAATAGCATGTCAAATATGCCATTTAAGCTTTTAAATTTTTAGCCTTACAGTTTAAATTATTGGCCTTCAAAAGCCTCCATGTGGATTTATAAGTGCTGTCTGAAGAATTCACTTGAGCAGCTTTAAAATACTCACAAGGAGACAGCACAACATCTGTCCCTGACAAGCTGCTGAAAACCAGGCAGCAAGCCAAGCACTCCCCAAAGTTCCAGCTCAGCAAAATAAGGCAGTCTGGAACAGCTGTAAAGCAAGAACTGCTTTTAACATTAAATCAAAGAAATCAAAGCTTGCGATAAGCATGAAGCAGTTGCTTCTTGAAGTTTACCAAAGAAATGAGAGGCACAGCTTAACTGTCCCATACCGAAGTATTACGGCTTATTATTTTTTTACTGAAGAAGTTGTAACTGTCTCTTTTAACATTACATCAGATTGAAAATATGGGGAGGGCTTCATCACTTTGCAAAACTAAATTGATTTTCCTCTGAGGACTTCACAATGCAAATTCACAGGAAAAAAAGAGAGAGAGCTAAAAGGTAGAAGAAAAAAGGACAACATAAATTAGATTTTAGGTGCTGTTGTTCATTAGGTCCATATCCCGAGCCTTCCCAGAGATTTCACCTGTCTTTTCAAGGTTTGTTTTGCTCTTAAGGAAGCACGAATAAAAATCATATTATAACAATCAAAACTACCTGAGAGAGAGAGTGAAAAATGATTATAAGCTCAAACGGAGATAAGCAGAGGTCCAAGGAGGTAAAAGTGGAATTCCTACAAGGAAATTCTAAAAGATGTTTTAAATCCTGGAGAAAGCAGAAAGATAAAAATAAATAAACAAGAAAACCCGTCTGGTTTTATTACTTAAAAGAATGCCAGAGTCTTTCAAGAAGAGAATAAAAGTATCAACTCTTTCAAGATCAAGAAGAAAACTCAAGAAGATTTTTCTGGCAATAAGTACAAGTAACATGGGTTTGAACATGTTGCATTAAAAAAAAAAATCTCAAAACATGAATTCCTGAGCTACAAAATAAGTCTTGAGCAAAATTTTGCCTAAACATATGCAGTCGCATGTTTTGAGAACTTGAAAACAGTGTTCATCTATCACATTTTTTCTTCTCAATAATAGACTTAACTACATTTTTCCTTTTTTCTGCCTTCTTCCAAAAAGCTGCCAAGTCATGCAAGATTGAAGTCAAGAAAAAATTATAAATCACACAACCTTCAACTGCCTTCTGTTTTTATGTGTGATATCACATGTTAGGCTGCACGACAGTCAAGGGATGATACCTGGGAAAGACTCGGAGTCACTGAGCCCCCTGGGAGCTGCCACAGTACGACTGACCCTGCCCTGCACTGCAGCCCTTCGTGGCAGATGCACTGGTTGGCATCATACAAGGTCTGGGAGAGGAACAGATACCACAGCCCAGCCAAACAGGAGTGCAGTGCAGTGTGAACCTGATATTCAAAAATGCCTAACACAGGGAGCCTGGAAAATCTACAAACCTGACTCTGTGGAAGCAGCTCAGTGCCATGAGATCTGGGAAGAGCTGGTGAAGGAAGTGAAGGAGACCCCTGCAAGGCTGGGCTGTTGACAAGTGCAGCAGAACAGGTCTGGCAACATTAATTACAAGAACTATGTAATAAAGTACTTTTCAGATACACATTCTGACTTCCTCTACTTCCTGGTGCTTTCCAAGCACTGACAGCCATGTCCCATTACTGCAGGAGGCTGCTACTGCTCTTGCACCATGCTGCAGTGATAGGGTGAAGTGAGGTGTTCAAACCAGAGCTTCCAAAATACAAATGCCTAGTGACAGGCAACATGCTCAGAAGGAACCTGCATGCAGTAATTACCTTCCCTGTCACTCTAAAACAAGTCAAGCATCATCTTGCAAAAACTGCACAAGTCCATCAACTTTTATTGCTCTTTTCTGTTCTTATCTTTTATTTTTTTTTAAGATTATGTGACATTTAAGAGGCTGCTCTGTCGTTGTTCTGAATATCCTTCTTTGGTTTTACTTTGGCATCAAAGGGACAGTTTGTAATTGAAAACTCCATACATACTCTTGTCTGGGTATTTGAGTAAAGGAAAACTAGCTAAATTTTACTTATACCATTAAAAATATAAAAGGAATGGCTTATCCAATCTTTCTGACAGCTTGAAGAAAAGTAGAATTGATAGATTATCAGAGGGACACAGGAGTGATTTCACACTAAATATAAGAATCATCTAATTTAACCTGTGACTGCCATGCATTGAAGTCCTGGAGAATACTCTTCTGAATATCATTCACCTTCAACTCAATTTTTTTCTCTTAGAGTGCCATGGGAAACAATACAGCCTTCAAGTGCCACAGTAAAAATAAAAATAGCATCCATAGCTTTCCCTCTAATATAGCAGATATTGACAAACTAATTTTTTCCACTATTCTTCACAGGTTTGCACTGAATCTATTTTTTATCTTCAGCTGACCTAAGAACCAGGCCTGTACTGATGCTGAGAAACAACTACAGTCACAACGGGCAGCGTTCAATCCTGCTCAGCAAAAACACAAGTTGTAATTGTCTTAAACACCAAATGAAAAGAAACCAGAATTAACATTACAAGCTTCTTCAGCAAAGTAAGATTTAAATGGCACATTTTCCCCTAATGGCAGCTACATGCAGTGTAATACTTCAATTGTACTTACAATGTACAAATTTTATCTTCTTTCATTTATATCTAAATAAAATTAAAATAAATATGTTTTTAGAGGTTGCTTTAGAGGGTTACAAACAGATTATTCAAACATCATCCCAAAGCAACATAATTGAAATAATAAACTCCACAAAACCAGTAACTATCACAAATAATAACTCATTCAAGATTAGAAAAGAGGACTCATTTCCTCCAACCCATCTTGCTGCTGGTTTTAGAAATTCTATACTAGATTTACAGAGACTGGTGGCAGCAGTGGCTGAGTGAGGAAACTGAAACCACCAAAAAATCTTAGGAAGATATTTCTCAGTTAAATACAGGTGTGCTGCACAGAATAACTAAGGATAAGGATACTCGGAATCAATGGTCTGCAGTGTACACACAGAGCTCACCCTCAGCTGCTCTGCTTTGCTACCTTTAGGTTTAGACTTCATGAGTAAAATCCTGATGGGAACTTATGACTGGTGTTATTTATCCATCACAAGACCTAAACTCTTGTCTATACTTGAAACATGACGATTAACTACCACCATCTATCATCATCTTTGGTACAAATCAACATACTGGCATTACTGCAAAGCAGTCTGTTTGGTTCCTTTTGAAGTAGTATTAAACAAAATTACTGGGACAAAGTGTGTGGCTTCTATGAACTACCATAACGATGGTATCTTAATACCAGTATTACCAGTACGATACAAGATGCTACAGAATCTTACTGTTTCAAAGAAAGAGAAAAAACAAACAAACCAACCCCCACCACAAACACTAAACTTCAAAAATATTTGTAGCTAGACTGGGGCAGATGAGAAGGGCTAAACTGAAGTTCCTACTCAGACACCTGGGTTTCACAAGGGTTTTGTGTTTATTTAAAGAAAAGGAAATATGCAGAACAAGCAAGGTCTCCTCTTTTACTCAAAAGATCTACCAGCAACTGCAGCATTTCCTCTGCCCTGAACATTGCTCGGGTGATGTTTTATAACTGGTTATAAAAACACAGAATAAATTCCCTTTCCAGGCCAACAGTACTTGTGCTCATCTCTGACCTCTCCAGGATGTCCTTTTCTCTCCCAACCTACCATCCACCTCAGGGCTGTTGTACATTGATCTGAACTTTCTGAATATTTGGAGAGTGAAAGAGCTTTAGGATTTTCACATATAAATTGGGGAGCAAGCTATGCCTAGCATGCTAATTAATCCCAGAAGCAGGTTAGCTATAGCCAAGGTTTTTATGATTACACTGCAGGAGAAAAAAAAAACCAACAAGGAATTTTTGTCAGGGAGCAGCAGGGAGGAAAGCAAAGAACACAAGCTGGGTATTACTGTCCGACTGCAGAGAGCTGACCTTTCAATATTAAACAAAACCTCCTACATATGTTGGAGTTAGGTGGGGTAAGTGGCTCAGGCAGGAAAACAAAGAAAATGAAGGAAATAACTTATGTGTCTGTTATGACAGAGAAGAGGGAGGCAGTGGAAAACAGTGCCAAGTATACTCACAGTAACCAATCCAGGTATTACTTTGAGTGACCACACGAATCCAAATGGAAAATAACATTTGGAGCAGTCAATGAAAGTGCTGAATTAAGAGAAAATATGACCAGCAGCCTGTTTGAAGTGTTTTATAAGAAAGCTGTACTACTCTGACCTAAAGTCAAAAGCATTTGCAAGAAAGAGAGACACAGATTAGGGGCAAAGTCTACTCAGAGTCTGAAATGGCACAGCAGAGAGAACTGAGGATAAAAATCAGGATGGATGGTGGGACTATCCCAAGAATGACTAAGAAACATGGTAAGCAAGAGCTAATGCAGAAAAACACTGGGAGGTACTGGACACATGTTGAATTTGAACTGAAATGCTTAACAGAATTTCAGTGTAGTGAGTTTGTTCACTCACCCTCTTCCAAGGACACAGATGTGTCAGCACCACGTTCCCATGCAGAACAGGCCCTCTCCATCATTTCACCTACAATCAACTATCAAGCGACTTAACTGCATCTTTTCAGTGACTGTTAAATAAACAGAAGAGTAAAAAGAAAAAAAGCTGTAAGACAAGAGGGTTTTTTTTAATACAGTGAAATTTCCTCCTTATAGCTGGGTGTAGTGTGCCAAGTTTATTTTTAAAATGCCTTCAAGGCTAAACTTCAGAAAATAGAGCTTTGCAGATAAGAATACCACTAGTTCCTTTAAAGGTGAATACAGGAAGCTATGTACTATCAGGAGCCACATACAGAAAAACACAGAAGACATAAAATCATTTTATCATTAGAAAAATTGGACTGTTCAAAAAGACCAATGCTACCTCACACTACAAAGTACCTACCACACTATCTTCTAGCATTAAGGGAATTTCAGGAATATTTCCATTATAATACTGATGTTTTCAATTTATCACAGCTCTCCAGAGCAAGCTTGCAAATCAATATTTTTCAGACACGATAAGCAATATTCCTCTCTCCCCAAAAAGATTTAAATAGAAAGAGTTCAGTTATGTTAAAGCAAGTGAGAAAAAAAATAACCTTTTCTCACAAAGAACAATCTTGAAATGTAAAATAATACAAGCAGTTCTAGTCAGTCGTAACTCTGAACTGTGAGAGATGAAGTCTGGCATGTTAATACCCACCTCTGGGAAAGCCAAGAGACAAGCAAATTGCTCCACAAACATCTCCAGCTTATTGCTGGCTATGATGATTTTATGACAACTTACTGGAACTGTGTGCTTTTAAAAAGCACAGAACAGAAGCTACTCTGAAGTTGTGTTGCACAGCAATATCTGCAGTATTTTGCAACTTTCATAGTCACATTGCACCTGCAAGGGAGAACCTGCCTGGCACTTGGACTTTACCAAAACCACATTTCAAGGTTCACTTTTAGGGTGTTATTTCTGCTAAACATTCCATTTTCCTTACAGATGTTTCTATGAAATTTGAACCCTTTAAACAATAACTAGCACAAGCTATTTTGCCACAGTGCAAAATTTAATATATATCAGCATGAGAATGAGCTCCCAAATAATACTTTAGAGAACTACCTTTAACTGATAAAGGAATGAAGAAAAGTGGAAGCCTCAACACATCAAGCAAAGGTTTTCAGAAGAGGTGACTTAGGAAGCCTCTATTTTTAGATAGCTAGCTTTTAATATCTTTAAAAGGGCTTTATTTCATAGCACAGTGAACACTTATATCTAAAGAATATGATCTTTAAGAGAAAGGCAGACATGTAATACCCTAATATACCTGGATTTTCACAATCCTTTGTCATCCCCTTGCCTATTCATTGGACCTTAAGTTCCCTTTCCAGACCCTGTCACAGCTGTTTATAAACAAAAGCAAATATAAAAGCAAGCGTTCAGAAAGCTTCTCATTTCCTGATAAAATGACCATTGCCAGCTTTCAGAAAGACAAGGGGGGGGGGGGAAAACCACTTGCAATCCATTCTGTATATTATATTGTCTCAGAATGATTCAAAATAATATTGTTTTGAATACTTGCAATGGAACCATAATTCTACTTGTCCAGACCTCAAAAAGTACTGAGTCTGCGAACTTTTACCAGCCTGCTTCCTAAAATGAGGGTCAATTTTTTGTACTTACCTCTTTTTCAACATTCAAAACACTGCATCCATTAAAAAGGTAACCATAAAAACAGGCTCAGATGTAATGAAAAAGATCATATGGTGTAACACTATTGTAGAGAGATTGCTGTAATTAATTTCAATGTGTATCTTCCACAAAAAGCCTAATGTTCTTCACAGAATTCACCGTGAGATTTGAACAAGAAATTCCAAGGCAAGATTTTCTTATCAAAGAGCCTTTTCTTATTGAGCAACACACAAGATTTTAGCTAGAGAAAGTTCGTTCATCAGTCAACGCACAGGGGAGGTGAGATTGCCAGTCAACACAGAAGAGCAGCTACTGAGTAAGACTGGGTTAAGAGATGCAGGTTACAACCTCAGCTCAGCTTTTATCAAGTCCTGTACCCTCCATTTCAGTTTTCCACTGGAGATTAGGTTCGCCTTCACCTGTAGATATGAAAGCCTTTCAGAGGAGACATACTGCATAGGTTTTAATCAATAGGATGCAATTTAAAACATAATTCCTCTGAAGTACATTAGGAAAGCACAAGAAAGGGGATTCAGTTCTTCAAATATAATTGCATGCATTTGTACTCCAAATTCAAGTCTCAATACACAAAATAGAATTTTATAAAGAGATTGCAAACTTCTCTCTTACCTAATGTGCAGAGCCTACTAAATCAGACCACTAAGGAAAGAGAAGAATAAAGAACTACTTCATTCTTCCCTGAAGCTTGCACACAAGAAATAAACACAGCAGGCAAACATCAATCCTGAAAAAGACCATTCGACTTGAGGTATTTTGTATACCTCCTTATTTCTACTGCAGACTCATCTTCTAAAGTGAGGGGATTTGTATATTCATTTCTCTTGAAAATGAGAAATTTTCCTCTAAAAAAATTACGATATAAGCATTTTATATCAATAATTTTTTAATCCTCTGAGTCCTTATGTAGCACAAGGCTTCAAGTGGTAACACGGAAGCCAAAACCAGAACAAGATGCAGAGGAAGGTTTAACTGGCACTGAACCACATCTGACTTTTCCAAGACCAAAAGTGCAAAGAAAAGCATGAGATAATACCTTGCATGATCTTCTCTCAAGCATCAGAATTGAAATGCTTGTAAGGGTAAAGGTGGGAAGTCAAAAAAATGCTGAAACAAACCACAGGAAATACTCAAAGAATGTGTTTTCTCATCAATCAGATCAAACAGATTTAAATACTTTTACAGCCATAACACAATCTATTTTTATTTTAGAACTTGTTCCTGTGAGTCCTTATTAACCATCATATTAACTGCAAATAAATGAAAGACAGGAAAAGTACAGGTATAGACATCACACCACACAGCATAAATTCCCTTTCAGGCCATTAAATTCCTGCCCTATGCTTCTCTGTCTCCTTGAAACTGGCAAGAGTTTCTTTATGAACTTCTTGAACACATCCAAGAGACAGCTTCAGGATTCTACAAGTTTTTATTCACTCTCTTGTGTCGTACTTTTTTTACAGCATGAAAGTGGTAGACAACTTTACAAATTTTTCCAGGGTTGGGGTTTTTTTTGTTTGAGGTTGGATGCTTTGGGTTTATTTGATCACAGCTATGTTGTTTATTAAAAACAAAGTACACACAAAGCTAAAGGGAGAAC
The DNA here is from genome assembly GCF_003984885.1 of Neopelma chrysocephalum. NCBI lineage: Eukaryota > Metazoa > Chordata > Aves > Passeriformes > Pipridae > Neopelma > Neopelma chrysocephalum. Next base: position 103,462 of record NW_020897804.1, on the reverse strand, counting down.
AAAACAGAACAGCCCTTCTGTTGATGCAGTATAGTGATGATATCCACATCTCCTGCATATTAGGGGCTACGTCAGAGTTTCAGTGGAGGCAACTACACAATTAAAACATTTATTTTCTCTGTCTTACAGAGCATGTTATTCCCAAAAGAGCTCCAGCTGATCAAGTTTTATGCTATTCATGCTATACAGAAACTAAGGAAAAGGTGGTCACTGTAACAGTCATGATAAATCCAGTACAGAATCTGGCATAACAAGTAGTCTCATAGACCATCATTTCGTACTTTAACCATTCCAAAATTATAATAATCATGAAAGTACAAATTGCTTATAATAGTCAAAGCTGGAATAAATACATGAAATCCCAATTTGTCCTGTTGCAAAGTTGCTTATTCAAGTCACTTGTAACGTGCATCATTCAAACTTCCAACTTGGTGTTTCTTCAAACATCACATTCACTGTTTCTAAATGTAGTCTACTTGTCTGAAATTTTTAACCAAGATACAAAAATCAATGTTATATAAAGCACTCTTTCCTGATACTGATGATGCACAATATGAGTCACCACTTCAAAGCCTCCAACACACCACCACAAGCCACATTCTTTTAAGTCACGAATAAACCCTAAAGTGGTTTCTCCTGTGTTGCTTCTAATGAAAGGTTCCCAACAGCAAGTTGAAACTTTGACAGTCATGAGAGCATAAGCTCCAGAAGCAGAAGTGAAAGCTTCTAAACAATACACGCATCTCTTGTAGCTCAAAATGCAAATACTTGCCAGACTTGTTATTTTTTAAGCTTGTAAAAAAAAAAAAAAAGTTTAGAAACACAGTCACCAGTGAACTGGTAATGTTGTATCTTTGTTAATTTCTTTTCCAGGCTTTTTACAATGAATTTGTGGTCTGATTCCATGACCTGTAACAAAAAGGCAGGAGGGAGGGGGAAGAGAGGGTTTGAAAGTCTAGTGTTCACTCTTTGCCAGTGGCAAAAGTCAGCCCATCAGGGGTGAGGATTCACTCAACAGAAGACAGTTAAACTAAGTAACTTCATTGTGACTAGAACTGCTGGACACTTTGTGATGTGCAGCAGCCTGCTGGTATCACTTGGCCCTGAAAAAAATCAGGAGAGAGGAAACCCTTTCATTTGAACAGAGAAAAAAAATTGAAAGTTATTCTTGCTGAGGAAATGATTATTCCTTCTTGGCTCATGGCAGCTTCATCCATGTGAAATGCTTTCTCATCCAGTTACAAGCACTTACACACCCTGCTCACATGAGATATACACACACACACACACAAAGAAGCCACTGCTGCAATAGTCCTGTTAGGTTTGGAAGAATTTCCCAAACAGATATTCCATCTCAAGCATATGTCACAACTTCTAAGTACTACTGTATTACAAAACTCTAACAATATAGTCAATATATGGGTACACATAAATGTGTACACCTATGATGATGCACATACAAATCTATAAATAAATACAACCCGGGAAGTCACAAGAGAAAAGCAACAATTTGGATGGTTATTTCCAAACAACGAGAAAGTGAAAGGATGCCCAGACCAAGCGAAACAGCCCTGCCAGTGAAAAGCAGACAATGCCATGGATCATCCCAAACCCTCAGAACTGGGTGATGCAGCACGAGTGACAGTGCTCCACTAGAAGCAGTAAATCTCAACAGAAAACAATGGCATTTTCTTTCCTAGGGAACTATTTGTGTCATCTTTTGCCATGAGAGGGACCAGTTTGTACACAAAGTGCATCTCTGCATGTAATGATTCAGAACAGAGAAGCAGCACTAGTGAGGCACTTACAACTGCCTGAATTTATTCTCCACCAGGAATCATTTTAGAAGTATATAGTAGCAGTACAAACACCCAAAGAGATCCACCACATCTTCATCTTCTTCCTTCTTTAAGAGGAATACACCCAATTGGCAAAAGGTCACCATTCCTCTTATGATTTCCAAGATCACAATCTAGAAAGGTCTTGCCTTTTATCACTGAAACAAAAGCTAAAAATGTCATCTCTGTATTTGGGATCATCTCTGATAAATACTGATAGTGCTGTACACTGCAGAAGCAGCTTTATTCTTGTTTCTGCTTAGTCTATTTTGAAAATTAAGCTATTATATTTCTCAGCTGTTTTCACATGATTTCTGGTAAGGCCATCACAAATGCCGTGTGATATTCTAGGCTATGAAAAAATTGGGTTTTTTTCAAGAACCTGCCATTTTGTGATGAAATACAGTGTTGTTAACTAGCGTTGATTATTTAATTTGTAATTTACCAATGTAAAATTGACAGGTGGGTTTTTGGTCAAATATTATTGTATTTCACATTCAAGCTTCTTCTGCAATTTAGCCAAAACCAGTGAAAACCCATCAAGAGCTAGTACATATCAAAGCTAAGCTCTGACACCTTGTGAATAAAGCATGCCATCAGTCATGCAAAAGTAAGCCCACCAAAAATAACAAGTTATGAATATATATATAAAATTGCTCTGAATGGTAGTAAATATAAGTACACAAATACTTATGTTCAGTATGTTGACTGCAGCAAATTTTACAAGGAGATCCTCATGTTTCTAGCAGTTTTTGAGGTTTTTTGTTTGTTTTAACTTATGCAGACATTATAATCTTGTATTATAACCAGAACATAGGTAGAAAGCTAGCCAAGATGCCTATCATGCCTCTCTGCATTCTAATGTGAATTTATAATTTCAAAATTAGTAACAGTTTAAGAAACATTCCTGCTCACTTTTTTCTTTCTTGGTTTCTTCCTCAACCCTCACCCTCTTTTTGCTCTGCAACTTCAGTTCCAGCACAGTTCAACTGCAACATCACTAGAGAGATGGGAGGTGCAGGAAAGATAAAAATACAATAAGGTTAAATAGACATGATGAACTTAAGACCCTGGTACTGCCTTAGGAACAGGAATTCTAAATATGTCTGAAGATAAAAGCCCTTAGAGTTTGTAACTCTCCAACACTTATCCACATAGAAACACCTACTCGCCCCCTATCCTGAACAACCAAGTGAGCATTAGCTAACATAACATCCCAAACTAGAACTTGCTGACACAGGAGTTCAGCTTCCTTCCACTAGGCAGCAGTGTTAAACCACCGGGCAACTGGCTGGGATGATGTGACCCAGCTCCAGACTCCACTCGGCAAGATGGGCACTACTCATTTCAGTGCAGCGACCCAGCAATGTCACTTCTCATCCTCTACAACGACCAGTGTCATACCAAGCACTGAACTCAAGGTCCTTGGTACACAAGAAGAGATCTGAGAGATTCCTACCTAACAGAGCTATAATAATACCCACCAAAGAACTAGAGACAAGCTCTACAAGGGGCAGACCTCACTCTGTAGTCCATCAACATGTACAATTTGGTACTTCTACACCCAGTTTTTTCAGTTTGTTCTGATTTAAATAAACTAGATGTAGCTAGCACATTATGGATTCAAAATTCTAAATTACAGAAGGTATCTTACTACTCTTCTTTAAAAGTTACACTGCATCAGAAAACCTACTGCAGAACTATGCGATACTAATTTAATTTATAATGTCTTAGGTAAATTCTTTAAATTCTTCTGTAAACCCTCCACGGCCTGCAGGAACAGCTGCCTCCCCATGGTCTTTAGCACAGGTTGCAGGGGCATCTCTGCTGGCACCTGAAGCACCTCCTCCCCCTCCCTTCCTCACTAACCTTGGTGTCTGTAGAATTGTTTCTCTCATGTATTCTCACTTCTATGGCTACTGCTGCTGTTGTGCAGCAACTTTCCCCATATCTCAAACCCATTATCCCAGAGGCATTACCACCATCACTGATGGGCTCAGCCTTGGCCAGCAGTGGGAACATCTTCGAGCTGGCTGATGTCAGCTTTGTCGGACATTAGGGGAGCTGCTGGTAGCCTCTCACAGAAGCCACCCCTGTAGGCCCCCCCACTACCAAAACCTTCCCATTCAAAACCTAAATGAGCCTTTAAGCTATTGCTGAACAAAGCAGAAGATTCTCTTCACAACATGAAAATGGCAGGCAGGAGTTATGGCAAATGAATGATTGTGTCCTCCTGCAAGGCTTGGGTCCCGTCGTTGTCGTGTGCTCATTGCAGTGTGTCACTGCTGACAGCAGAAAGGCAGCACTAGTGCTGCCCATAAAGGGCAGAGAATTCCAAGAGAACGAAGCCAAAAAGCATCAAGAAAAATAAAAAATGTGCCCACGTATCTCAGTAAAACTCCTTTTTACTTGTTTTTTCTACTGAAACCTATTCTATGAAAAATTCTCATATCAGTTTTACTCAGAGGTAGGATTCCCCTCTATTCACTAGTATGTATTTTGGAAAGGTAGATCATACTTCTGAGATTGTGTTGCTCAGAGATTTTTAGAAGCTAAGTCTAAACAACTCATCTAGATTGAGGTTTTAGCAAACTATCTTCCTGCAAGTGCTTGATCATCACCCCTATAAACTAGTTAGTGATTTTGTGTGACTTGCCTACAACCACCAAAATCTGTTTTGAAACCCAGCTCCAGTGTTCAAGAATTTCTGGTTTCTAGTTCCATGTACAAATTCAGTGGTTTTAAACCCTGTCACAACACTAGCTTTGGAGCTGTTTGCTAGAGAAAACCAACGAGCATAAAAGACTCCATGTTGAAGAACACACTCTACCTTTAAAAAGAAGCTACAAATCCTTTCAAGATCAGAATAATGCATGTAGGGATCATGTGGCAACTCTTAAGAGTCTCATCTGATACAGAAAAGCCGTAGCATTTCCAGCTAGTTTTCAGGTGGATTGCCCAGCTGTAGGTACCAACAGCAAATGCAGAGCTTTCAGTAAGCAGCCCAGAACAGTGCACATTTCAACAGCAGATGTTCTAAACAACACAAGAGAGTGCTTTTTCCAGCAAAAAGCATTGTCATTCAGTGGACAGAACCAAGTATTAGCAGTTTTGCATACTACATGTACTTCACATGATGCACCTCACTGTGACCAAATCACTTCCACTAGATTGATTGATACATTGATCATCTATTATCACATTTGCTGCAAGTTTCATAGTGTCTGTGTGCTTGAAAATTTCTGGTATACTGTGGTCCCTGAAACATTAAAAAATAAAGTGCAATTTTAGTCCTCTGATATCTTGCATATCTATCTATAGTGGCAGCAAATTTTTGGGTTTGGAGGCCCAGTCAGACCTACAATGAAGCTTTGTAGATCTTGGTTTGAAGATTCAGAAGATATCAACAAACTTCAAATTTGTTTCTCCAAAGGAAAACAATGAGGGAGAAAGCAGATTGCAACTGAAGGATACAGGGCAATGGAGTGCTGATGTTTTAGTTTCTTTTATTTGATAACAAAAGTCATCATACAGGATGAGACAGTAACACAAATACATTCTCCACAGACTGACCTTATCAACAGGTGGCCTTTAGTGCTGCCCACGTATCAGGACTTTGATCCTAACCAGCTATAAAAATACGTGCTGCCTATGGAAACAGACAGAAAAGAAAAACCCTAGAAAAAAAGGACACAATTTATGAGTACTCTTTATCTCCATCTGCTGCTCAGCTAAGCATTTAAGAAAAAGAAGAATTTCAGGAGATTTTAGAAGTAATCAGTTTCCTGGGAAGTCTAGGCACTTACAAACCTTAAATTACCCAACTCTACTGCATACTGTTTAAGCAATGCATTATACAGGTTGCTAGCTTATGCTGTTTATGCAATTCTCACCCACGACAATCTCTATACCTGAAAATCAGTAATATTAAAACTTTCAAGAAATACAACAAACCTGGTGAAGTCTCAAAGCAACACAAGAAACCTGTATCAAATTCCCTGCAGTCTTTGCTACCTGTACCAGTTCCAAGCAAAAACAACTTCAAGCAAAGATTCACTTGCTTGTGAACCTGGAAACATTCAAACGGAATTGCTGGAAACATCTCAAATAAAAGAAAGACAATAAGAAACCAACCTCCAAACACATCTGACTGATTTTCAGTGAGGTTATTGTTTTAAAACTCAGTGTTGATTTACAATGCCTAATAAGAGACTTGTGCTGTTGAAACAGTAATGAGACACTCAAGTTTCTACCTGCTGCAGTATACTTGTATTAAAACACATCTTAAAGCCTACTAAAACCTTCATTTAAAATGAGAAATTGCAAGACTGGAAAAAGTGGTTTAAGATCACATTTTCAGCTATGTTTTCAAAAGTTACCCAGTTCCCTTGCATTCAAGTCCACGCTTGAAGGTGTATAATTACTTTCAATAATACTAATAAGGGAAAATCCATGCTCAAACTGACAAGTTGCGACTAGGAAGCATTTTTGCAATTTATATATTAACAAGTAAAACATACAAATTATGTAAGCAAAGTGTTGTTAGACATTCAAATTGTTTAGTTTTACAAGTTAGGAAAGTTTCTTTGTAGAGAAATTTATTCAGGCAATTGGTGATGATCAACAGTGCTTTTCTGCTCAAACTGCACACTACAGATAGTAAGAAAACAATGACAATATTTTATTAAAAGTATTGTTACTTGCTGAACTAGTTCAGATGTATTTCACATTCAGTTGTCAACACACGGTCATCGCCACTTAAGATGTGCATTCAGTTTTTGTACTAAGTGATTTTATAAATTAATTATCTAATTAATAATTACTAATTAGCTAAGGTGATTTAGATGGGCAATTATTAGAAAATGCCTTTGAGAATAACTGAAGCTGTTTCTGCACATCACAGCAACTCTACCTGATGCCGTGAAGTTGCAAAGTCCTTCAATTGGCTGCACCAAATACTTCTGTGATCGGTGTCAGGGATGCCAAATAAAGGACAGAAAAGCTACCAAAATGTCAGTCACAGGGCAGGTAGATCACACAATTTACTTTTTATTTTAAGAAATAAAACATTAATTAGTCATGTCTATACACACTTATAAGAAAAGAAAAGTTACTATTGTAACTAAATTTTCAGATAATTTTTTCTGTCACTGATCTTCTCCTTGTCACATTGGAGAAAGTTCGGTCAGTGGAGGAAAAAAAAATATTTATGTTGCAAAGTCTTAGCCCAGGTAATACCTTCCAAAAGCTGGGTATGAAATTTTACCTTCAAGTGAAGTGAATGACAAGAGTTCCCTTTGACTTGGAAGAAGACCAGGACATGACTCTGATTAAATACATATTTCTTTTTCAATTGTTTAGCACAATTGAATGTTAATCTAGTGCTAAATTAGGGCAAATCTAGTCTTGCTAGAAGAAAGGAATGTGCCATGATTCTGAAGAAACTGAATTCATTAAGAAGGGCTGATCTGATCCATTTTAAAGCAGTTCAGGAAAATATTAAACTTACGAACAAGGTAGATAAAAGATATTCCTAAACATAAACAGAACTACATTTACCCTAAATTTAATGAAGGGAAAAGCAGAAGTGAAGCAGCACCCACAGGTATTCAAATTTAGGAGTAGTACCAATAATCAAATTAATTCGTATCTAAGAAGCAAACATCTGCATCTTTCATATGACAAACCAAGGGCTCTGCCTTATCATATTGTTACTTCAAGCTGTAACTCAAGTTTAGTGTTCCATTCTTACAAGACCTTTTGCTTGAGTTCACCAACTCTTTAGAAAAAGCTGCTAGAAATATCAGTTAAAACTCAAACATTGTTGATGTCCAGAAGAGCGAGACAGTGGGGATACAACAGGGGCTAATCCAGGCACTTTCCATAATCTGAATTATTGCCCAGGGTTGTTATTTTACCCTCAAGGTTTACACATGAAATATATGAATGAAAAGTACTGTAAAATATTGAAATCAATACAATTTCAGGTCCCTTTGTTTTTAGAAAAAAGGTCTAAATTGTGCAGAATCTTGAGCTGGTCACGTCTGAAAGTGCCTTTTACGTGACATTCATCTACTCAATGATCAAAAAAGTCAGTGCAATAGATTGGCAGACCCTTAGTACCTTTTAGCCAAACCAACACTCACAATGGAAATAAGATGTTGAGGGCTAGAAACCCCAGGAGATGCCCAAGAAAATCCTGCTAACTACTTTAACCCAGAGCAACTCAATATTCATGCTATAATGACAGCCTTACTACAGCAACCCCTCTCCTCTGCTGAGAGATGACAATCAAGAACATGATAAATGGGGCCTGACAACCCTAACTATCTTTCTCAAAAAAGCTATTTTGGTTAGTGCTGGCATTAAGAAGAATCTGTCACAAACATTTTTGATTTCATTTCATTTAAGGTGATGAAGGGACTGGAGCATCTCTCCCATGAGAAAAGGCCGAGAGAGGAGGGATTGTTCAGCGTGAAGAAGAGAACAAGGAGGGTTTCATCAATGTCTATAAATATGTGAAGAGACAGAGCATAGAGGACAGAGTCGGGCTTTTTCCAGAGGCTCCCACTGCCAGGATCAGAGGCAATGGGTACAAACTGAAACACAGGAGGCTCCTTCTGAACATCAGGAGACACTATTTTACTGTGAGGGTGACAGCACTGGCGCAGGTTACCCAGAGAGGTGGTGGAATCTCCATCCTTGGAGATACTCAAAAACCATCTGGACACAGTCCCACTCAACTGGCTCTAGATGGCCCTGTTTGAGCACTGAGGTTGGACTAGATGACTACCAGAGATCCCTTCCCACCCCAGCCATTCTGTGATTCTGTAGTTCAGGTGAGAAAAAATGCATTAAGACAGAAAACAAAGATGAAGATCCTTTCTCAAACTTTCTCTGCAGACACGGCAAAATTAACAACCAAATTATACTTACTAACAAAATATAATTTGGCATTTGATTTTGCAGTTAAGTATTATTAAAAAATTTAAAAATTGTAATTTCATGTTTTTAAATACAACATTAAAATATAACATTCTAATCCTGGAAAGTTATTTTTTTTCAACAATCCAACTAAACAAAGAAGTTACCTTAAAACAGATGCAATATTTTCTAGTCCCTAAACAAAACAAAAAAAAAAAATCAGCCATACAAAGCGGGAATTTTCTGAAACGATAATTAGATTTCACCTTGAGACAGTTGTTACCATTAGCAGCATTCTGGTACCAACAAAGGTTCCATTTACAAAAGTTGTATGAAAGCACTCAAACCAAGTGTCCTGGTTAGAACGGCTGGGACCAATTCATCACTGGATGGGTGCAACCCAAAACTGTGTATTCTATAGCCTTCCATGCCATTTCCCCAGAAACTGTTGTCAGTGGAGGCCTGCAAGGTGGGGGGGATGTTCCTGTCCTCATACCCTTTTATGGAATTCCCCGCTCTGATACCCTTTTATGGAATTCCCCGCTCTGAGGGAGGGACTGAGCATTATCATGCCCTTTTATGGAATTCCCTACTCTGAGGGAGGGACTGAGCACTCCCGCCTGAACTGGAGAGTATATAACTGGGAGTTTGGGAACCTTGCCACCTCTCGTAGGATCCAGAGGAAGACTGCAGACCACTGCCTTCAACTAGACTGCAGACCACCGCCTTCAACCAGACTGAGACCACCACCCTCAACTGGACTGCAATCACCACTTCTGACCAGACTGCAGCAGCTCTCCCACCAGCAGGTTTTTTCCCCTCTCCCTTTGCTTTGGACTCGGGGGTGGGCCAAGGTACACCACTTTTGTTCATACCCCAGGGTGCTGGGTTATACATTTGGGGTTTTGCGGGTTAAAACCAATTATCTGTCTGTATAATTGTACTTATTGCATTATTTTAATAAATTGTTATTCTGACTTATAAATCTCTCTTTTGAATTGAGTTCATTTCCCCTGCTGGTTAACTTTTAAACCAGCACACCAAGTTGTGGCGAATCTGACTTAAAAGCTCTTCTAATGAGTCGTCTTTTTATTCTTGGAAGCCATTATACCTTTAAAACAAAGATTCAAGGTACCTGATGCTGTTCTCATGACAGAAAAGGACTAAGTCGAAAGACAAAAACAGACTAAAATAACGTGATCAGTATTGTGAACATTATCCTCTAGTGTCTTTCAGGCTTATTTGTGTTTTTTTCTTACAGAAGAACAGGCCTTTAGAAAAGGTCAAAAACTGAAAGAATCCTATATAGAATATACAACTGATTGCTATGATTCATTTCCATTCTTTGATGTCTCTAAAATTTTAAATAATTATTTTACGTGCAAAACCCAGGAGTACCTCTTAGGGAGAAAACAATACTACTTCAAATGCTGAAAGCAGACTAGCCAGCTCCCTTTAGGAATTCCAAGAGGACTATTCACAGAAGCTAGACTTCCAGGAATGTGACTTGCCTTGCTTAGGAGACAGGAGAAAGAATAAGAGAGAAGAGCTCTTCTAGGTGGCAAGTCACACTAAAAACTAGCTACAGATGCTACAGACTGTCTCCCGCAGAAATGTCTTTCACTTCCTTGATGTGGGAAGCAGACAAGCTTCACTAGGCTAAAGTTAGCCTTTGAATAGCTTGGCAATGCCTCTTCCCTTAGAAAAAGTAGGCAATATTCCTCCGTCTCTGCAACTCTTGTAAAGCCTACATAACTACAAATACTCTCAGACTGGTTGCTAATGGAAAAGACAGAAAAAGGCGATATAGTTTTGTTTTAAAGCTTTATGGTTTTAGAAAATAAGGCTGTTCAAGCTGTGAGAGCAGCACACAGACATGGAACAGGACACTGGCAGAGGAAGCAGCAGCCCTGCCCCAGGCTCTCCTCCCATCCCAACATCTCTAAAGGAATTACCTGCAAAAAGGCTCAATTCTTTCATGCCTTCACTGACTTAGGACCTTCCTGAAACCTCTATTACAACAATACATAAGAATAAATAGCACCACTCTGGACTTCAGCTACTTTCATTACAGAAAGGGAGCCATAACTTTCACTTCAGAGAAAACTTTCTTTAGAGACTTTTCTAAAAATAGCCTGCCAAAACAGATCAAAACCTAAATCAGCAAATGCAGCTATATTCAAAATACCCCGAGTCAAAGCTTCTGTTTAAAAAAAGCTATTTTCCCAGATGAATTTCCCCCCCAAAACCTATGATTCCTTATGCTCATCATAAAAAAACACCCACACCATGCACCCACACATAAACCTGGCAAGAAGACTTAGAATGAAACAGAATCAACACTTTCACAAGGTGTATGGTCCAATAACCAAGTATCAGTCATTGAACATGAAAAGTTAACTGTCAAAACCTGTCCTTCCTCAATAAAGGATCTGCAGAAAACAATTGGCCTTTTTATTTTCTGACATTTTTTAAACATAAAAAGAAAATATATTCATTTCACTGCCTTGTTCAATAGCTTTAGTTAGTTCATGTGTATTTATGTTATCTCTCAAATCTTTGTTCAACTTCTGCTTTTGACCTAAGGCAATCTCATTCAATATGGAAGAATGTGAGGGTTTTAATTGTGCTTTGTAAGAAGTTTGTGAACCCACTGGCTTGGAAATGTTCATTTCCCCAATATTACAACAGACTCAATTTCACTGATGAACTTTAATGAGTTGCTGTTGCCAAGAGTAATCCCATTTCTTTCAATCCTCCACCCCCATTCCTGCATACCTGGCTGGCTATAACTCAGTTCTTGGATGACTACAGCTCATCTGGCCTCTCACTGTCAAACTGATTTAATCAGTGAATGTGGGGGGGAAGCTTTCCAAGGGGCAGGGAGAAGAGTGGAAAAGAGGTCAATTCAGTTCTCCTCACAAACCTCCAAACTGTTCTGCTAAGCTGAGTCAGCTCAGCAAGGGCTCCAACAAATGCCATAGCCAAAGCTGGGGAAGCAGTGGGAACGAGGCAGAGGGTGAGAAATTTGTCACAGTGCTGTCAGATTGGTTAAGATGGCTTTGGGAGTTGGGAGGGAAGTACTTACAAAGGCAGGTAGGTTGTCCAAAGAGATGGGGAAAGCAGTTTTACCAAATTTGAAGAACAGATCAGCAATGGGCTCTTGCACCATAGGTCAGTATCTTGGGCTGCACTAGGTGCCACATGTTGGAGGTAAGCCTGCCTTTCCAGTCAGGGCTAGAGAGACATCTGCAATGCTGAGTCCAGTTCTGCACCTCCTGGTAAAGAACTGCATGAACATATTGGAGAGAGTCCAAAGGGCTGCTAAAGATTCAGGTATTGGAATATCTGTCATACTAGGACAGACCGAGCTGGAACTGCTCAGCCTGGAAAAGAGGAGGCTTGGAGTGGATCCGATCAGTGTGTATAAACACCTGATGGGAGGGCAGAAAGAAGACTCAGACAGACTTGTCACAGTGATACCCAGTGAGAACAAAACAGGTAGTCGATACAAACTGAAATAAAAGTAAATTCCATCTGGACATCAGGAAGCACATTTTTACTCTGAAGGTGACTGAGCATTGGCACAGACTGCCCAGAGAGGTCGTGGAGTCTCCATCCTTGGAGGCATTCAAACCTGACCAGACACGGTCCTGAGAAAGCAAGAGGGATGGATTAGGCAATTTTAACAGGTCCCTTTCAACCTCATCCTCTCTACAATTCTGTGATTATGCACAGCTACAAATCCATCTGTCATGTACAAAAGGACATGATGTATTAATATCACCCAAAGCCAGGCAATTCTACACGGACATAGCAGAGAATTCCCATGTGCTTCATTAGCTGCCATTAGTTATCATTACAATATTCTGAACAAATCCTTCAAACATATTGAAGGAACACAAAGAAGGCTTGACATGATCCTGATACACACAAAGTGTCATTGACTTTAGACATTATAAACAAAAATTAAATTACTGTTGAACATTAAGAAAAGCATTTACTTATGAAAACAAATCACATGTTGTTTCTTCCTTAACTGTGTAGCTATTCTGCAACCTAGTGTGGTTCATCATTTAAGGAGGGCAGGCTGTTCAACAGCAAATTAGAAGAAACCCAGATGTTTGCAAAAAGCCCACAGCATTGGAAATACATTTGGCCACATGCTTTCCCAACCTGACCTGAGCCTATATCCCAGCATGACACCAGTGATTAGCCTGTTGTTGAACATGGAGCCCAGAAATGACTTGTAGGTTACCCAGTCTTGGAAACTTGAGATTATAAGGCAGTAAACTGGCAGCTCAAGAGGGAATACTTTTTAAGCTTTTCTCCCCAGTTTGTTAAATAGCTTTATAACTTGTCTATCACACAGAACTAATTCTCACACGTCTCCCACTGGACATGCTATTCTTTACTTTTCAGTCTGAACTTCAGTGAACCTACAGCAACTGCTGAGAGTTTTCTTTTCAGGAGAGGTACAGTAGGATAATAGACACGAAAGGTCTACAACATGCTAATTAATTATTTTCCCTAAGGATCTACTACTGTACTTTGATGAGCCTGTAGAGCAGCATAAAGCACCTGGATACTTAATTTTTCTTTGTGATTATTCATTCCATTTAATGTATCACCAGAAATATACAAAGCTCATTTAAATATTATTATGAGGCTGCAGAGGGTGCTCCAACACCGCTTATAGACAGTTTCTATTCAATCCCCATATTCCTCAGCAAATCCCTCATTGATTTTTCAGAAGTAATTAGAATTCAGAAATAATTTTGGAGGCAGGTTAAGAATAGACTTCCCCTAACACTTTCCTTTATCATGAGAGAAAAGTGATACAAATCACAAAAAAACCCTCTTTTTCTCTTCCTCCAACACAAGGTGTTATCAGTGGGAATAACATCAGGAAGGCAGCATTTCTCCATAATGCTGCCTTTTTCCTGCACGTAAGATATGAAATACCAAAATGCTCCACATGGATCTAATGGACTGGGGAACGGGGAAAGCAGGTACACAGATATGGAAACACATCATATAATATCATCACCCATATTGCTTTCAAGTTGCTTAAGCAAGTAACCTCCCCAGAAGCAGCTTCTGCTGCTTTAAGAGTAGCTCCTCCAAACCAGCAAAGCTTTCAGCTCTTTTTGTAACCACTCAACACCTCTATAAAGTGGTGCAGTGCCACTGAGTGCAGAATGCAGTGACTTGTGCAGGTCGTGCTCAAAAGGTGGGGGCAGCAATCTAGAAAGTAAAAATACCTCTACTTGTGTATCCCAAATCTTACTTTTCAATTTAGCTATGGAGAAGTTTTATTTGCTAGCTTTCAAAGTAGGCAAAGTGCAAAATAATTAAAAAAAATTATTTTGGCTAAAAGTAAATTTAATAAGGATTTGTATTCTCCTCTTTCTTACAGTTTTTTAAATCTCATTCCAGTAAGCACACAGTGAAAAATATTACAGTATCAGACAATACTGTCATTTCAATATATTAATTCTGAGCCAGCTGATGAAAATTAAATAAAGGATATGCTTTTAAAGCACTTTAAATTAATTTTTTTAATGTTTAAATAGTGCACTTAGCTGATCCCTCCATCTACTGGCTCCAAGACCCAATTAGCAAGTTCTAGGTTTGACAATTCATATATGGAACTTTAAACAGAGAACACATATGCCAAACACACAACAGAGCATTAACCAAATACTTTCACAGCTCTTTTTGGTAAGAACAGCTAGCTCAAAGCAGCATGTAGTTCAAGAACAAAAACCCTGCCCTTTATATAGCTCACAGTCTTGCCTCACTACTTCTGCAGAGCTTTGCTTCCAGCACATGCTATCTATGCCTCTGTCACTGCAAGATTACTTGCATTAACATTTTATACACTGTCTGAGTCTTAATGTCACCTAAAAATAACTTTGGGTGAGCCTGTTTTATGCTAAAGAATTGAATCAGAAGCTCAACTCTTAGTCCCACATAACTTCACCTGGGTTTCAGCCTGGCCTCTTCATTTAAGAAATTAGCACCTCTCATACAAAAGAAAGAGCAATAGAATAGGTGCAGTCTGGGTTAGGGTTTCATTTCACCAGTCTTTATATTATGAATAGAACATAAGGCACAAGCACTAAAGACACTGAAGATGCAACTCCACAGCTGGTACAAGGTAATATAAAGACCACATTGCCACCAGAGGAGTTCATGCTGCCCCTCTCCTCCAGTAAGCTGATAACTGACTGCAAAATTATAGAAACAAAGCAAGTGAGTTTCCACCTGTGTTAGAAAGCTGATCCAGTGCAAGATGCAGCCACACAATTTCCAGCAGCGGGGAGTTAAGACAGGAGCACATGGCCACAAGTTGAAGCACCAGCTGAGCACCAGCAGCATTCCTGCACTTTCTGTACTGTCCTGGTTGATTTAAAATTCACAAGGGGAGCACGCAGAGACTCTTGATAGGAGTCAGATATCCTGAAAACTGGAGACAAGAGAATACATCTCTCTTTGCTCTGAAGGGATCACTACTGCACTAATTCATTTGACCACATCTCACTTTACAGAAGTATTAGGTCATTACAATAGAAAAGTTGCCTAATAAGTAGTAAAAGAAGGGAGTCCAACAGTATGTAATAACATAGTTAAGTAACCAGAATGTGATACACATCCTATCATGAGTGTGATATCGCATCCTATCATGAGTTTGTAATTAACAGGTTCAAAGGTTAAGATTAGTCATCAGTGATAATATTTTTATCCAACTCTGTAAAACCTATACACCTCACAAGTGCCAGCATTTAAGAGGAACTTCTAATTCCTGTTTTATTATGCAACATTTAGCACATCAGCAACTTGATTTCACACAAACCAAACAAAATATAACATCTGTAAGGAAAATATCCCACCTCAATGAAATGGGTTTTCTGTACTTTGTGCGTTGAAGACTCACTAACGTCTGTTGACTTGGAAAACACCCTCCCCCTCCAAATTACAGAAGTATTTCAGTAGAAGGAAACCTTTTTTTCCCATACTCAGAAGCTTTGCAAGTCAACATAAGCCAGTGATTTTACCACGAGGGGGAGATGAGAAAGACAGAAGTGACTGGAGGGATGGTTAGTGAGGAATCAGTTTAAAGATGACTAATTAACAGTTGAAAATCACCATTACCTATCTCCCATATGTTCTCATTTGTAAGCAAGAGTTGGACACTGAATCTAAACATATGGCAACAGTAAGTTGCACTCCAATCTTTGAATAGCAAAGTACATACAATCTGGTCCATCGCTTCAGCTGTAAAATGTTATTGCAGGGTAATCTAAAAAGAAAAATAATCTCATATAAAGTAGTGGATAGAAATAAGTGGTAAATGAGGAATAAAATGGTTGAGAAACCCCCAAATTAAGCTCTTCTGGCTAGTTTGG
This sequence comes from Neopelma chrysocephalum, assembly GCF_003984885.1. Lineage (NCBI taxonomy): Eukaryota > Metazoa > Chordata > Aves > Passeriformes > Pipridae > Neopelma > Neopelma chrysocephalum. The sequence continues at coordinate 87,288 of NW_020897804.1, read as the reverse complement.
CTATTGTCTTACATTTAAGTGCACCAAATAACCTCATCTCACCCTCATGCCTCAGTCCCCCATTTCAATGATAGGAAGAATGACTATTTGTATTTGAAAGATGCACAGATGATACACAGGTTTTGGATCACACACAACATGCAGGCACACTAGGATATATATATAGAGAGAGAGATGGAAAAATAACTATAAAAAGAACTGGAACCAACCTCACAACATTTCAATGCTTGACCTGACTGCTAAAAAATGACTCTGGGCTTAAGCAAAAATTGTGCTTAGCTTTCTTACAGTAAAACTAATGTTTCTAGGAGAAAGTTTGTCACCTATTAACTCTTCAGGATCACTCATGAAGTATTCTTTATGACAGTCTTACACAGTTTATAATTTCTCAAAAAGAATGAATTTATATCTATCAGACACATTTTTTTCAAAACTAATCAAAAAGCTTATTATGCACTGGTCAAGTCATATGAAGTCAGATGAAATTAAGCAATGGAAAACCTCTTTGTTTCATGCAGGAAATAAACAACTAGGCACCTTCAATTCACCAACACTGATTTGTTAACATCAGAGCAGGAGATCATATATATACACATATATTACACCAAGAAATTAACAGAACATTTATAATACAGAAGAAAAATAGTTCTAATTTTTTCATGCTGAAAAGAATGTCATGGTTTTTAAAAGATGCAATTATTTTTGAAAAAGTTGCATCCCAGTTCTATATCTAAAAATACTTTAAAATTCAGAGGTAAGTTATTTTAACATTAACTTCCTTGTTTCTTGTTATCAACTATACACAGAACTGCCTACTATGAAAGTGCTAAACAGTTACTCTTAAACTGCAATAGGAAAAGAAGAAATTAACTAAAAAACAGTTACAACCTCAGGCTAAGGCTTCCTTAAAGAAACTAATTGTCAAATAGTGTGGTCAATTGAGAAAATATAACTTAAAAAATAACTAGATAAAAACATTAAAGTGTCAATGGAATATAGGCTCTAAAACAAAGATAAATGCTTGCTTGTCTCTTCTAGTGAGAGAAGTGAAGGGAAAAAAAAAACCTATTACCTTTCTATTTCAGTCCCTGTCTTCCTACTGTCACCACGACTATCAGGTCTAGTATTTGTCAAGTATCTTGACTGAAATCAAGAGGGGAAAAAAATTTGTATCAAGTCTGCAATTATGTACAAAACACCACCAAAAAAATCTAGGTGGAAGTAATGTTAGGGAAACAGAGGGCACTGCAAGTAGTGAACAAAAGTCAAAAGTTTTGGACACATAGGTATGATATAATATAAGCAAAAAAAAAAAAAAGAACCACAATTAAAAAAACCCAACCACAAAAAACCAGTTTTACTGAAAATGAGAATATTTGCTGTGGATATAATATCTTCCTCAAATACAGTCAACTGCTTCAACAAACCTGTTAGCAAAGAAATTATCAAAATACAGTAAAACTAAAAAAAACCCAAAAAGCTAAAAAACCACTCTTCCATACAGTAACTTCAAAATACCACCACAATACCTGAAATCAGATTCTCCAACATGAACACATCAATTCTCAAGAAAATGTTCAATAATCACTTCAATATCAAGAAATTAGTCAAAGTAACAATTACACCCGAGAGAACCTGTCAGTACACAATATGCACTTTTTAACATAAGGCACATCAACTAACCTCCCCACTTCCAGTTATTTGCTGGTGATCGTGACATAACATTCTTATGCTCAGCTTTACACAAAAAAACCCCTCAGATAACTATGCAGTGCACAGGAAGACCATTCCTTGAAAGAACCCACTGCTACCTACAACCTCCAGATCTGTCCAAACTCACCACCAGGAATATCTGTATGAAGCAGAAGCAGACTTACAGAAAAATCAGTGCAAAATTCACGTTTTAGAGCCACACAACAGGGCCTGTGGGTACACCTGCAGGAACACAGCATGTTTCACCCATGGCACCACATGTCCTTACAGGACCTACACTCATGTAACCACCATGTTCCAGGATGAACATGCACCACTCATCACCAAGGGACACAGAAATGCCTAGTTACCATTCCCACTTCATCTGTTACGCCTCAGCGAGGACCTGCAAGATTCCTTAAAATACAAAGCAGAACAAATCATGGGTACCAGATGAGATATGAAGGCCTTTTACATTTTTGCCTACTTCTTACATCTTATTAACTGTTCCTTATTCTACAAGGGCTTCTATCCATATTGCACCATAAAAAGACATGACTTCTATTGCATCAAGATATTTTTGTAGGGTTGTTGACCAGATCAGATACACTCATCCAGCTTTATTAAAAAATACTTAAAAAAAACCATTAAATGTTTAGCAATGCAGGCACTCTATGCAGATATATGAATCTTGAAAATAAAGTAAGAGCAGACAGTGCTTTGAGAAATTTGGAGGGTTTTATAAGAAGAATGCTGATATGTTCTCATTTGCATGGTAAGAGCACGCAAACTTCAGCAACCGGTCCAAGACAGCAAGGAGAAATTTCTGCCGGGAGATTGGTGCTTACAGAAGCAGAATTAGAGAAAGACATTAATATGACAGCCCATACCACTCCTAAAGAAGTTTATTAGATGACAAACATCCAAAAGCCACTTATAGACAAACACACAAGACCCCTTCCAAGCTCAGCTCCTTTCATGGCAGGAAACAATAACCTGAATAAACTGGGGTTTTGAACATCTGATGAACTTCAGAAAGTCAGGAAACATTTCCTACTTTAAAAGGTTTACAAAGGAAGGTGAGAATTAGAAGAATGCAAAGCAGAAATGCAGAACACCCTGAGCATCCGGTTAGTTTAGCTTCAACCACCTATAATTCTCAGAGATCAAAGTGCCATTTGAAGGCAGGAATTAACACATTCCACATCACCCCAATTTAAATTAATCTGTGTTCCATTTCAAAATAAATAGCAAGCATTTTGAAAGACTACAGGAGTCATCCTCCCTTTTTCCTCCCTCAAACTATTTGTCTTACATTTTTATGCCAAGTGTTTTTGTCAACTCCATCTTCACCTGCCTTCTCCAGTGTCCCTTTCCCCATTTGCTTTCCCTTCATTCATTCACCCAGAGTGGTATACCTGGAACTGATGTGATGCCCACTCTTACATTATTCATTCTGAATGGCTTTCAAGTGTGAGTAAAGACCCTGAGAGAAGAAACACAAGATTATGGTCTACCAGGACAGAGCAGAGCAGAGGCTTTCCCTACCCGATGTGCTCAGAGGTCCACTCTCCTTGCTGTAGATTCTTACACAATTCCCCAACCTCACTGCAGAATCCTGTTTCCTAATTCACTTCCTGTCAATCAGCTTTTCAGGGCGATCAAAAGTGATAACAGTACAGGGAGGAGAGGGCGGGGAATGTAGAGGAATCAGACTAAGAACCACCATTGATGGGATCAGAAAGAGGAATTCTCAGGCCAGAGGCCTGAGGAAGTAATGCAAAAAAGTCACTGACTACTGGGGAGACAAGAAGGAAACTCCTACAGCCTTCAGGGCAGAACAGAAATACTCAGACAGGATGTAATAAGTCTGACCCACATAATCAAAATAAATAAATAAGAGTAAGTTACAGTAGCAAGCTATACTAAGACGGGAATGCTGCATCTTTGAGTTATCCAAACATTCTGCCTCCCAAAAAACCTCACTCCTTCCTATATCCTAAATTTAGACCTCTAGAAAATGCATTACAGTCTTTGTCACTCACCTGTTTTCACATAGCAGGCAGCTGACACTGCCTCAAAGGAAAATCATATTCTATTACACTGAGCTGTCCACCAGACACAGGCTAAGTGCTCTGCTTTTAGCTGACTTAGGGAGAGCTCCAGTTTATAGGATTCAACAGTCTCAGCTAGCATGGAATGCAGCAGCTCACTTCCTGAAGGCAAGCAGGGGGCATATGGCCATGACACCAACGATCCCCGGCTTGGCATTTTAGGTACAATAAATATTTGGAATATCGTGTACTTTCAAGATCAAAACAAAGATTCAGCTGAAAACAGGTAAGACAGACTCCAGCAGCATCCTCCAGTTAAACGACCAAGCTGGAGGAACTTGCTCTTTCACGTGCACCATGAAGGTGGGTCTGTCTTTAAACATGAGCCAAACAAACATACACAGCCTTCAATTATTTATTTTAGCACCATTATTTAAAAATAGTTTTACTGAATTAATTTTAATCAATGTTGCTAGCACAACTGCCAGGAAAGTAGATCATCATAACTACTAAAGCAGTTAAATGAAGCATATCAACAGCATTTTCACTATTTTTCAGTTAGTTCAGGAAGAAAATATTCTTCTGTCATCCAATGCTGAGGATATTTTAGGTGAGTTGTTTTTGTTTTGTCATTCCTCTAAAAAAACCTAGGAAGAGTGCACTGTAATCTTTAAGAAGCAAGTTTTTCTAGATTCTGTTAAGTACTACTACGTTGTGGAAGAAGAGGAGCAGAATCTAAAACATCCCAATCAAGTTTCCAAGGGAAAGACCAGAAGATAGTCTGCAGGACAAGTGACACAACAGGTGACACCACTGGCTGTTTGAAAAAGTTTCTAATGAAAATGCCTGCCTCACTGGGATCAAACTCAACTTTAAGCATTGAGAAGCCAGTAGTCATTAATGAGACCAGAAGTATAAATGAATTGAAAAATTATTAGTCATCTTAAGAAGAAGTCTTCATGAGCTTTTGAATTATAAGGGTACAATCTGTAGCTCAGCAAACTCCTAAGCTGCAGACTACCATAAGCTTTTAAAAAAAGCCCAGAAGAAATATCAGTTTCTATTCATCTCATTGTTTTTCCCTAGGCATCTGTCACAGGACAGAGAAAGAGATAACCACCAGACATCACACCAGGCTAGGTGGACCTGTCATCTGATACACAATGACTCTGCTCACAGCAATCTGCATCAAAAATAATTTCGCAAGGTGTGTATGTATTCCACAACAGAGTAATTAAAAACAGTCAAGCAATTCCCTTAATAGACAACAGCAATAATTACCTACTTCCCTTCTTCAGACACAGGTAAAACCAAGGCTAAGAAACAATATGACTGCAGGTAATTGTCTTCATTTAGCTGCAGTGCTACAATCTATCAGCGAAGAATTATTAGTTCCCACACTTATGTTCAAACCACTAGATGGTGCTTCTAAAATGAAGCAATTCAGTATGCAAAACTCTGAATAATGCATGATGATTTATAAGTTGCCTTCCTCAGGATTGTTATCAATAACACTGATTAATGTAGTTAAATAGCTGCAGCCTCTGATCAGAGGCGCAACAAGAATAATTAGGCAGATAACCGAGATCAAAGATCTGGTCATTAAAACAGTGCCTTTCAAATACCCAGTAAAAGCTCTTTCTCCAAGTAAGAGAAACTCTTCAATCTTCTGTCTTGTAAAGTCATTAGTTGTTAATATAAATATTGCAATTAATAATACATTTTGCTCCCAAACTGCTGTGCCCAAAGGCTTTGAATACTGTATGGCACCAGTCAAGAGAAACTTTAAGTTATAAATAGCATTTACCTCTTCTTTCACTCTTCATTCTAAGACATTTTTCCCGAGACTAAAGTCGCTCTAATTCTCTTTTGTGAAGAGCAACCCTTCACGTTTAAGATTTGGAAATCAGACCTGAATTAAGATGTTAGCTGCTTTCCATCTATCACTGGTAAATCATCCTTCCTTTTTCATCCAGTCTCCCAAAATCAGTATCAACAGTTGCTTGGCTATTCCAGCAGCTTTGTCTTTTTCATTTCTGACCATTTCCATCTATCAAAACACCACTTAAAATAATTCTCTCTCTTCCTGCATCTCATTCTATTGACCCAATTTTAAAAATGCTTTTTGCAGTATGTTAAGCACAGTTGACTGTGTAATTTTTTACTATCTTCCACTCTTCTAAAGTTCAAACTTCTATTCATCTTTAAAGATCTCTTACTTTTTTCCTCCTTACAAACTTTTCCTACAAAAAAATCCTACAAACATGTTTCTTCTCTTACTGTAAAAAAATTAGTTTTAACTATTTCCTATTGTATTTTCCATCTTTTACTTGTCGGAGTCAGCTCTGCCATTAAGCAACCCTGACAACACTGCTGAGAAAGATGACCTCTAGAACCTCCTGCATTACTTTGCACAAGGAGAAGTATTTAAAAAAAGTAAAAAAAGTCCTAGGTGAGTGTTGAACATTAAAAGCTGTACATAAGGTAATCTCATTGTTTTGGGGGTTTGCCACTGGCTTTCACTTTTCTACTTCAGGTGATTGCTCGATCCCCTAGGCATGCTCTCATCACCTTACTTGCCTGAGATCTTCCAAGATACCCACTTACTATCTATTGTTTTAAGCCTTTTTTTGTAATTAGCAAGCCTATCTATTGTTCAAAGTCCTTTAGCAACTATTATTAGCAACAATTATTACTAGCTATGGCTTACTTTCATATAAATGTAGCTAAGAAGATCCCTAAAATAGTAAGAGAAAGGCACTGTGCACAAACCCAGAAACAAGCCTTCTCCAAGAACCTGCCATTCCACTTATCCTTAAATGTTACTTCTCATCACAGAGCACCACTGCAGACACATTAACAGGCAGCAAGAACCTCTTGTCTTGAAGATGTATCTGCTAATCCAGCTGCAAAAAGCAATGATCAGATTTAAGAAAAGAAACCAATGAACAGTATTTCAAAACAAACGCCCAGGAAGAAAACAACTACAATACTCAGAATCTCAAGCACTCCAGCGGGAGATGATGCACAGCCTCTGAGGGGTGTGAAAGAGCTCTGCCGAGTACCCACTTGTCAGTAAGTGTTCACTCCTAGCTACAAGTTGAGGCCATTTCCTTAAATCTACCTTCACATCTCCATGGTAGTTAGGTTGGCTTTTATTCAAAACAAGCACTAAGGGCACAGCTGCACTTCGGTCAGCCTTAAAGGAGAGAGGTGTTAAAAAACACACCTACAAAATCTCCAGGCTTTATGCAAGCCTTGGGAGCACCCTTTAACTGCGGCAGTGCATTCACGAAGCACTATCTTTACTACCAATAACTATGAATTTTGAGTGAATTACAGGAACATAAGACATTCTTTAAACATTTACTGCTAGAAGTTCACATATACAATGCGAAAGAAACTAGGAACAAATAAATAGGTTAATGAATGCAAATTGAAATAGCAAAAAAGAAGGTAAGGTCTCATAAAAAAAATAAATCCCTGGCTTTTGTCCCCCTGGTAAAAATTTATTCAGAGATGTAAACCCAAAGCAAGCAATATTTTGGAAAAAAATAACTATGAAAAATAAACATACACTGAAGATGTTTCAGTCTGTTATGCTAAGCAGACTAAAAACATATTCAGGTTGTGGTTAGACACAGACTTTTTTTTCCCCCCATCAAACACTAAACAGGTCTTTCAAAATACCAGTAAAACATGAGCTCAATTCAAAGCAGGTATCCCTGTGAGCTAGTTACCCACGCATTTTTCAAGCCAGTCTACAGATTTAAGCTGCAACATTCACAGAAATTATTCTGAATTCTTTGATCAAATGCATTTCAAAACTCTGCAGAACCAGTCCAGTTTCGTATTTTTACTGGATGCTCAGATCTGCCTGGGAGCATGTTCTGACCGGACACCTGTGGAATGCTCCAGCAGCAGACGGTACAAGATAAGAAATTCCCTGAACTGACAGAAAATATTTCTATCATATCTGTGCATACAGATAAGTATTTTGATTTAGAAGGGATCATCCTTTGTCTCAGGAAGGTGGCAGTGCCTGGGAAGCCTGCAGTGTGTCCCCAGGTCAAACAGAGCAACTGTTGTTCCAGCAATGTGCTGCAAATCAAGAACGCTATTGCTTCAAATCACCCATTTTCTCCTGGTTCAAAAGCAAACACCTGCCTCCCTCCAAAAACTTCACACCTTGAATCCGCAGGCCCCAAAAGCAAAATACATCTTACAGACAACATTTTAAAAATTAAACAACAATCGATGTGGCACAGGAGGCTGGAATCAAAATCCCATCTCTGCTCTGTCTCCAATACATCAGTTAACAATCTGCGCCCTACCAGCTCTACAGATCACGTCACTGCTATTTATTTCATTCTCCGGTTACCTCTACCCCGGCATTTGATCCGGTTTATTAAAATCTGGCATATCAGCATACCTGAAGAATAGAGCTGGACAGGAAGACTGCACCAGGATCTAGGAGAGCCGTGCTGTTCCCGTGACAAGCTCGCAACATTAGTCAAGACTTTCCACCTCCTACACCCACATTTTCTCTCCCATTCTTGGTATGTTCAAACAGATGCAGCAGTTACCAAGTAAATATCCCTGCCTCGATGCAGGTCCCTGCATCTTACAGGAATTGATGATTATCCTGAGAGTTTTGTGATTCCATCTTGTTATGCACTATCTGTTCTGCTCCGTTTCCCCATCTCCACCATTTACAAAGATTAAACTGAATTAATTTACATATTTTGGGGTTGGGTTTTTGGGGGGATGAATTATGAAACAGTTCCCTTGGGATTAAGCTAAAGCACATATTCAGGTTTCTGAGCAGGCTGCATTGTGAATTTGCTGCACTCTGATGTCATCCCCCACTGCCTTCAACAGTATCTCTGAACGGCCATCAAAGCTGTAGGCCAAATGCCCAGTGCCATCAAAATCTGCTGCCATGCACAAGTCCTATTATATGACAGTAGGATCTGGAATACTTCAGAAGCAGCATTCCCCATCACTGGGAGTAGCAAAATCTAACTCATATAATGTACCTGTCATGCTTAGTACCTACAGAGGATTACAAGTAAGTAACATAAGTCATGAGCGGTGATAGCCCCCATCAGAATAAATATTCAGGAAAGTCATCTTCAAAATACAGTATATTCAAAACAGCCTATGGGACCCATTAACCTTATGGGAAGGAATCCTAAGGATTCCTTGATGCAATACAAAAGCAAGTAGTACAACCAGGAAAGGAACAGCCTCCAAATGTGAGCTCCTCCATCTTACAGTCTATCAGAGAAGTGCTATTCAAACTTCTTTGTATTTAATGACACTACCCACACCGATTCAATAGGGACACCAGGAAAAATGCCTGTTTCTGAAGCTACTACAGTTCGCCAGCAGCCCATTCTGAATACCAAACAAAAATTATCCAGGAAGCCACTGAAACTAACAAAAACTATTGGCAAAGGAAGCATAAATATACAACAAAAAGGACTTGGTGCTGGTTTTAAACTAACAGTAATAGGTGTCATTGATTTATGAGGTCCAGTGTCATGCAACAGGCTTGAAAAGTTCCTTCACCAGAGAGGTCCCACAGAAGTATACTCATACATTGTTTGATACAGACCTTGAATGCTGAACACACACCATACAACAACGAGACAGTATATTAATATGTAAATTTTATCACAAAAAGATGAGATCTCCATTAGAAAGAAAAATAACGCGAAATCTAATGAGTTTTGGTTAAAAAATGCAGTGACAGAAGCGATTTTTGCAATGATTTCTTCTGCATTTAAGAATACCAGTATTTCTTTCTGTTCATTAACTGTTCCTCTCTTATTTTTTCCCTGGTATAAACCAAAAACAAATAACAAAGCTTAATGAAAGCTACCTATAATTTGTTACTGTATTTTCAGATACTTAATCTCTACATTATTTTCCTTTCAGCTATTAGCGGCAACATCAGACAGGATGTATTCTTCAGCAGTACCCAGAATTATGACTACATACAAAATCCATAAAGCCAGCATAATACAAACTTTTACTTTGCAGAATTGCCTAGAGTTATTTTTCTTTTTTTAAACTGCAACACACTGGGCGTAATTCAGCCAAAAGGAGTGAATACATAGGAGATTTACTGAGAAAAATCTGAGACTTTACTCAGAAGACTGCGACTTAACATCATTACTGAAATTGAAGCATAAGGAAAAAATGGGCGATAGTGACAAACAGGAACAAAAATTAATTGAGATACTTGATAAAGTGAATAACTATACTGACTGCTGTGATGTCTGGACAATAAAAGGATGCTCTAGATGTTCAAAACCAGCAATGCCCTTCATTTACAACCCGAACATCACATGCGAGACAAGATCGCTCTCCAGACAGTTGTTACTTAACTCGTGCCAGAAGATGGTAATTTCATTACAAAGCAAACTGCGATTCTTGGATTCCTTCCAAGAATTTCAAAGCGAGAAGGGCAGAAAATAACACACCTACAGAAAGCACCGTTCAATAAATCTTCTTAACTTAAAAAAGTTCTCGGGTGCGCACCCAGGCAGCGTCACCGGCACCGCGGGAGCGCCCGCACGTCTCCCCGGGTCCGGGCTCCGCGCAGCGCACCGGGGCAGGGCCGGGCACCGCCGGCAGCCCCGCGGTGCGGGGAGAGCCCCGAGCCCGCCCGGCCGCGCTCCCGCCGGGCCGGACCCGCACCGCGGCTCCCGCTCTGCTTTGTCATCCCCCCGCCGCAGCGGGCGAGACGCTCACACCGCCGCTCCCGCAGACCCGACACCGAGCGCCCGGCGGGACTGTCCGAGCGCCCGCGGGCTCCCCTCGCCCCGCGCGGCTCCTCCGGTGGCGGCACCGGCGCGAAGGGACCCGCGGCGGGATCCGCCGGGACCCGCGTCCCGACCCGCACCCGCGGGTTGAGGTGACCCCGGAGAGAGGCGCCGGGCGGCGGCGGCAGCTCCTCCTCACAAACAACTTGCCTTGGGTTTGTAGAGCCACTTTCTGAACCTGTTCATCATCACCGCGGCCACTGACACCCCGCCGCCGCCGCTGCCACGGGGGGTGCCGGCTGCCCGCCCGAGCCGCTCGGGGGACCGGGGGCGAGCCCTGCCCCTCTCCGGGAGGCTCCGCCGGATGGCCTCCTGCTGTTTGGCCGCTCCTGGCGCGGCGGCGGCCGCGGGCGCTCCCTCAGCGCAGGGACCGAGCGGCGTCTCCGCGCGCTCCGCGCCGCCCCGACCGCCCCCAAAACATTGCGCGGCCGGCGACAGCGCCACCCCCGCCGCGCATGCGCGGCACCGCCCCCGCGCCCTCCCCTCCCCACCCAATCGGGTGGTGACCCCGCCCACCAGGCCGCTCATTTGCGTAACACGCCGCGGGGGACGGGCGGGTGGTGCGCTCCGCGGGCCACGCCCTGGCGCGGGGGATGCTGGGACTCGCAGTCCCTTGCCGTCTCTTGTAGTCTTCTCTGTGGGCTGGTCTGCGCGCGTCCGCTCGGGGGATCGTAGATTCTGTTCGTGCCCACTGGCGCTGCCCATACACCGGCAACTGGCGGCTGACCTGCCACTGGCTGCTTGTGAGCGCAAACACCGGGGAGGCGCGAAACGAGCCTCTTGGCAACGGCGGCAAACAAACGCCGCCATCTTGTTTCCCCCGCGCGGGTAGTTCCGCGCCCCCGGTCGCGCCGTCCCGCAGCGCTGAGGGGGGGGCGCGGCAGGACTACAGCGCCCAGCATCCCTCGCGCGCCCCTGGCAACGGTGCGAGCCGCTGAGGGCAACTGGGAACGCGACTGGGAGCGCCGGGAACAGCCAGGGACGGGACAGGGAGCACGGGGGGAGCCGGGAACGGGAGCGCAGGGTTCGGCCAGGGACGGGACAGGGAGCACCGAGAAGAGCTAGGGACGGGACAGAGAGCACCGCGGGCAGCGGGCACCGCTGGAGCGCCGAGAGCAGCGGGAACAGCCAGGGACAGGACAGGGAGCAGCGGGGGCAGCTTGGAGCGCCGGTGCAGGGCAGCTGTGGCCGTACGTGACCCCTCCGGAAAGAAAAGCGGGTACAGTCCCTGATGTGTGAGAGTGACGGGAGCTCTGGGCAGTGTCATGGCTCCTTCACTTGTTTATTATCATGTAATCACAGATTCACAGAATGGTTTGAGTTCGAAGGGACCTTTAAGCCCATCCAGCCCAGCCCATGGGCAGGGACACCTTCCACTACACCAGGTTGCTCCAAGCCCCATTCAACCTGGCCTTGGACACTTCCAGGGATGGAGCAGCCACAGCTTCTCTGGGCAACCTGTGCCAGTGCCCTCACCACCCTCACATTAAAGAATTTCTCCCTAATATCTAAGCTAAACCTGCCCTTTTTCAGTATTCATTTTTATTATGTTTTCATAAATGCAATAGAAAAGATAAATGGGGACTGTGTTACTCTGTGGAGGGGGTTGCTCTGCTATCTGAGATTTTGGGCAAGTAGCAAACCTTGGTGTCCATTTGCTGACCCACCTTATAAATATACAACTTCTTTGTAAAAAGGTTTTGTACAATGAATATTTAATTGTTAAGTGCTACAAGAAAATAGTTTAAAAATGCTCATATCAAGTAAACCACCTTCAATAAGTATGCAAAACATTGACATTCATGCAAATTGAAATTAAGATCTGGACTATAGATACTCGGGGTGAACGTTTTCCATCTGATGCCTTGCTTCCTTAAGGGAAGAATGTGCTAAAAAGAGGACCTGTGCCCAGAACTACTCTGAGTGACACTCAGCAAAGCAGAAAAGTCCAGAGTAAATGAGAATGTCAGGATGTAAATACTTGGCAACTGTACCCTGTATGAAAAACATTGGGACAGTCGTACCCTGTATTAGTGGCCCTGTTTCTAGCACACAGCTGAGGAACACCTCATTCCATTTTGAGCAGTAGCTGCTTGATCTGACTGAATTTTGCAGGGAGGCTTGGTTCAGCTCTTTTTAAGGACAGCTTTCATCAGAGGAAATGCAATCGCAGTCTTTCTAGGCCAGGAACGTAGGAGCGAATGTAAAACCTGAAGGAATCTTTCAGGTCATTGAAACCAGTCCCTACAATTGTGGATAATCTTATCCTATGTAATTGCTTTCAAAATATCTCCAAGCTCCATTGTAAGAAAAGAGTAAGTCAGATTCTCACCACCCTTTAGCTGAAATCTACAGCTGATGATGAAAGAAAATTTCTACCATTTTATACCCAGTATAAATTTATATCATTTTTATACATACCAATTAGAGTATTCTCCTAAACAACTGTGTGGAAATGAGGGTGCATGTCATACCAAAAGCATTTTATTCCCAATGTGTATGTTTTAAAACATCAACAATAATAATAGCAGCATGTTTAAATACAAGTGAAATGCTGTTAAGAACTCCTGTATGTCCAGAGATCTCAAGGCATTACTACGTCTTAGTTTTCGTATTCCAGTTTTTGGTTTTAATTATTGTTATTTGGGGTGAGGGGTGACTATCAGCATGTACAGAGCATGAGAGCTCAAATTTCTTTCTGCTGTGCCAGAAGAAAAATATTTGTCACTGTTAGATCTGTTGGAGCCTGAATTACGATTCAGCCTGAAGTACAGAGGTATTTCTCTCTCGCTCATCCAGAATCCCTTGTGAGTGTAAGAACCTTGGCAGGTTCTTACCTGAGAAACAAATGATTCTCAGAGGAGTGGAGAAACAGCAACTCCCCTGTGACAGAGAAACAGTAGTGCCTCTTTCTGTATTTGCCATCCCTTGTCATGTTCCAGCTCTGTTTTGAGGGACTTTTTTTTTAATTGGACATTTTGTCTTGATCATACCAAGTAACTGAATGCCTGTATTGAACATAATCACAGACAAACTCTTTTTTCAGCACTTTAGTAATTAGAAGTGCTATTTAGGCAGTTTTTATTGAGTATGCTGAAAGGCAGAGTACAGAACCACTGTATCTGGAAATGTTATGATATCATTTTAAAGCAAGAAATTAATTATGTTTACCACAGTGGGAATTCATCATCTTGATCAAGCATTCTTTTCTGGCATCAAAATATGATGATATATAAAATACAAGAGCTATTTTCAAAAGCATATTTTATTTTCACCACTGAAAATTACTTTTGTGCTCATTTTTTTTTTCCCATTGCTAAACCAGATTAATGACTTTCAGGCCTGATCATTGCTATCATTGGTCTTTCATACAGCACCACATGTGCATGAGTAGGAACGAATGCATTGTGTTCTTGCCATGTGAACATTAAAATCAAGGTAACCACTCCTACGAATTCTCAGACGTATGAGTAAGACATCATTTGAGATGGACAGAATGCAGTCATTTCACAAACAAAGCATCAAATATAACAAGCACCCACCTGCTGAGCCTTCAGAAGCCTTGACAGTGACCCAGACAACTGATGTGACTGTGGCCAGTTACTGACCAACACCGTCTCATTGCTTCCTTATAATTTCTCTGTCATCCTGTTCTCTTGTTTTGGAAAAATAGGCTGTTAACAGCAATATGTGATGAGATTTAAGACTAAAATTTTGCTTTCTGTTGCATCTCACTGGGAAGAATAGTGTGTTAAATAGGACCTGTATGGCACACAGGCAAAAATTCATACTTTTCTCTAGTATTACCTTTAGTTATATTTTGTCAAATAGCCTGGCACAGGTTATTTTTGTCAAATATCTAACCATTTAGGTATCATCCTAAAGATATTTTAAGATGTTTACAGAATAAGAAATATGTAATTTTGTTGAAATATGTAAGAAATATGTATTTTTTTAATTGATGTTTGTACTGTATTTTCCTTTCTCCTGTTAGCTGTTCTGAGTAACTGTGCTTTTGAAAGCTTGACCTAAATGTTCTCTTCTATGTTACTGCAGTATCTTCTGTATGAGCCTATCAGCATACATTATACCACAACTGAAAGGGACATGAAAAATTAAAGATTTTCTGTATTTATAGGATTCTCCATGGTGAAGATGGTCAGACATAGAGAAATTATTGCAGTAATTGTGCAACAGCTTGACAAGTTTAACCCTGAAAATCAGAACGTGGAGGATTTCTTGAATGAATCAGCTGTGATGTTGCAGGTACATTAAGTGTCAGTTCATCTTACATAGCCTACTTTGTTTTACTATGTGATTTAAAATATAAAGATGTCTCTTTTCTAACATGTTGTTGTAACTTCCATTAATTTTTCTTACAGTGACATTTTTCATTCATGAGTAAAGTCCAAATTTCTTACAGTTATCACCAAAAAATAAGGCAGTAAAGATCAGAGTGGTTAAAAAACTGCTTGGATAAAAACAAAAAAACAGGAAGGCAACAACCTTCTAAAATGGATCTGACAGTGATAGAGAAAACTTCTGTTCCACTTCTGACTAAGCTGTTCTGTAGTTTCTTATTCCTTTCTTCCTTCCACATAGAAGGTTCCAACAACCCCACCCATTTGTATGTACGAATGCAGTTCAGAAGCTGACTCACTCTTGCTTTGAGGACATAAGTGACCATCAGAACAGTGGCACAGAAGGAAAGTGGCAGTAAATCAACTACCTGATTCTAATCGAATACTGCAAGTAACCAGACCACGATTTTCCAATATGTAGCTATAGTGGCTGAAGCAGTTCCCATCCTTTCCTGACCATAGTCTGTCACCTCTTCCCATCTCTTTATCCCCAGTGTCGCCCTGACTTGTGCTGAGGCAGCTACTGGATTGAATCAGCTTTAGAAAATCACTAAGGGAAGGCAGTGATATTGTTTAGACTGCCATGTGTTATCAAATGACATTGTTGGAGCTCTGATTCCACACTGCCATGTAGCTCCAGTACTCATTTCCACTTCTGACAATAAGGTCTAAACCATTTCTATTCTTGTTAGATGGTCTGTTGCATTGATTTTGCATAAACACAAATGAGTACAGGAATATAAAATTATGAAGGTGTGATGTGAAAACCAGAGGCTGAGACAATGGCTCTGTACACATTCCTTGGGTTCTTGCTTTCTTAAACAGTTTTCACTCAGACCCCTTGTTTCTGCCTCTGCCTTCCTGCCTTGTAGTACTGCCATAACCCTTTGTGCATTCATATGCTGAATTACATCAGGGAACTGATCGAGTTTCAAAATAATCCTTTTTTCACTGGGCTGAGAGCAGGTAAATTCAGCTACCATTGCTGCCAAAGTAAACACTTGTAAAAATGAATCTTCAGATCATTGCTCTTCTCGGCCGAGGAAAGGTGGTACAAAGACAAAAGAAGCAGTAACTCCATTACAGAAACATGAATCTAAAGTTTCATAAAAAATCCTTTTAAAAGGGGAAGAAAAAGGAGGATAGCTGATGCCAAAGTTAAGGCCAAAATCTTTTTCTAGGATAGTTTCAGGTCACTTACTACTACATAATAATCCAAGAAAGTAAAAAGTAATATATGTGTTTATATAAAATTCATCTTTATTTCAGTACCAAATGGGTGATTATAATTCATCATGAAAAATTCCCTTCTTTCTTTTCTGTTTCATAATAGGCATATGATCCTGAAAATATTGCAGCATTTTTGTACACATGATTTCCAGGCTTGACCGCCTACCAACTAGCCAGTATTAACTGACCCATGCAGAAACTTCCTTCAGTTTGTATCCTGAATGATGCCATCACTCTAAATCACAGACTTGATCCGTGCCTGTACGCCCCATGCCAGCAGCCTGACAAATAGCAAACCTCATGGTGTGTACTGACCAGACAAAAATCAGGAGGGTTAGATTCCAAGAGCACAAATCTAAATAATTGCAAGACACAGCTCTATGTTTATTTATTTATTGATTAGATATGCAGTATATCAGACTTTTCTACAAGTTGCTGTCTTCTGTTCTGTTAGACTTTTCTAATTGGTTAGTAGTTTTCCATCCCCTAAAAGTGCAGTCAGGTTCCAGTCACTGTCAACACTGTATGTTTCATTCATACTGCAGATCTTTATTGTATTTGGATGTATTTGCGTCCATCTAATGTGATATCTGAGGTGTCTTGTTTAGTTCTTTGATAACCTGTTGATGTTCCACATAAAATATACTCCTTAGCCTATTGTCTAGCTTTCTGGGGTTTTTCCTGGTGAAAACAACAATTTTGGGCTAGATTATTTCCCTCAAAATAAAAACACAGTACACACAGTCATTCCAAAATATGTTCAAGAGAGTTCAGTACCCCACTAGCAGGGGCTGTAGGAGCCCCTGTGATGTCAGTCGTGTTAAGAGTCAGATCCTGGAAATAAGTGCCTCTGACAGCCACACATTCTCACCTGAACTGCAAGGAGCAAAGGACATTTTGCAGAGCAAAACCTTTGTCAGAATAAAGTAGGTTTTAAGAGCAATATAAATGTATGTATGATTGAAAGTAAACAAAATTACTTCTTTGGAAATCTAATAAATGAAATGAGGAGATGGCCATCCTTGGCTGATCAGAAATGGGGGATGACATCAGTAAAAAGTAAGAAATTATAGGCAGAACGGAACTGAGTTGTGAAGCATCTTAACAGGCAGCTTCAGTTCTATGTGCTAGAATCAACTGTGAGATGGTAGATGGAGTAAGTGGGTCAAATCAATGGACTAGCAGAACAAACTTAACAATAGCATTCCAGATGGTTGATTCACTAAAGACTGGGTTAGTTCAACTCAGGAAAGAGATGTTTATTGCAACAAAATAGAATATTTTGAGACACTACCTTAGATTTTTAGCTATGAAGCAATAGGAAAATACTACTTGAAACCTACTGCTCAAAAAGAGTGAAGAAGATGTGCACGTAAACTGGTTATGATATCCAGGGGAGTAATCTGTGTGAAAAATGACCTCTGAGGTTATGAGCTTGACTGACAAGCAGGGTGGCAATAGTACCAATAAATGAGGAAAGAAGTAGCAGGAGAGTGCTGAAGTTTTGTCTTCACATTGTTGAAATTGAGCTGACAACAATAACAAGGAAATGTCACAGAGAGAGGCCAGCATCCTTGACTGAAGTGTAGGCTTCTTATTTGTGTACATGATAAATGTGAATATGTTATGAAAGGAAGCTGGATGTAGTCCTAAGGGAGTGAGTCTGGAAGGCACAATCTGTCTTGATCCAAATATCCCTGTCATCCATCTACCAGCGGCATAAGACCATTCTTGTGGGAATCCTTGCAAATTAAGGCAGTAAAAATGGCTGTTCAAGGGATGCACAGGAAGAGAAGTGAAAGTAGGAAAGCAAATATATTTTATAAAGAAGGACTGTACATATGAATATATAAAAAAAGAAAGAGCCATAAAATACAATGGGTTGAAGCCGTAGGGTGACAATATGCTTGCTTTGCAAATGACAGTAAGAAGGAACTTGTAGATTTCCATATTAGATCTTTTACTAACTAATACAATTGGTCTTTGTTGAAAGGTGACACAATCCAGAGCTTTGCATAGTCACTCTTCAGCAAGATTTTCTTTTTTTACTTCTAGATGTATGTAAGGTTAGGGATATAAGTAAAACAAAAGCCAAAATACATGATTGTGTGAAATAATATATTTTGCTCTTCCATTAAGACTGTGTAGAAATTGTTATGTTTTGGCAGTGCACAATGGCTGTACTGTAGAGGTTTGGAATACTCTGCTAGCCAAATATTGGGTGGATGGAATCAAAAGGTAAACTGAGTTCTGTTCCAAGCTCTGTCATCTTTCTGTCCCTGTCCTTTCTCTTACCCTCGGGTTTGCCTGCTCAGGTCTCTTTATTTAACCTGTCCCAGTTCCAACTCTTCAAGTGGTTAATTCCACTGCTATTGTCACTGTGCAGCAAGCCCTGCTTGCTCTTTGGTCTTGTTCCACTCATCTCAAAGTTCTTGCACATTCAGTTCCAGTCTCTACTGTTCCTAAATCCAGTAAGAAATATCTCTCTTTAAACTGCAGCCCACAAGAGGCAGATGTGACAGAGCAGGTAGGTGAGACAGGCTCTCTTCTATCAGTGTGAGCTCCCAGACTGACCCAGCACAGCTTGTCCCAGGCTCATCCTGTACTGTAGTGAAAGCTCTGCTTGCCCTGGGCTAGGCACAGTCAGGGCACACAGAATTTTCAGGGGAATTCACTGCTACAGTATAAATTCACACTAAACACATGCAAATGGGTGTTTTTTACTTGACAAAATGTGCATGGATTTTCATAAGAAAACTATATGGCCAAATTTGTAAGGCACTGCTGACCCCTGTGTGCCACTTTGAAAATACATTCCTAGCTGTTTCTCTGCATTTGATTTGAAACTGCTTAATATTTCCAAATAGTCAGTTAAAACCCTGAAAATTTGACAACTTTCTGTCAAAAATCAGTTACATGTATCAGGCCATATGAGTTACTCTGGTCTTACTGCTCTTGAATAACATGGGAGGGTATCCATTAACTTCAAGAGAAGCAGAAGCGGCCTCTTGATTATTATTATTTCTATTTCTTAATGCATCTTTGTAATTCTGTTCAGTGTCCCACCTGCACATATTCTCATTGTAGGAAATCTCGTCTCAAGCTTTGAGACAGAAACCTCTTCTGCAAACATTTGAGTGTACACTCTGCTTCTGAGTATATTCCGGAGAGACTGTCCGAAGTCAGAAGCATTACCCTGTACATATGTTGGTGTACATGAGATAAGTAGTTTGCTGTCTTTATTTATAGAGGAAAGATGGCATTAGATACTGCTATCAAGAGGTATGTTTTTTTCCTAGCTGTATGTGGGATTTAGCTTTACACAGTCCATTTACAGAAACGACGGCTGCGTGTCTAATCCCCGTGTACTGCTTTGAAAAATCACCCATCTTGCCCTGCATTTATGTAAGTGAGGTAGATCAAGCAGACACCATATCAAATAACTGTTGGGATACGTTTTTCTTTTTCACTCATTGCTCTTTGCCACCACCCAGTGATTCAATATACAAATAGGAAATCAGAAAGTTAGTGCTAAAGGAACAGAAAGTGAACTTTAAAGAGCGGTAAACCATTACTCTGGCAGTAGTTCAGGTCAGTCTGAACCACTGTATGTCTAAAGAAAATGTTCTTTTAGTATGATGGAAATGTATAAAAGAATTGCTGAGTGGCAGGTAGTTAATAGTGTTTAAAACCAATGTGTCAAGGGAGAACATTATCTCTGCAAGGCCACTCAGAAAGCAAGAAAGAAAGACATGTTCCAATCTCAGTTCCTATCTTCCAATTCCTAGTTCAGGCATCTATAGAAAAGTGGAGTTAGGTAGGAAAACTCACTGATTATTAGCCTCTTGTTTTCAGAGAAAAACACATGAAATATGGAAGGATTTGTAATTATTGAATAGATCGAGATGAATAACACAGTTTCCTCTAATTAGAGTGTTATGATCAAAATCAGTCTAGTGGCGATTCTGTGTTAAACTCTATACATTTTATTTCTGCTATATGTGAACTTTACATCATAAAAAGAATTTCTGTTTGTTGTTCTCAGTGAATGATCAGATTTGATTTTCTTCCAGGAAGAAAACTACACTTTGAGTTGTAATCCAGTTATTTACCATCTTTGTGTTTGGTGCATTGTAATTTATGATGTTTGTAACATAATATTGGACTTGTTTTTCACTGCAAATATTTTCAATAAGAACATAGGTTCATTAGCAACATGATGGATGATTCCTAGTTGCAACAAACAAGCCCTCACCTTCAATCATGAAGAATCATATTATTCCCTCAAACCTCCTAAAAACTAATAAGTCCAGTTAAATGTTTTTGCTATTAAAACAGAATTCAATTTGAATTATCCTGAATAACACATTTAACTTAAAATAATTCCTCAGTCTATCCCAGATCCCTAAGTTATTAGTATTCACATTCAAATTTACATCTCTGTTTCTGTTGTTCTTCATTTGAATAGCCAGATTACTTCTTGTTTATCATCCTAAATGCTTTTTAATACTCCTTTTATCAGACTGATGCCCTCCAGATAATATCTTCATTCTTGTGTACTAAACCCCCATCTTTCTATTAAGCATTCTTCAATTAAATCTATCAAAAATGATCCATATCCAGAGTGATGTTTCCTCCAGTGTATGTTGTACATAAAGATATCATTTCATCAGAGTGTTTATAGAAATAGACTGCATCTGTTTATTTTGAAAGAAGATTAAGTTTTGTACCTAACTGAAGCATCCCAGGTATTGTTCTTCCATGCGACTGTTAGAATCAAGCTTTTGTTACGATCACAGGAGACAGATTTAACATGGGAGTTACCATGCAATGTTTGTGCCTTTCTCTGTGCAAATAACTCACTCTATTTGCAGTGGAATTATTTGCTTCAATTAGAGTTGCAGGATCAGAGCCATCATATTGACCTTTCTACATCCCAGCTACTGAAAAGCTTAGTTCTGTAAAATCAAAACTGCCACCCCAAATTCACTGTTTTGCTCCTTTATCCCTCTCGTGTTGATAGCAAGATGAGCCTGTTTATAAGATTTTCATTTCACAAGAACATGGTGTAATTTGGCACAACTCTTCATAGTTCTCATTTGTGCTGGTTCAGCTGTGTCTCACACATGCCCACTCAACTGATTTTACTCAACTGTGAGTAAAATCCCCAAATGTCAAAAGTCATAGATTTAGTTTTAAATATGAAGGTAATGTAAGGCAAGAATGATAGATGTGGTGAAAAAAAATCCTACAAAATTATACAACTCTAATTTGTATTATTAGTTACTGACATAAATGCAGATTAGGATCTTCCTAAGGCAAGGATGGAATCTGAGTTTTCTGCAGTGCTCTGCTCATGCGATTTAATATTAACTACAAGGGAAAATAATGTTAACGGTACCTCTTGGTACAGCATTGGTCAGCATTGTCTCCTGAAGATGAAAATTCTACTGTGAATAGTAGAAGCAGGATCCTAGTTATATTCTAAGATCCAAGGAGTTTTTTTCCCCCATTGAAATTATCGGAAGCATTTTCACTGATTTCAAATGGAAAGAAGACTGGTGAGTGATTCAAAACCTGATGAAGTAAATAGGAATATTTTTTTTCTTTTCCACAGCATTTTGATTAGACACTTGGAGAGGACTAACTCTGATATCTGAAGCAGTATAAACTTATCAGACTGTATCTGCAAAATGTGCATATTCTGCCTAGAAGTAGAGAGGTTCACTACATACTATTATTTGGTTCTCTCAGGAGGTGAAAGCTATTTTATCTTTTCATCAAATATTGTCTTCTTTCTAAACTGTTTGTTTCACCTCAGACTGTATCCTTAGCCTTAGAAGTCTCAAACAGAAAGCATGGCAGATGTTTCTTTCTCTCTTTCTCTCCAGAAGCAAGAGCTTTTCTTTCTCTCCTCACCTATCCTTTTCTAACCAGCCTTATTATGACACAACCACGGTGGCAAAGCTTTCATTTTGCAGATATTTTTCCATTTAATTTATGCTATTTCTTGTACTAACCCATGTTGGAAGTTGGTTGTGTACACAAGCCTTCTTACACAGTCTCTTCTCTCCTTGAGGAAACTTGAGTTGTTCACAACTACAGGTATGTGTCAGAGAGCAGGGAAAATATATCCATGGAAGCAGGCTAAGGGCATTAGGGATTTCTCAAAAGGGGAAGATAACACCAATCAGCACATAATTAGACAATCACATCTTTTTTCCATTATCCTGAACGATAATTTCAGGCAGAATCTTTTTTTTTTTTACAACTTAAACACTTCTTAATCAGAAAAAGATTAAATTCAATGCCATAGAGAGAACAGTGTCAGATATTTGTATCTATTCAAAATCTGTTTTGTCTTTGTAAATTTTCAATATTAAGTGCACCAGAAGATGATTGCTGCATGTGTTACTTTGACCTGTAAATTATCTGGCCTTCCTCATGCTGAAGGGCTCACACGTACTTGCAAACACAGCTAACTGCTGGTTGTTTCAGAGAAATACATGAGTTAAAGTATACCTGAAAAGGTAAGAAGTTGCTCTGATGGACAGATCAGAGGCTCACAAATTAGCATTTATTTATTCTTGCTGGCACCAATGACTTAGTGCTGCCTGGGGCAAATCTCTTACCTGCTCTATGCCATAGTTCCTACATTTAGAGAGTAATAGTAGCCAAAAGGAATCTCACTAAATGCAATTAATGTTAGTAAAGTGTTTTGAAAACCTCAGGCAAAAGGTGCTATAAACATACAATCTGTCATATTGTACTGTTTCAGGATCATTTGTCCCACTCTGAAATACATCCCACTGACATAAATAATGGCCAGTCTTCGCGAACGAAGATTTGGGGAAAGGTCTTTTACCTTTCCAGCCTGCGCAATGGATTTTTTAGGTGAGACACAGCCTGCGCTGAACTGAGCCCACCCTTTAATCCTAAGGTTCATCTGCCAGGGCCAAGCAAGCTTGGACAATGGCAGTGAGGTCCTCAGGACGTAGGTTTGTTTAGAGTGACCTTCTCATAGATGGATGGCCTCACAGGGCTAATGGGCTCCATCTGCCCGGGGGGACTGGGATTCGAACCTGGGTCGCAGCAGTGAGAGTCCTGCATGCTAACCACTAGGCCACCAGGGGTCCCCAATCCCACTGACATAAAGCGCAGCATAAAGCTACTCAGAAAGAATATATTTAGGAATTAGTGCCAGAAATTACACCGACCCAACATATTCCTTTCCCAAAGCAATTATTATTTCATATATACAGATAAATTCTAAATATCCCTGAAGAAATTTGTAGAGGACACAATACACTTTCTATGCAGAGTATCCTAACTGGTTTAAAGCATTGACTCAGTTTTTGACTCACTAAATTATCCACAGGGCTTAACCAACAACTGGCTCACCTCTGAGATTTCCTATCCAAGTACTCCTCCTTCCCA
The DNA here is from genome assembly GCF_003984885.1 of Neopelma chrysocephalum. Taxonomy (NCBI): domain Eukaryota; kingdom Metazoa; phylum Chordata; class Aves; order Passeriformes; family Pipridae; genus Neopelma; species Neopelma chrysocephalum. Next base: position 63,681 of record NW_020897804.1, on the reverse strand, counting down.
GTCTTGTTTAGTTGATTATGAGTTTTTATGAGATCACTTCCTTCGATGACACAGCTGCAGGCTGCTTAACTATTCTCAATTTTTACATGTAGGAACAGAACATTTAGTACCTTCTCTGGTTGAAATCATATTTGACTGATTATATTTCATGGTAAGACTTTTTGGCCTGTGGTCCACAGAATTACCAATCAGTACTGATGTTCTGGGGCAGAGCTGTCTCCAGGCTGCCTTTCCTGTCACCTTGTTGCTTGGCTTGAGGCCATGTAGTGATTATGTATTTTCTTGCTCAAGGAGTAAGCACTTATTTCTGTGTTTATTCTAACACTTAGCTTGTGACTGATTTGTCGACTCAGAGCAGTAAAAATAGAATAAATGTGAATATGCCATTGTATTTTTATGCTGCAGTCTCTACTGTATGGGAGATATGATTTGGGCACTGGTGGTATCATGCTGTTATCTGTTTATCTACTTTTGGCCATTTCTCCAAAGTCCCTTTGAAAAGCGCGGGTTTGCTGTAGCACTTCATACATGTATGACATATCAAAGTACACAGAAGGCAAATGCAAAGATTCTAATCTAATAAAGATCTTGAAAACAATTTAAATTCTAGCTTTCTAGCAGAGATAATTGTGAGAGTTTTTATTGGGCTTGTTTCCAATGCGCTTGACCAGTTTTACTATGGACTTTCTGTTTATTACCAGATCTGCTGTTTTCTGCAGATTGATCTGTTCATGAACAAGAGCATTTGCTCAAGGAGACCAATTATTTTAGATTAAAAATGTCACAATCCTGCTTTTACTGGAAGTGCATCCTCTCTCACTTTTCCAGTTCAGTTATTTAGGTTTGCTTTTGCCTTTTGTGGTGAATTCTTCGATATCTCATATCAAATTTGGGATATGTATATTTGATCATTTAGTGGGGGCTTAGATTTCTGGATCTTCTTTGTTAGTTTTATGAAAGAACTTCCATAAATCTTCAACAATAAAAGGTTTATTTGGAATGGACTTGTGCCTCACAAGAATTCTCAGTGCTTAGCAAGATGGAGTCCATGCTTCCCATCAGTGGTTTTTTTTTGGTTTTGGAAAATTTTCAGATGCGTTCAGTCTCTTTCCTCTGTTTTTTTCTGGTGATATGCACAAATTGGAAGGAACGAAACCTGGCTTTTGAGCAGGAATAGTGAAAAAACTTATCCTTGCTTTGAAGGACAACCTGAGAAAATAACGCTTTGAATACTTCTCCATAATTTTTTACATTTAAAAATTAGAACTGTAACTGTAAAGTTTTGCCTGGTATGTGCTCAGTCTCAAAGCCTTGTATAGTGTCATACATCAGAAAACTCACATAGTTCCATCCAGCAGCCTCTAATAATACCCTTAAACTAGAAATGAATCACATTAGGGAAATAAAGCGATCAAGAGGGTAGCAGAGAGCCTCCTAGGCAAGGTGAACCTCTCATCTGATATATTATTGCAGTTCAATTGTTCCCACATTTCAGAGCTGTGGGAGAGATCTTATATCAAATGTGGACTATGTGTTTTCAGAAGAGGCACTTAGCTTTCTTCTTGACTTCTTGTCTAACCTCCTTAAATCAAAGGATCATTATTGTTTGTCATTTTGTCATTGCATGGCTGTCCTTTTTCAATTCATGTAATGACAAACTGTTCTGGGCCTCAGATTTTATTGCACTGCTTAAAGGTGGTTCATACTGGAAGTTTATCTCATACAGTAACAGATATTCCATAGGTTATTTATTATGTCAGAAACTCTCTGTAAAGTTCAGGAGCATTCAAACTTTTTAAAGGGATTACGTGGTAGGATGCAAAAGGCATTCGGTGAGCATCTGATTCTCCTGTTCTCTTGTGGTATTGCATCAATATTATAAGAGACCTAGAGCATAGTTGGATAAGAAACAGTCTGCATTAAAAAGAATCCTGGCACTCACAGGTTGTTAAAATTAGTCATATTTTCCAAACTTAGGTTTCAGGAATAATTAAGAGTCTTGTCCATAATCCCTGTTTAGCTTCTCCCCTCAATTTAGTCTCCCTAAGTAGCACAGACTTCGCCAACAAAGGAGAGGTTTCCTATGGGAAAACCAAACTCTTACTGAAACTTTCTCATACAGTTGCGTAGGTTAACCATTGCTCATAGCTCAGTGACTTCAGATTTTCTTGCATTAACTTCTGACATTCACACGTCAAGGGCTTTAACTCAGTGTGTATGTCAGCAGATAAACTGAACATTTAACACTAGGGAAGGTTACATTTTCCTTAACAAGGGCCATTAGTTTGCTGGGACTGCCCATATTTGACAGCATTAGAAGAGCATCAGCCCTACCAAGGGCACTGCTGTTCGTTATTCCTGTTTTCAACTTACTTCAAAATGATTGTACTTTTTGTACACAACAAACATTTTCTTTCCAGAATACATTAATCATTATTAATTTTGTATCTCTATAGACTCTTAAGATGACAGAAGAAAAATTTGTATTGGATACACTAGCAGGATGCACAGAATATAAATCCTTATTGGATGTTGTAGTCAATGCCTTTTATGCTGAGGATGGGAGATACTGCCTGATTCCTGAGCGTAATCTCTACATAGGTGAGTTGTTTTTACAACACCAAATGTGTTTACCACAAAACTTTAAAAAATAGCATTTTACTAGTGCAGATCTTAGTATTATATTACATTCGGAGCATTGTCATTGTGCCTAGTGCAGTATGAAATACAGGACATTTTCCAATGTCCTTACAATGTGAAGTCTAAAACTTGAAATTGTTATTTAGTCTGGATTCCTACGGGTGTTAACTGGAATTTTACCTAAGAAAGTCAGGTAAGATGCAGGTGGAAAAAGCATCACTGGCTGGAAGAAGCATCTTAGACATTTAACCATCCCTTTAAAAAATGTTCTTCGCTGATTTCCCTTTATTCTCTTCCATGCAACCTATTACCTCTGCCATTCAGACACAAAACTCTGTAACAAAGCTCTATCTGCTGAGGAACAGCACATCTCACCATAGGCAGATAGGATTGTTTCTGTCCATACATGGGTATCTTCATTACTGACTGTCACAATGACATAAACAGGCTTCTGTCTGTCTCCATGAGTGAAGTCAGCTGGTTTCCTTGTGTTAGTTACTTGGTTAAAATCAGTTCCAATACAGCTACATCTGATACTATGAGCTAGTTAATTAGGATAGTTACTACTCCAAAAGTTATTTCAGACATTGGGAAGTGCATTAAAATTTAATTTAAAAATATTTTTATATTATGCATTTAATACACACATTCTGAAGTTGATTTATTAAGTCCCTAAATAAGCTGGAATCACAAATCACACTGGCATTGGTTCTCTAAGTCAGATATGTTCAGATGCTTTGTGGGTATATTGGAATGTCAATTCAAAGTGGTTGAAAAATACAGTAAACATATAGATATATCTACATTTTATGTTTTAAAAGCTACAAATTTTTTATGGCAGTTGTGGTTGCTTCTGTCACAATCTGGAAAAGTACAGAAGTCTAAATCAAATAACAAACAGAAGGAAACCTAAACTGTCAAGGAAAAAATTATTAGTGTATTGAGTTTATTCTAAATGGCAATGTTTCATTGTCTCCATTTCTCCAGGGCCATGTTTTTCATTGTCTGGGGCACATAAATTATATCTTTAAGCTGAGTGTTGCTATAATTGGATTGTCAGGACTGGTCCACTCAAAAGCCTCCATTAATCATAGGCAGAGGGGAGGCCCCAGAAAATTTTCCTTTATCAACAAGTTGAGAGTTTAAGGTCATTGGCTTACATTTTTTTAAGCTGCTTGTGATTCCCTTTGCCAAGCTGCATTGACACTTAAATGATCAAAGCTGCTTATAAAGGCTGTTGCTATGTGTGAGCAGATTTGAATTTAATAAAGCTTGTAGGAGATAAATGTATATTCTGCTAAGACTGCTTAAATATGTTGCTATACTAAAGCACATGAGGTTGAAGCCTGACAATACACTCAGCTGGCTGCAGCACACTGGTCAGAATTTACTGATTTTACCATTACTGTTTGGTGGCAGCTAAAACACTGCAGGACAAGTGAAGCCTGAGTGAACAAATGCAGGCTGATACAGAAGCCCATGAACTTTACAGGTCTGCAAAAATTTCACAGTACTGACTGTGCCTCTTTCTGTATCATAGAACAGAATCATAAGTCATTTAGGTTAGAAAAGAACTCAAAGATCATCATACTGTGAACTTGTCAGAGAGGGGTGCAAGAATGAGGTTTGGAATTTCCCAATTTAAAAACCTGATTTTATTTCCAAGAACAAAAACAAATATTATAACATTTTAGGCAAAGTGGTCACTTGGGAAAAACAGTACAATAAATACGAAATTTTATGTTTAAAATTTTTGTTATGTATAATGTTGTTAAGTATAATAAACTGACAATTTGGAACGGAAGAATAAGAGCCATCCTCCCTGAAAACATGAAAATAGAGTATGTTGAAAAAATCACTATCAAAACTGTTAAAATTAAAGTGACGGTCTACATCCCAGAGTATGCTGAGTATAGGTTTATTAGAATTGCCTACTGCATTTTAAATGTATGTATCTTTTGATAGTTATCTGTTATCTGGCTACTTTTCAACTAGAAGAGCTTGGTCTTCAGCACTTCAGCAGAATTGTGAAGTCCTTGGACACTGCAAAAATGCAAAAGGTAACGAAAGTACAAAACATTTAAAAAAATAATTATCTCTTCATTGTGTTTGAGTAATCAGATGACTTTTCTCAATTTTGAGAATAACTTAAATTGAGAAATTAGTGTTATTTGCTGTTAAAATTCAGAAATTAAATTAGTATTTTGTTATCACAAACCCCTTAAATTTCTATACTTACGGGGTGATTCTCATATTCAGTCAAAGATCAATTTAAAATATACTTTATATAACCTGAGAAGGTAGAATAATCACACGATTTACATTTCATGTGATTTGCAATTGTCCCTCCAACTTACACACTTACTATTGCCTCTGCTCACATTCCTTCCTTGACTGTAGGCTGGAGAAGTTTTTTCCATACACAATGAATCTGAATTGAAACTGCAGTTCCTGCTGATTAGTGTTCTTTTTCCCCCTGAACAACCCACTACCACTTTCATTGTCAAGCCTATTGTGCTTCCATCACTTTTTCTCCTTTCCAAAAAACAATGGCTTACTTGGAGCTATTAATGTACCAATTGCCCCAGTACAACATGTAATTGTCAAAACAACTGCTGCCAAACAGAAAGTGGGACAACAAAGTTCTGCCTGCCTTTCCTTCTCTGGAGTCACGAATTTGGGGTTCACTCCACTATTTGTTTGCTGATTTTCATGAAATCTGTAGCAATATAAATATCTTTTGCTTCTCTTTCAAAATGGTTGAAAGTGCTAATTATCTTAAAAGCTATGTTGTAAAGAGGGGCAGAGGGATAAACTGAGTGGCAATGCTTTCTCATAAGCCCTGTTTTCCCAGGAAAATGGGCTAAAAATTAAATTACTGGTGACACAGCATCTGTAACCTTTGATCATCCAGATGTTTCAAAGCATAGTCTGAACACGCTGTTTGAATAACAAATATGGATTTAAAGAGACAGGCAAATTTTAGTAATTAGTCAAAAGGCTAAGGTTTATCCTTGTAGTGATTACTCTGAATGTTCATGTGGATGCCAGTGTCTCTTTAACGAGTACAGTTGCTTTGCAATATGTAGGGAGAGAGCAGTTTAGGTTGTCTGGTTTTAGACGGACTTACTGTGGAATGGTTTTTATTAATTCCATTCAGAGACAAAAAATTATATATTTCATTAACTATCAGAAAGAACAGAGAAGTGGCTCGAAGAATTATCATAATCTGGTAGACAGACAAATCACTCTGTCTAAAATGCTCTCCCAGCCCCTTCTTTGGTAAACATCTTAGACACGAGCCACTGGATTGGATGCATCTTGAGCTCGTTCAGCTAGCAACACAATTTTCCCACTTCTGCCAGTTATCCCTTGTTGATTCCATTCACCTAGCTTTATATGGCTTAAGCATCAGTGTCCTGATGTTCCAGCTTAGATAATTTCTCTTTCCTTGTCTAGAATAACTGTTCTGATAGGAAAGTGCTGCGTTTTCCAATGGTATGCACCTGCTTTTTCTTCCTTTAGATGTAACTTTGCTTAAGTATCTTATCAGATCTTCATCACCATGGTATCTAGTTTTTCTTCTCTTGCATTAGAAGAGGTTCTTTGTCTCCAAAGTGATGGTAGATGATATTAATGCACCTGCAGCAGAGGATTTAGAAGCAGCATTTGGTCCCCCCAGCAACAGAGACAAAAACAGCAGAAGGCAGATCTGCAGCCTTAGCAACAAAAGTTATCAGAAATCTGGGATTCTCCTTCAGGATGCTGACCTGTAGATTTTGCCTGATGACTATTGTGTCTGCATTCAGTTAGGATACTAAAAAAATTTTCACACATACTTACCTAGGATAGATTTACTGTAATTAAAAAATAAATTCAGCACATCACAGGCTGAATGGAATTTTCTTAATCACACAGATGAACCTTACTCACAGGAGTAGTCTTCAGGTGAATGCGATCAACTGTGTGAGATTTAAGACCTTTCTCTTACAAGACTGTGTGATGGAATCCATTCAACACAAAGTCACAGTGTTTCCCTATGTCTGATGCAAGTTCAAATATGTTCATTTAGGCAGAATATCCAGACAGAATAGTAATGCTACCTCACTTACACGTGTTCATCTGCTTGAACAGAAAATCACAAGCTCTTATTTTGTAATATTAAAAATACATGCAAAAATTCTTTATGGTTGTATAATTACAGAACCCTAGGATAAAATCCAATTTTCTAACTTCAGTGTGATTATCCTTCTAAGAAAGTAGCCATGCATTGCTAGCTCAAGCCTATTTTTGTGTTCTATTACTCATACATGTTGTTGTTCTATATTTATTTTAAAATTTAAGGATTTGTGTATTAGAGAAAATATGCTATTGAAATAAAAATTCAATATGAAGCTGAAAATAGCTTTATAACTTCTTAATTGCCTTGTAAAATATGCAAAATACATAGTGTTTTCCTTCTAGCATTTAAGAACCTGTTTTGTTCTGTTTCATGTTCTGATTGCTTCTAACAGCTGTTCTAATGAACTTCTGAGATCTTCAAAGGAATATCACTATAAGAATTGGGCATTGTATTAGCTATTATAATGGGGTAGGAATAGTAGGACAAGATCAGCCTTATGGTGTATGGGAGGTAAAACCAGCCCTGGTTGGGTCAGTAACAGTGTTCTCTGGTAGTGGCTGATCTATATAGGGAAACAGAACCTGCTGTTTCTTGCAGTTATTTCCTTAAATCAAGAGTCAAAAGCTTATATTGTGAATATAAGCATTTCAGCTCTGCAAATGCTTACATGGATGTAAAGATATTACCAAATGAGGAAACTTCCCACTTTTTATTTGTTTTTCAGAAATCTGTACAATCCCACTGTGTAAAAATGCATTAAGAATATTAGCAGGGTATGTTCAAATTCTCAAAAGCAAGGTATTAATTCAGCCCACCTGAAAAATGCATTAAAACCAGTCTTTAATTATACACACTTGTCTTACTACAGCCAGAGTACATTAAAGTAGTAAAAATGGGTACAGTTCATTTCATAATTCCCTGTGGTGTAATTCCACCACTTCTAAAAGGGAAATGAAACTTGGTTACCATGCTCTGTGAGTAGTGAAACTTTTGGAACATTCAAGATAGAAGAGCAAGCAGAATAATGCTGTTACCAAAATGACTGTCCAGTGGCTTCTCTCAAGAGACAGATGCTGAGAGAATCCAAACAGAAATCTGGGATGCCCCATTTTGCTGCTATAAAAGCAACGGCCACTGATACTTGGTTTGCCACCTGTGTCACATGTGGCCAAAGACCAAACAGAAATATAAGGAATTTGTTCTAGCAATTCAGTTCACAAAACACAGACGTTTCTGCTGTTAAAAAAAAAAAAGAAATGTGCTGTGGCTTTGTGGCTCTTATTCTGCCAACATTCGCCATCTGTGATAGGGATTATCAAAACTAAGACTGTGGACTTTTGGTTCAGACACACTTTGGTCAGAAGGGATGTCCAGTCATCCTGGATTGCCATTTGCAATCCCTGCAGTGCCTCAATGACCGTTCCAGGGCTGCATTCCAAGTATTCTCTAGTATGATGCATATTGTGGCATATACTTATTGTAGCATTGCTTTGGGGACTGTGACTAAAACAGTACAAAAATGTACATCACAGTATTGATATCTGATAACACAGCTAACCATTCTCTGTACCTCAGGAGTACATCAGATATGTGTCAATCACATGATTATGCATTTGTCTTAGTACAGGGAGAAATGTTAATAACTAGTACAGGACTGGTGTTGCAGTAGGAGGCCTCAAAGAGGTAACAGCCAGCTGTTAAATACAACAGATAGAAATCACTGTGAGCCTTTTTTATTGTTTCATCTCTTCATCTTGAAGTGGCAGTTGAGTTGTACTTTGTAAAAGATAGTTACAGCACATATTTAGGAGACGGAGAGTCAGGGAGAGCTGAAACAACAATTCAGAGATGTAGTCTCACATGCCACTGAAGTAGAAAATTGAATGAAGCTTCTTAGGGTGGGCTAATTATAAAGAGGAATACTGAGGGGGAAACAGAGCAGGAGTCTAACTTAGTGGAAGCTAGTGAAAGAAAACTGGAGGATTTACAAATCACCACCTGCAGTATTTCTACATCAGCTTCTTCTGTGAGCTCTTTGAATACCTAGAAATTTGAAACCAGCTTCAAATCTCAGGGTCTGCTTCATTTTAAGTGTATCAGCTCATGATCAATTCATTCCTGTTATACACTTGTTTAGATGGGTTTAAAACTATGGTTCTTATAAACTTTGTGTGTAGTCAGGGCCTTCCGTAAGGTGGGAAGTGTTCTGGGACAGGGGACCTGTTCACTGGGTCTGTAATCACACATAACTGCTGGGACAACTGGATGTAAAATTTTGTTACAATGACTGGTAGAAATAATATCTATAAATTGCCTCTGTTCTGGTGGAGGGTATGAACTCTGTCTAGACTTCTGACATTTTATTTATGCATTGCATAAGTACAAATTACTATGTTAGGGGACAAATTTAATCCAATATGCAAGAGCTACGGAGGAAGATCCTCCATAAGGACAATGAATGACTTGGACAAAGACCGATGGGATGAAATGCATCCCTTACCATATACTTTCCAAACTCCATAGAATCTGGCAGCACCAAAAAACCCAACTTCTTGACAATTCAGCACTTTAGTTTATAGTCATGCTTTTAGGGATGAAAGATCTTTTTTTGGGTGGTGTGCTGATAAGCCAGCATCTGCAGTTTTGGGGAGAAGCAGTAGTTTCTAGGCAAGAATGGGAATCCAAGGGGGAATCCAATTCTAGTCCTGCAGCACTGATTAGTCTTTTGACTACCAAAAGCACAATAGATGAAAATAAGGCTAAATTTACAAGTTAATTCCTTGGAAATGGTCATATCAAGACTATAGATTTCAAGTAGAAGGCTTTCTACACCTTTTGCACATCTGCAGCAAACACCTTGAGTCAAATCTGAGTGGTTTGTAGCTGAATTATTCACAAAGCTCTGAGGCACCTTGTGCCTGGAACCGCATTTGAATTAAGAAGCTCCTTGGTAGTCTTGCAGAACTAAAAACTCAATACAAAGGGCTTTATGGCTCTGTAGAAACCAACTCAGGATGGGGCTGATGCCGAGTCTAAACTAAGCTCTGCAAGTCTCTATTGGAAGCTCCTCAGAATGACTGCACACTGCTTCCCAGTATGTCTCGTGATATCAATATTATTTAGTGTGCTTTTTTCTCTTACTGTGACTATTTCAGCATGATGCTTGTACTTTCATTTCCAGGAATTTTAATGAAAGAGCTAATGTTCAAATTTGGAATTTATGTTGCTGTAAGTGATACAGGCTGAATCTGAGTGCCATTTTTCAAGAGTGTTTTAAAAGGCCAATTGAATAGTTCAAGATTTAAAGAAATGCTTTTGACCTTCTGGTGAACTGCAGTGGCAAACAAAAGTTCAAATGTTAGTTGCTATTCCTCCGGCATGTAGAACCATACAATGTATAAGTGTGCCAAATTTCAGTCTTCTAGTTTAATGAGAATGTGACAAATAATTATATTTCAATAAAAGAAGAAAATATATTGTATAACATTTACTATAGTTTTCAGCAATTCTCCCTGCCCAGTTCCCAGGGAGATGAAAAGAATTTAAGTAATTCAGGTGCAGTGCCAGTCCTGACATGTTTCTGGGCTCCATGGATCATCTAGTAATAAGTAATCAGAACTTGACTCTGGGTATATTAAACTCTGAAACTCTATTGTAAAATTATACTAAAATCAGAGTATTCCAGTAGTAATTAATTTTGAATAAAAACTTTTTTCACAATGTTTGAAGCAAATTAAAGATGAACAGACACATCTGTATGTTGTAGCCTCTAGATGATTTTTTTGCCACTAAAATATTTTAGTATCTATTAGTGTTTCACAAAATAGGGCTGAAAGACATGGGAGTGTCCACCAACTAAGAAGAACCTAAAAATACTGAGCACCTATGATTACAATTTCAAAGTAAAATACAAGCTAGCTCTTCAGCAGTGTTTGTAATAGAAACAGCTATCTTTTTGTGGTCTTAAGTACACCATATCTTCAGTATTTATAGTTAAAATAAACCACTTATTATTAGTTTCTTAGATTCTTCTTCAATAAATTGCATTTGAACACATGGATAAAAGATGAATGGAGTCACTTCTACGATTCACTGTATGTAAAAGAGAATTTGATTGATCCACTGCTAAGGTAAGTAGAACTTAGTAGTCTCTGGCCAGCTCAAAGTTTAAAAGCTGGGGAAGGCTTACCCTGAAATCTGAGTTTTCTGTTAAAGTGTTTCTCCTGTTGAAGTTTCTCAGAACCCTTCTTGTCTTCATGAGACTTTAGTAATCCTTTTTACTTACCCAGAGGCAAGGTTCTGTCATGGAAATGTTCTTTCACAGCTGTTGCACATGTACTCCCTGGTGCCCCTGAATATATCAAACATCATAATCTGAAAGAAAAAAATAGAAGGTTCAAATTATCTTACCGAGTTAGAGTCATGCTTCATAAGTCACTTCAACATCTGTGACATTAGGCATTTGAAAAAATGATTTTTGACTTCTCTGAGTTTGGCTTTATGCACAGACTTGTTTATGCCGATGGTCGTAAAATCCCTTCTGAGCAAATCAGATAAGCATGTAAACAAGTCTTTTAAAATTAATATTTATTTACACAGTTGCAGCATCATTTAACTGCTTAAATGCTCTGAGGTGCCAGGTGCATCTACACACTGGTTAGGTGGTGATAGAGTAGCAACAGTACCCTTGCCAGACTGGAGCATTTCCATGTTCCATGGACAAACACCAGCTCTGCAGCCTACTGGGTCACTTTCTCACTGTTTTTATCCAGAACAGTATAGATTAACCCAGATGATGGCAGACACTGTTAGACAAAAACATGCTACAAACCATGTCAGCTGAAAAAGAGTTTGCATCTGGTTCTGTCATATCAGAGTCACTAGAATTAATCCTTTCATACTGTGTAGTTTATGAGCACTCCAGCAAACGTATAGCATAGATTTGGCTTGCACTACTCTGAATTTTACTGAGTTCTACAGGAACCGCAGAGATGGATATATTTGAAGTCAGAATTTGACTCAAAATACTCCAGTGTAGTGAATCTAATTATAACATATGCTTACAATACTGTAAAGATACAGATAGAGAGGTAGAGGTAGAGCTACACATCCATATTCACACCGTTTTTATATGTACACATGCATGCAGGCAGATGCTTAGGCCATTGCTTGTTTCATTAGCACTCAGCTTATTGGAGCTGTCCTTCACACTCAGTTACACTCAGTGGAATGAATCGTGTTTTGCCTGGAAGTGGTAAATGTAAGTTATACAAGAATGTTAAAGACCAGATTTGGTTCCTGCGTTTGAAACTTCCTTCAGGGGGCTGAGGATGCATTGATGAGTTTAGTCAGTTCAGTAGTGGAAATTCTTTTAAATATGTCTTTGTGTTCCTCTTTCTAATGTCAATTATGTTAATATAAAGAGTCCTATTTATCTTAGTGGAGCTTCATCACTTGCACAAGTTACTTGCAAGCCTCCTCCTGTAATGACAGTACACTGTTTGTGTTTTACCTTTAATATGCCCCTTCCTGTCATTCCTTGGAAGAATTTTGAACCTCCATACAAGTCCAAATGCAAACACAGAGAAAAAATAATCTTGGCTGCCCCCAGGGTTCACTGAGGGTTCATTTGCTAACTCACCAAACTCCTTACATCTTTCTATCTTTTTTACTAGAACTGCCTGTTCTTTGAGATTGATTTGTGTGTGCTCTGTTGGTTGGTACAAGTGACATTATTCAGACCACTGTTTGTTAATAGTCTCTTCATTTAAGTATGTTAAGTGTGTAATTAGCTTATGACAGCTGCTTTTCTGATTCATAGTCTGGTCCTGTTGAAAACGAACTGGCAGCAAGGAATAGTAGCTTAGTCTGTAAAAACTGTGGCTATTTCACCAGTAGTAACTGAATGGACCAGCATCTATCAAGAGGTGGAGTAACACAGTGAAACTAAATCCTGAGTACAGATTCATAGACCAGTTTTATCAAAATTGAATGGCTGAAAGCCTTACAGAATTTGCACCCATGCCAACCTCATATAGTGTGTAAGTTTGTATGAAATTAAAAAAATGAAAATAAAATTGAAAATTCTGTTTTTGTTTGAAGATGGCAGCCAAAAGTCCAGCAACTGATTGAACAACTCACAAATAAATTAAATAATTGTGCTACCACTGTCAAGACTTCTAAAGTCACTCAGCCAAAGGAATTTAATTTGACTGTACCCAAACCACGTGCCATTCCTCTACCTCTGCCAACACATCTGCCAGTACTGGAAAAAAGACGACCTGTAAGTTGATTTATGATTTGAAAAACTCTAAATTTTATGTATGCTTGTGCACCAAATCTTGATAGGGGAGTTAATAACCTCTTTTAAGTAAGAATAGAAAATCTACAACCTTTGACAGATCAAAAAGGACTTCGGCAATAATCTATGTTATTGAAGGTCAGATTTCTAAAAAATCCACAGATAAACTAATTCTTTTCATTTCAGTGAATGTTGTGTAAGCGAGTTGTAAGCCAAACAGAGGAAAGGGAAAAGGTTGGTTCTTGTAGTCATTTTGTGACTTTCAGAGGTAGAATTACAAAATGGGTATAAATTGATGGCAGCATTGATACAAGTGTTTCTGATAGTCCTTGGCTTTGTAAGATGCTTGCTTTGGATAATGCACTGAAGCAGGTAAGAAAAGAACATTGAAATGAAAATGTTTTATTAACTTACATTTTTTGTAAATGAACTTTCATTAAAATAAACAGAAAAGCAATTTAACCGGAAATGAGATGGAGTCTAGGTTTGCAGCTCCTCCTTGAGGGTGGAATTTTATTCCTTTCTAACTGTATTAGTGCTGAATCTGTAAAATTAAAGTTTTTCCAGTTTAAATTCATTGCTCATCCTCAAATGAGACTAGATGCATCTTTGAAATACTAAGTTGTTATTTTACTGATTGTCTCAGATTGTGGTTCAGTTACACTGGTACAAATCAGAGACCCACAACTGGTTTTAAGTTATCTCACTGGGGTAAAGCAAACAGGATCTGGGATCAAGCTGCTGTGAGTAACTTTATAAGGACTCCAAAACCATCTGTATTCAAATGCAGTGGGAAGTGAGCTTGGAAATCATAGATTTGGGCATTATCTGCCACCTCGTATTAGCACTTCAGGTTTTAAATAATACATGTGTTGAATGCTCTTAGAAACCATTTACATCTTAGGATGGCAGAGCAATTTAATGGTACTGTGTTATACAGTTAATGGGATTTTACATTGAAATAGCTTAATACCAGGATCTGAAAAACTGCATTTAATAACTACTTAATCAGTATAGGAATGAGTCATGTTGCTATCATTTTGGAACCTTTATGCTGTGCAGCCCCTCTTAGAATAAATTTGCTTTAACACAGATGCATTTAGTGAAGTTCATTTGGGGTGTTAGGATTATACTAAATTTGGTTTACATTCTGGCCAGGTCTGCAAATTTAAAGCTTGTGTGAATCTAAAACCAATAGTGTAGTAGTGACACATGTTGTACTCATTTCTGTATCTATCTCAGCAAATTAAGCTTCACTTTAATTTGCCATATTGTTATCAGTATCACCATTTTACATCCTGAAAGGAAGAGAGACTGAAAAGACAAGCTCAGATGGCAAGAGTCAGTAAAGTGAGAGTTTATTTTTGAAATTTAACAATGAAACTACTCACTCTAAATATTTGGTTTAAATATTATAAATTCTTGTCTCCACTGGCCTTTGCACACAAGCACATGGATGCAGACACAAGTATGCACATACACACTCACACATTCATAAATACAATTCTACAAAGGAGTGCTTTCCCTTGAAGTTTTCAAAGGAGACAAATAGAGACAGGTGCTTAAACCTGATAACATGCAAAATTATTTGGACACATTTAACTTCCTTGGATATCTTGGCCTAGAGTGATGAATAAAATCCACTCTTTTAGTATCAGCACTGTACCAGAACAATAAGATTATGCAATGATTTTATTTTTAGATTTTCTGAAAACCAATAATATATTTTAAAAAACAAAAAGGCTGCACTGGGATGTTATTGTAACGCCTTTCAGCCAAATGTCACGTATTTTTTAGATATTTTCCTTATTATTTCAGCTGTGTTTCATGAATGAAATTGCTGATTGTTTAAAATAACTAAATGGATGAAATAATTTAGGCAATACAGAGGATTTTGTTTGCAAATATACAGATCAAACAATAGATTTATGATCTTCTTATGTATAAAAATAGAAACCCTTAATACAATAGCATTGCATTAGCTTGTCCTTGTCCACCTTACAACAATAACTTTTAAAAAATAGAAGAATGATGAAATTTTAGAGCAATTAATAATTTTGTTCTTCCTTAAACTTCTTGTGGTACCTACTCCCAAAATAAACCTCTGGTTAAGGGATATCCACACAGCCTGTGTGAGCCTGAGCACTGGCTGGACAGGGAAAGCAAGGTTGGTGTCTTACTCCCAGCCCCCTTTTTTCACATTTGGATTAAGTAGGTACAGTTTGGCCTTTTTGATCTCTCTGTTGCTGGAATTTACAATTTACTTACAGTGACTTCTTATCTTCTCCCAGCAACTGGGTAATTGCTGTATTGTCTATCTGTCTGTCTGCCTGGTACTTATACCATGGTGTCTGAGGGCTGAATTACAAGGCTAAGAATGTTTTTGAAACAGACCTGATTGAAAAGTCCCCTCCTTAAATTACTTGCAATAAGCATAGCTGTTTCTGAGGTGAGATTTTCAGCTTACATTGGCAGTCGAGTGCAGTTTTGCAGGTAAAGCACATGACTAGGACAGAGAGTGAAATAAACTGATACTCACTGTGTATGCAACCATTTGCACATCCTCTGGGCTTTAATTTCTCCATCTATGAAAGCATAATAAAAATTCTTAGATACTGCTGGGAAATACTTTCATTTCTGCTTCACTTAAAAAGCTCACAAAAATACTTGAGCAGTCTCACCAGTGCATTTCATTGCTAGCTTCTTCTGTTTGTGCATTTATTGTAGCTGCAGATAAAGATGTCACATAGTAAAGGCAGTGGAAAGTCACAGAACCACAGTCCATCAGATTCAAGACTTTTTGAAAGCACAGCTCTTTATATAGTCTAATAAAGCTAGATGGGATTCACATGTTCCCTAAACTGATCTCCAGTACAATACAGACTATACATTTCCCCCATTAATTCTTTAATTAATTTTGTAACTTCTAATTGATCTAGAACATTTTTAGCAAGATAAACATTTAAGCAGATGCCCACTAAACTGTCAGACTATCTCACCCACATAAAAAGGAGACATTCAATCTTTTTTCAGAGTTTGCTCTGATCAAAATTTGTTGCTCAAGCAAATCTTGAAATCTCCCCAAAGTCCCTAGTCTCCTGTTGATCCCTATGACAGCCATACAGTCACTTCCTGATCATTTTAGCTGTAGCACTTTCTGATCTGTGAATGCTTTCCTAAATCTTTGATTAATGCTAGGAGGGCCCTTTCAGTCCTCTTCCTCCAAACATTTAATCCACACCTCCAGTGGTTTTCCCTTACAAGGACATTGGGACAGCCATGGTAAACCAGAGCAAGGGCCCATTTTGCCCAGTGTATGTTTTCCAGCAGTGGCTAAACATAGATGTCTGGGAAGACCAGAGGGATGGGACAAACATAGGTGCTGCTTTCTCCACCTGCCTTCTCAGTCTCCCACCATTTCAGCTCAAGGACTTCCTCAGTTACAATGAAGTTCCTGGGTATTTATTAAACTTCAGAGGATTTCTCTTCCCAAAACTTCGTTGGAGTCCCTGTAACTTGTTGCTACAACCACACACGGAGCTCCACAACTTAACTTTATTCAGCTGCCCTATATGACTCAGTGCTGTGAAACTGAAGTTTGAGATGTCAAACAGAACTGGTCCCATTCTGGCAACATTTTTTTCCCCTTTGATAGGGCCTATAGGACTTACTATTGTTTTAGCCTTTCTTGTACTAGTTTAGCTTTTTTTTTTCATTTGACCAGAGATTATATTACATTAGACAGGACTGAAAAGCCTGGGTAGTTCCAGCTAATTGAAATCCGTCCCTGTCTTCTACACTGGCACTAATAGAAAAGAATCAATATTTAAAAAATAATTGCTGCTGTTCTGTGGTAAAAGTGAATGTGTCACTTGGAATGTTTTACATCCTATGTTCTAGAGATTTTTCTCTTTTAATATAGGTTCCTCCAAGCACCTACAAACCTCCAAAGGAAATAAAGCAACTAGAGGAAATCAAAGAAAAAAATTTCCAAAAAGCAAGCGTAAGTGTATTATGTTCTTGTTCTACTCCTTCCTTTCTTCTAAACTTGTTCTTCCATATTGTTCCATCTTCACAGATCTTAGAACTTTATCTGAAACAGATCTGCTTTTGCACCTAAATTTTGCACCTTGTGGCTCTTTCTCTATAGAGTCATGAAGTTTGTATCCTCTAATCTGTTCTAACACCCTTTCCCCATCTTCTTTATTTTATTATTAATTGTCTGAGGCAAGATCCACCTTTTAGTCACTGTACAAGTACCACATGAGAAATTTTGTAAGTGGGCATATAAGATAGCAGAAACATGATTACTTCCTTGTCTTCTCAAGCTTGAAGTAGTTTGATGGTTCTTTTACTCCCACAAGAAATGTGGATATTTAAGGTATTTGGTTATTAATTAAGGGTTCAAATTATAAAATATGTTCAATATTTTTGTTTTCAGTAGTAACTGATAAATAACCATGTCATCATCCACTGTTTTAAAATATCAGCAGACTCTGACTTCTTTTTTCGTGCAGACTTCATACTCTTTCCTTCAGCAGCTGAGAGAGCAGGAAGTCATCGTGGCTTGTACACAGTCTGTGTGTTAAGAGAGCAGGAGAAGGGAGGCCTGGAAAAACAAACAGATCTAGTTATTTTATCCAAACTTTGACATGAATCTTGGTCAATGATTTAGCTGCTGTCATAGTTAAAGCAGATTGTTATAATATTCTCCTTGGAAAGGAATTAATTTAATGTCCATTTACACTTTCTTTCTCCCTCCCCACACTGCAGTCACCATATCCAATTAAATAATGGTATAAGCTTGATAAAAGGTATTGCCATGTGACTCCTTATTAACTGCACTCTCACACCTCCATTCTGAAAATGCCTGACTCTAGTTTTCACTGGCCAGTACAAGTCCATTCATCATTGTTCTGGGCTCTCCTCATGTCCTTGTGAAAGGGGCATTGGATTCTGTTTCGAAACTATAGTAAGTGTTTAATGTGGGATAGATTCTAGGGGGATAAACTTTGCATTCCTTTCGCTGGCCCATCACACTATCTATGCTTGATATGTCATTATAAATCAATAAAACATTATTTTTTTATTCTTTTGTTATTTCCATATTGTTGAGGAAGCACATCTCTATTTGTCTGTGCACTTATTTGTACATTACAAACTTCTTAGAAAAACCAGGAAGGAAAAGCTAAATATCACAGTGCCTAAATTGTCAAAAATCTATGGCAACTATAAAATCACTTTACAACCAGCCACATTCTTCAGTAGAGAAAATGCACGAATACAAGAAACAAAGGAAAACCACCACAGAAATTATAGCTGCAATAACAGCAGCTTTTGCCGCCTCTGGAAATGTTATAAAAGGCATCCAAAGCATTCACAAAGGTCAGTTCCCTCGACTGTTTGCTAAGAAAGCTGAAATGATGGGTCCTAACAGAAATATGCATGAAAAAAGCCATTTTTTTCACAGCATTTCGGCAGAAGCTGTAGCTGTCATTATAAGAACCATGTCTGAGCATCTGTGAGGAGTGAGAACATTGGAAGCCACACTCCAGACAGTTATGGAAGCACTGGTGTTATCAGCTGCTGCCCAGAAAACCATTAGAAAATCTAGTCTGTGTTTCACAGCTCTGATTAGGAATTTGGTTTACAACCAAAAGAAATACACAAAAACTGGAAACATGGTTGCCTGCGCTTCCCTCTTTAAAATGACAGGGGGAATTAGTGCCAGAGGTGTGCCCATTGAAGCAATCCCTGGTGCTGTGATCCCCTGATCATAATCTTCTAATGTAACTCAAAAACAAAGCCATTGTTTGTCAGCTATGTGGAAATAGTTACTACCAATGGTACTCATGTGCCATGGATAATTATGATGCTTTTGAGTTGAAATCTGGATGAGCAACATGTTTCATGTGGATGGACCTATCAAAGGCCTGATGCCCTGTGCAGAGGATACAACCACACAGAACTGTGTAGAAAATCAAGAGCTGCTTACTTCAAGTCCTTAATCAGAAATTAAAATTCATATAAATACTAAGTCAAGCTTTCAGGGTCCGTCTTGGGACCAGTGTTATTTAATGTTTTCATTAATGACATAGATTAAGGGATCAAGTGCACCCTCAGCATATTTGATGCTGACACCAAGCTGAGTGGTGCTGTTGACACTCCTGAGGGATGGAATGCCATCCAGAGAGACCTGACAAGCTCGAGAATTGGGCCCATGGGAACCTCATGAGTTTTAACAAGACCAAGTGCAAGGTGCTGCACCTGGGTCGGGGCAAACCCCCCATATCAGCAGGGGCTGGGGGATGAACAGACTGAGAGCAGCCCTGCTGAGAGGAACCTGGGGGAGCTGGTGGATGAGAGGCTGGACATGAGCCAGCCATGTGCACCTGCAGCTCAGAAAGCCAACTGTGTCCTGGACTGTATTCAAAGCAGCAGGATTGTGGCCAGCAGAGAGAAGAAGGAGATTCTTTCCCTCTGCTCTGGTGAGACCCCTCCTGCAGTGCTGCATCCAGCTCAGCACAGGAAGGACATCAACCTGTTGGAGCAAGTCCAGAGCAGGACAACCAAGATGATGAGAGGGATGGAGCACCTCTCCTATGAGGAAAGGCTGAGAGAATTGGGATTGTTCACCCTGGAGAAGAGAACACTTTGGGGTGACCTAACTGTGGCCTTCCAGTACCTGAAGGGAGCCTACAAGAAAGATGAAGAGAAACCTTTGACAAGGCCATGTAGTGACAGGGCAAGGGGGAATGGCTTCAAACTGAAAGAGAGTAGGTTTTCATTAGTTGTCAGGAAGAAATTCTTTACTGTGAAGGTGGTAAGGCACTGGCATGTGTTGCTCAGAGAAATTGTAGATGCCCCATCCCTGGAAGTGTTCAAGGCCAGGCTGGATGTGGCTCTGAGCAACTTGGTCTAGGGAAAGGTGTCCCTCTCCATGGCAGGGGGGCTGGAACTAGATGACCCAAGCCATTCTATGATTCAATGAATAGACTCTGAGATTAGCTTAGTTGGTTAGAGCACAGTGCTAATGCCAAGGTTCTGGGTTTGATCCCGGTAGGGGCCACTCATGAGTTGGACTCGATGATCCTTGTGGGTCCCTTCAAACCCAGAATATTCAATGAAAATAGTGGTCAGGGCTGCAAGGCTTTTTGAGACAAAATTATTCTTAGAGAATTTAAATTAACTCTTTAAGTTAATTGTTGTAATTGCAGGATCTGCTCCTGAAAGCAAATACTGACCAGTTCAGGTGTGCAACCATGAAGCCTGAAAAGAGAGAGGTATGCTACAAAATACTTCCTTACCTAAAAATCCCCCAATATGAAGATGAAAAATGACTGAAGTATTTAAAGATATCTCAGAGTATTTGAAAAATTATATTTACTTGGTCTTAGGAATTATGTGGTATGATTTATAGCTGTACTGTCATTTCACATCCATATACCAACACTTGCCTCTTTGGATGCATAATGCACAACCGCCTTTTCTTCTGGTGCTGCTTTATTATTCTCCTAATTATGAGACAATCAGCCTTTCTGTGAAACTCCTCCAACAAGTCTCCAAACTGGCAATATTTCTCTAAATCCACATATTATTTTTCCATTAACTTTTATGCCACAGAGCCGCCAAGCTGAGGGAATAACAGTCCCATTCATACAGAATTCTTGCTTTGGTTGATTCCCAGTTCGCAGTTATGTCACTAAGCTATGTATGTAATATATGCATTTCAGCATCACTGCTGCATATTCTATTCACTGTGTTCATCCCCATGATACCAGACAGTTTCACATCAGTATCTATAGCTAACATGATAAAATTAAATTAGTAACCATCAGTAGAATTCTACCACTAATTAATAATTTCATGAAGTGTGCTTTGACACTCTATTTTGTCCTCCCAGTATCTATTTCAGTTAAAAGCTGAATTTATTTACATATATATAAGTAATATTTCATAGTCAAACAAAGCATCACTTACTTTTTACCATTATCTTAGTCAATAAATTTTAGTTAATATTTAGACCTACATTTCTGTGGTCATTTGATTTGAAATTTTCCCACTAAATGGGGTGTACATAGCAAGTTTTTGTGGATATAACAATTCCAAAATATGTCCCCTATGTATTTGTTACTCTAGATGAATATTCAAGTGTTATTTTTGATAAATATCTAAATTTTTTTGCTGAATAATTGAAAATCTGTTTCTGAAATAAAACCATATATTTTGGTTTGAACTGCAGAGCACACATGACAGTATGAAGAGTAAACCATCATTCCGGGCTCAGAAGATCCAAAGTAAGGTGAGAAACCTTTAAGGAACTGATGTCAGATGTGCTTGAAAATTTTGGAGTGAAAAACACACTGCAAATCCTGTAGTGACACAAACTCTCCTGGAATCCATGTTTTCACACTAAGGTCTGTGGCCAGGAGCATGGGATGGATTGGTCTATGGCTCATAGATTTTGTCCTATGCACCATGAACAATCCACAAAGAAATGATCAGGGAGCAACAGTAGCGTGGCTACTCCATGAGGGAAGAGAAATAAGGAGCCAAAGGTAATGAAAGCACAGGCAGTGCCCTCACCAACCAGGACACAGTATCTGAACGTGAGAAGGTTGGTGGCAGTGACAGGTTCGCTGACAGCAAGTCACCCTTGGGCAAACCAAGGCAACAGGTCAGGTCTGGAGTCTGCCCTAGAAGTCCATTCAGGTGACGAGGCTACAACAGCAACCTGCATCCATGACAGCAGGAGACAGAACCGGAGAGTCAGCCAGGAGTGGAAAAAATCCCAGCACAATGGGAAAGGGCTGAAGCCCATATCTGAGCTTAAGTGGGGCTCCCAGACCAGTGAGCAGAGGGTGTGAGTGGAGGTTCCAGGGGAGGCTGGTCAGGGTGATTAAAACCTGTTGGTTCCCTGAGGGCTCTGACAGGTAAATTGTGTGCAGTTGCACCATGTAACCATATTGCCTTTACAGTGTTTTCTGTTACAAAGGGAGAAGATTTTACATAATATGGTAAGAATTGAGAATCATCCCCAGGAAAAAAAGATTTGTAAACCCTTGGGTTAAGAACTTAGCATAAGGACAGAAGAATCTTGCATCAGTAAATCACTGTTTCAAATGAGATCCTAAAGAATGCTGAGCAATCATTCCAGCTAATGACTGTCTGATACACAATATACAATCAGGCTGGATGTTTGTCTTGTTTCCTTCAGATGCATACTGAGGTTATGAAATCCACTATACTGATTGCTTCTCTTCTAGGATTTCCAAGGGTCAGGGAATTGTAAACGTGGAAAATGGGCTGTTCGGCATTAATGGTGTAACACATGAAAACTCACGTTGCTGTTTCTGCAATAACTGTACTACAGATGATCTTCAGTCTTGTATTTGTTCAATCTGTCACCTTTCATTTGTTTCAAGCTCATATGCAGAATAATTTAAGGTGGAAACTGTGCTTGTATCATGATCTCAAATATCTCGTGAGCAGGTCTGCTTGTGTGTTTAGGGACAGCTCATATATATCCTGAAAAGACTATTTGGGGAACTGGGCATCTGGCAACTATTTCTAAAGCCTATCTGGCATTTATCACATACCAGAGTTATCTTTAATAACAGTATCAGCTACTCAGTCTGCTTGCTTATAGTCCAGCAGCATTTAAAGTACAGAAAAGTAGTAAGATCTCAGTTCCTTCTGCACAAAACAGAGCCAACCCCTCCCCCAAAACAGGAAACATTTACATAGTTAACCCAAACACACATGACTTGTAATTATGTGGGCTCAGTTCAAAACTCTGTATATTCCACTCCCTTTTCTGATAATATAAAACCTTAATGTGGACTACTGAGAGTCAAACCATCTGCCCAAATTGCATAAGAAAAAATATGGATCTGGCATCCTCTGGCATTGATCAGGGCCACTTCTAAAACCTGCTAGTGTCTCCTCTAGAAGCATAATCAGTTTTATCTTGTCTAAACACATTTGCCTTAAAGATTGGTTAGGTGATATTCAAGATGGCTGCTTAACTTTCAAGCAGAGATAGGCATATAGTTATTGACTTCTAAAATACTTTCTATTCCTGTTGCCTCCTACCTGTGCAACTCTGTGAGTAGACAAACCCTAAGAGGAAAGTTTATCCAAGATGTATAAATAAGATTATAACCTATCCTCAAATTAATGAGATTATATAATGTTTTAACCTACTAGTATTTTCCTTTCCTCTTTTTAGAACACCCACACTATATTAAATATATTTTTTTTCCATTTCAGGCACATTTACTATGTGCAGCAGCAGCAATTATTTCTCTTGCTCTTCCAAACTATCCATTCATCCTTTTCAGTGGGAGAAGGAGACAGTACAAATGCATCATCACTCTGTCTCAGTCTGCCTCTTGCTCATATCGGGCCTTGCTCTTTACATATTTATTGGTTTTGGTGAGCTGTAGCGTGTTCATTAAGTGGCAATACTGAAAACAATTTTTTTTTTACAAGAACTAGAGTGTTCTGCGATTTTCCCAATTATTTCCATTTTCTCGTCTTAAAAAAAACCAAACATATCTCATGACAGGAAGAGAATGAGTAAAATTCAGAACTTCTTTGATACTATATGACATAGAACAATCTATTCAGTTATTTTACTCATGCCTGCCTGCATATATCTTGGGAGTCCTAGATATTTTTTACTGTATTGCCATATTTCTGTTTCATTGTTATACAGTCATATTTCTGGTCAATAAACTGCAAAACTGAAGCTAAAGGTATTTCCATAATCATTCTTAGTTCAGTTCTCTATCCAAATTATAGTTGATAAATACCAAACATGAAATCTGTATACATAGACAATTGTCAAAAATATGAAAACTTCTACGTGTGTCTGAGAAAATGCCCAAGTTTACATTTTTTACACAGTAGAGTACCTAAAATAACAGTCTGGCAAGTGACTGTTCATATAATGCAGAAACTCTGAGATGTATTGAGAAGCAGACCAAAAGGTAGAACGTCATTAGGCATTAAGAAGAGTAAGTATAGTGGGTCAAACAAAAGAAATAAAATACATTAGTTTTGAGCATTTTCCTACATTCTTCAAGCTATCACAATTTTGTCAAGAAACAGACAACTATTTAACTTTTTGCATTAAAATATGCCATCTATGTAAAAACATCTTAATTCTACTTAGTGAATTTCTGATGGGAATGTGTTTTCTATCCTCAACCTACCTAATTAATAGAAATTATGAAACATGCTTTTTTCCAGTTAGCTCATGTATTTTAGGAGACCGCAGTGCATATTTGTGCATACAATATTTGCAGTATGTAGTTTGAGTGATTCTGTGCATCTGTTTCTCAGCCACTCATTAAGTTCTTAATTTGGAATTTAAATACGTGTTTTAATTCTGAACACAGAACTTGTCTGGATTTAAGTCTAATGTGTTGTGATTAAGCTTTGTTTTCTGCAGGAATGATCCCAGTTTTTATCCCAGCAGCAGTGCTTTGCCCTGGTTCAGATCAGGTCTCTTACATGTGTCTGCAAAGGTGATCCATTTTTTCCAAATAGCCTACTTGAGCAGGGAACAATTTTAGCTGGCAGAGAAGTTGTTCCCTTCCTCCCTCAGTATTTAGAGGTTGTCTGGTAGTCAGTCCTAAGGCAATACTTTGAAGAACTACAAAGCAGCCACAGGGTCTAGTCCAACTTACACCATGAGGCCTGAAAGTCACTGAGACCTGTACTTCGCTTCTTCTATCTAGAAAATGGATATGACAATGGGTGATGCCAGTTGTCTTGGAAATACAAGTTATAATAGTGATTATTTATAAATTGCCTCTGAGACCTTCCTATGAAAGATTCTGCTTATGTTTTACTTGAATGGTTTTGGCTAACTGACTGTCTTTCAGAGAAGTGGTTTATTGTCTTTGTCCAAAACAGATGGAATCCCTTCGCACTGTGTATATGAGCACTGGAAGATATGACGGGAAGTGAAGACATTCTATGGGATTTGACATGGTCCAGGAGTGATTACAAATTTATAATCCACTTGGGGGACTTTGCTGATTTCTTAAGCAGCTTGAGTGGTTTATGAACAGCATGCAATTTCATTGTGAATGTCAGATTAATGCTAGATGAATGCTTTAAGCAAAATTTATGCTGTCTTGGGTCAATTTATTTAACCCACTGAAATGTTTTTATACTCTGTTTTATGGTTTACATTACTAACAACAGTATATGCATTCCCTTTCCTGACAGATTGACAATATACCCATTAAATTAAACACTGCAGCTATTTTGAGGGAGGGTGCCCTCTATCAGAGGAAAATGGAAGACGAGCTCAAGAGGTATGACCACTCTCTTTCTAGAATGACTTTTCACATCTCTGGATGTGGGATAATTAACCACATTCAAAATAATTAAGTAAATTACAGGTAAACTAAACTAATGGATCTGTTGTAAGCATTTGGAAGCTACTCTATAAAGATGGTTGACAAATAGAGAGAATTGGGTTGAAAAAAAATGTACATTAAAGTAATTGTTTTTCTGTAGATGCTGTACAGTGTGACTGTGTTCTGATTCAGCACTCTGGTTAGAGTCCACTTGCAAAGTCCAACAGGGATCACTTTTATATTTATTCTGATTCTCTAGAATAAATAATGACCCAAATACACATCTATTTCTGTGTCCTTCCTAAAGGTGCATCTGTAATAAGCCAAATAATTTCATGTATCTCCATTTTCTTCAATGGTTGTGGTCAACTACATGCCAAGTTGGATACTTGAACTTGTTCATATGTATATAAAAATACCAGTCCATTTATATCACAGTAAGATATGGCGGGCAAAGATGTGCTGCTCCTTGAGGCAAGATAAGCCAGGAGCTGAGGGTGACAGCAAGACATTGTAGGGACAGTGTCCTCACTGACAGCAGCTCAGTTCCGTGTTACCCTGGCAAGGCAGTGGAGCAGGTCCAGTGACAGCCAGCAGGGTCAGCCAAGGGCCCAGGGATTGCAGGATGAGTCCAAAGTGATGAGTCAGGACCGAGGTCCAGCCAGGAAGCCAAGTCAACAAGGTCCTAGGCTGGGTGCAGGCACACCTGCAGGATAGCTTAGGCAAGGCTTTTAACACTGGCTTAAATGTGTCTCCCGGGATGAAACTCTCCACACACACCAGGACTTTTCATATCTCTCCCTCACACAGTTCTTTTCACTCAGCCCAGTCCTGTGTTACACGGTCACACTGCAACAGAGCTGTCTTTGAACACAAGCACTAAATCCTGGGCGGTGGTGGTGGGGTGGGAATAAGAGGTTGCAGATCCTTTTGGTGCACTTAGGGCTCTAAGGAATCCTGACATAAGGATTCCTCTGACATAAGGAATCATTATTCAGCAGGATAGGTTTTCGCAGGATATTAACTAGGGAGAGGGTGACTCCTGGATGGCCACTACATGTGGCAGGATTCAAATTCTGTGAACAATTTCTATTGCATTTCTGTAGGCCTTGCTTGACATGACTAGAAGCTGTAAGCTGTAATGTTTATGCTTATAGACTGTGTGAAAATATGCAATGTTTATACTTGTTAGCTGTGTGTCTAGTTATAAGGTTTGAGAACATAGTATGTTTATAGTAAGAAAGCCTTGAGAAACTAGAGATAAAGGTACACCTGCAAATTTCAGAAAGCCCCTAATTATGAAGGCCTCTACATGCCAAGTATTATGTCAGACCGCGTGGACAAAACATCAGGTCCAATGAACTGGAGACATGAGACGCGTGTACAGACTGAGCTATCCAATCGCCTTATTGTAAGCATGTGCCCAAAACAAACTAAATTGTATAAAAGTTAACTTATTTAAA
Source organism: Neopelma chrysocephalum (assembly GCF_003984885.1). Lineage (NCBI taxonomy): Eukaryota > Metazoa > Chordata > Aves > Passeriformes > Pipridae > Neopelma > Neopelma chrysocephalum. The sequence continues at coordinate 36,777 of NW_020897804.1, read as the reverse complement.
TAATAAATTGAAGCTTGCTGATTCTCATATTGAGCGTCACTTTCTTCCCGCGTCGCGACAACTACAGATTGTATTCTGTAACTAGAATTACAGAACATTTTCACTAAAAATTTTAAGAAAGATTAAACCTCTATCATGTCATCTTGATTTAGTATTACTTCTAAACCACCTGACTTAGCAGGTGGTTAGCATTTTAAGTCCTGGAATGACTGTGTAAGGTTGGACTTGGTCTTTCAACCTTTCAGGTTTCAGTAGATACATCAGGATTCTAGCAGTAAGACATTATACATCACTCAGGTTCTGTTATCAGCTATGTATGTATATTGAGGCTCTTCTGTATTACGTATGATACTGTTCACTCTAGATGGCAGAATTTGTTCTACTCAGCAAAGGAATAGATTTTCCCTGTAACTATTTTACATTAATAAGTTTAATCTTCAGCTGCATTTAACACACAATAGATATATATAGATATGTATATATATACACACATATATATGCATTGGGGAGCAGCAGTAAGACGCAATTCACTGCATGTTTGTGTCTCTGCCGTAGTTATTGGATCATTCCCTCCTCTGCTGCAGGACTTTGATGGGCCTGCCCCAGGGCTTTGCTAGGCTTTTCTCTCTCAGCTGAGCACAAAAAATAAGACTGTGACTTTGCTTAATAGCTGAATACTTCTTTGCCTCATTACAGCAATATTATTTAATTGACAGAATGCAAAACAGAAACAGAATTAAGCAGAAGTTTTTAGTTCTCTGTGTTAAAGTTGCCAAGAAGATTGCCAAAGAGAAAAGTTATTTGTTATTTCTACCTGTAAGGAAAGCAATCCTCTGAGAAAATGTTCATACCTTCAGCCTGATTCTCTCTGTTCCTTATGAGAATCCATACGTAGCTAAAGTTTGCCCTCTCTTGGGGCTCTGTTTTACTGAAAACTTTCAGGTCTGTGCCCTCACGCACTTTCTTCCAGTCTGGCTTTCTCAGGCTTTCCTCATAGTAGAAACACCTCTTAGACTGGAATTAAAATATATCTGCCAAGTGACTTTGCAATGACTGACTTTTTTCTCAGCAGAGATCAAACCCTTCCTATCACAAAAATCTACTGGAAATGTTTTATGAACCAAGGAAGGGCTGCAGAGCCAGATCCCTAGAATAGTATGCTCTTCTTTTCTCTCTTGTAGAATTGAAAATTTGGAACAAGGGTTTGGAGACCCATCTGAATTCTTGGAATGGCAAAAACAGATGCGTGGAAAAGATTTGGAAGAACAGCTGGCTGAAATAGAGTGTAGGAGGCTTCAAGGGAAACTGAGTCATGAAGAGGCAGTTCTAGCCCGTCAGAATGTAATTCAAGAAAACAAGAAAAAAGCTGATCTGTTGAGGGAAGAGGTAATGCATCCAGAGATGCTCAAATTTTGCTTACTTTCAATCAATGTAAAACATACCACAGATAATACCTACTATAAGAAGGTATAAAAATTCTGTGCAGCATCTTTACTCACTGAAGTCTGCAAACAAAGGAAAAATAGTGCTATAACTTGCAGATACAGCAGTGCTTGTACATTTAAGTACTTTTTACAGGTGATTGATTTGATTGATAACAGTTAAGAAGTAAATTGAATAAAAGTAGAAGGTTAAAGCATGGTCCCCTATATTCCCATCATTATGGAAATCCCTTTTGAACAGATACTGAGATACAAAGCACCATTTGCAATGAAATCAATAAAATATAGGAGTAATTTCTTTATCTTGTTAAAATGAGAGCCACAAATATGAAAGAATTTGTTTTCTTAAACTGTTAAAACTCAATTGACTTCATATTATCTGACATGCCTAGGTCTCTCTTAGGGGAAAACTCAGGCAGAGAACCCTCTTTGGATCCATCTGTATGGAAAACTGAGTATTTTTGCCAAGAAACAGTTTCACACAGTTTTTGATCTGGCAAATCAGTTTCCCAGAAACATTGCTAGATCTTTTCATTATTTTCCCAAACTTGCTTTACATTTTCTATAAACTAAACAGGTGATCAATAATCAACATATACTATAGATTTTAAACTTTTCATAGCCACTGTCACAGGCTTTTCTTTTCTATTAGTCCAGTATGTTGCTATGCCCTGTAGGCCAGTAATTTTCTCTTGACCATCTCTCACAGGTGTCTCTCTTCAGTGTCCCAGCAACGTAAGATGGGACAGCAAATGTACAAAATTTTGATAAAGACCCTGCTGCAAAAGGGAAACTTGCTTAATGAACTCCTTTTTTGTCCTGTAAAATCTTTCAATCTTTTTTTGGCATTGAGTCTTCATGTTTGTTTAGATAGACTGTAGCAAGGATTTACAGTGAACCCTACTATGTACAACTGATCATAGTGTGATCACTCACACTCATTCCAAAATTATTGCAATTGTTATATTCAATGCAATTTCAGAGCATATGTGTTTTATTTGTTAACAGAAATGCCCCAATGTGAATAGATTTGAGGATGTGCAAATAAGACTTGCTCTAAGCTGACCAATTCCAGGTAGCTTTGCCTGTCAACAGATGCCAGCAGGGTATTTCATCCACATGCAGATCTCCAGACACACTGAGCACCAACAGCTGTCGTGCTGACCTTCCTCCTCCCTTTAAAACTCTGGTATTACATCTCAAACAGAAAGAACGGCAAGGAATCTAGTCTGGGAAAATCCATTTTCCTGCTTCTTATTCCTTTCCTCTAATAAAGAAAGGAACATGGTAGCCACAAGTGGGCTATGTTACAGAGCTATGGCTTAGGCCCAAGAAGATCCTGTAGGCACATAAACAGCTATATATTAGATTACCACACCTCTTCCTATCTCACAACCAGACCCAGAAATGGCTCTTTTTGTCTGCTTTTAGAAACATGTTGGAGGGAATTATGGAAAATAGCAGCAGAAATGTCATGGAGGGCAGTTGTGAGTAAATAAAACAAAGAAGGGAACTTAAATCTGTGTCTCTTTCTTGTCCCCAGCCAATGTCCTTTGCTACTTTTGTGGATGATGTAATAGTTTGAATCCAATTGTCTTTGCCCTGTTTCAATGATTTGAGGCACTCGGGTCACCAGCCATCAGGAGTTGTGTTCACCTCTTTGTTTGCAATTTAGAAAGCGGAGCTGATGCACCAGCATGCAGAGAAACGTCTACAGGAACAGAAAGAAATGAAAGAGCTGGCGGAGCAGGTCATGGAAGGACACAAGAATGTAAAGCAAGTAAAAACAAAGCTCCAGGAATACAAACAGCAGATAGGTATTTATATATTGCCAGAAAAATGAGAGATGATGCTAAATGTCCCCAAATTACTTCATCTTTCTTTTAGTGGACCAATTACAATTTTTACAGAGGGGAAAGTGAAATTGAGGGAAAGATCCAGGCTGTACATTCCCATGAATGTATGAATATGAATTCCAGGAATAAGCTGGATAGATCAGAAATTCTAAACTACTGGTCATGGGAATTAATCTTTGCTTAAATGAGAGAAATAAAGCACTAATGTTCTGCAACAAGTTTTCCTTCCATCTAAAAGTAACACGTGAATGACTCTACTTTTTGTCAAGTCATGAAGCTCAGATTCTTGTGATTCATATCATTTTTGCCTGGCAACTGGTGTGAAAGAATCATGGCTCAAGATTATTGTCTTCTCCAGAGAAGGCCATCCAGAGAAGAAGATGGCTATTTAAAGAAAAGCCATCTTCTAGAAGGACAGTATCACAAGGGAGAAGGATGTAACACCTCCAAGATAGACCAGTTGTTATGATGAAGGGAAATAATGTTACTCATCCTCCATTATCCTTAAAGAAAATTCTTCAGTTAATGCATTTGCTAATAAAGCCCAGGCTGTTTCACTGACATGGTTGTACATATTTCAATGTAATGCCATGTTTAACATCTACTGTATGAACAGACTGCCTCTAGTTGGGCATATCTTGGTGAGGAGACTTTTCTCTGCTTGTGTATCTCCATACTTATATCCGTAAGGGTTGAGGCAGACAGAGTGTTAGCCACTCCAAAATGGACTAGCAGAGCCCACTGGCCTTTGCAATTCAGTGATTTCTAGGATATACATAGCTTGAAAAACTATGAATATCTTCTATTGTATAATATCCTTTTATTAAATAATGAAATAGTATGCACAGATGAGAACAGAAATTACAAAGCAGTAATTCAAAGTGCCTGTGTATGTATACAGTACATTTATGAGCTGAATAGAAGGATAGATAGTGGAGGTGGGAAGTACTCATTTGTTTTTCTAATGATTCCTCCCACCAATGCCAGACTGTTCCCTCAAGTACCTTCAAATCAGTATTACTATCATTATTCACAAATGCATATGAATTTTCCTCCAGATGGACTACTTGTTAAAATAGGAAACCAGCTAACAGAGATTAATTCTTATCTTTCAGCTCAGCAAGTTTCTGAAGAAAGTGGAGAACTTCTTCGGCAAGCTTTAAAAGAAGAGGAGGAGAAGGCTAAGAAAAGATATGAACTAATTCAAGAAATACGAGCTCTTGAGTCTATACCTGGCATCAGACACAAGTTTGTTGACTTAACAGAGGTAAGCCCAAAAAGCAGAATTACTGTTTTTACATAAATGTGTCCTGTATATGTTTCATATATTGAGGAATCATGTACTGCATGCAGATATATCACAGTCTGGGTGCATTAAGTACAAAGTGACCCCATAACGCAAAGGTTAGATTTGAAATTGAACTTTCCCGAAATTATAAACCAAAAAATTTTATCAAGAGCAATATTCTGATGGTAAGTGAAAACTTAGTTCCCTTGAACCTTCTTTGAATTTTGCCAATAGAACCTGGGTTTCCCGATATCTTGCGAAAAGAAACTAGCAAGTGATTACAAGATGTTCTACCCATATAAACGAATTCAAAAATTTGTCAGTCCTGGGTAAGAACTGAATGAACACAAACGTTGGACTGAGGTATAGCTGTTCATATTGCAGAGGTGATAGCCATGGTAATTAGCAAAATACATTTCCTTTGCTTTTAAAACTGTCACCATTCAGGTGTATGAAAGAGATGGTCAAGAGAACCCAAAACCTTCTGAGCTGTTACATATGTACTGTGCAAATGACTTGTGTGTGTTTAAGTCTACAGGAACTGTATCCCAAACTTCTGTTGATGCACAACAACTGATATGCCCGAGATTGGGCCTTGTAATGCCCAGACTTAGGCAGCATCCAGAAATCTGTTAACTTAACACTAAATCAGAACCAGATTAGCTGAAAATACTTTTCCATTTTTCTTATCTACACTGAAAGAAGAATAACATAGAATAATGTTAAAAGACACTAGCAATTTTAAATCACAGAATCCTTTTGTTTTGGTGGTTTTTTCCTTTCTTTCATGAGTACTCAAATGAAGAACACAAAAAACATCCATAGCTAGTCTGCAGAAATCATACAGAAGGAACAGGTTTTCCTTCCATGGGGCTGTTGGAACAATCAGGGTGATGCTTTGGTTTTATCTCCTGCTCCTCTGAATAGAACTGAGCCACTAATTGATTCTAAAGCTACCTGTCTTTGCAACTACCAAATAAATCCCCCATCTCATTTATCAGATTTTAGAATGCATTTAATGTCAAATGTGAAAGAAGTGAACAAGAACAAAATCAGCTCCCCAGATGTCCCATCCTCCGTTACTCTCCTTGGTTGCCTCTATGGCTTCTCCACTTCTTTTCCAGCCAAAAAAGGCAATTCTCTTTTTTCAAATGCAGACTTCTTCCACCCATTTGTGAAGAAATAATACTGAACCACAATGGAAAAAGCAGGTAAAAAAAGTGAGGAGCACAAAGAATTATCCTACACCACAGATATGGTAAATGCCAAAAGGTAGATTTGTACACTCTGTCAACCCTAAACAGATCCTTTAGTATGGTCTCACTGCACATTTGTTACCCTGATGACTCAGTCACAAAGTGTTGGCTGCAAAGACATAATGGTTTGATATAGTCAGATGTGGAAATGTCATTACTTTTTCTATCACAACTGTAAAATGGTGCAGGGTCTCATTCAGGAAAATGACAGTGACTGGAATGTCAGTACTTTCTTATTTTTGAACCTAGTTCATGTCATTGCATCTTATGGTGGCTGTTGACTCCTCAAGTAGAGCTTCCACTGAAATACTGTTTGTTTCCAAGTGCAGAATATGGCTTTAAAGACATTTTCCCATCTAGTTCATCTCAAAAGACAAAGCAGAAAAACACAGCAGGTTTCAAGTCATATATGAAAAATTCATTCAAAAATCAAGTAAAGTTACCAAAATGTAAGGTTGCTGAAAAGAGAGTGGCCATACAGTAGGTCATATCGAAAGTACAAAGGAATGGACTTGAATGATATGGATATGTTAGATGGATAAGGAATTGGCTGGTTTGCAACATCCAGAGTTACAGTCAATGGTTTATTGAAAAACAGGAAGGAGTGGTGTCCCTCAAGGGTCCATACTGGGATCAATGCTGTTTAGTGTCTTCCCTAATGACATAAATAGTGGGATTAAGTTCACCCTCAGCAAGTTTTCAGATGACACCAAGTTGGGTGGTGCAGTTGATACAGTTGAAGAAAGAGATATTGAAAGGCTGGAGGAGCAGGCCTGTGTGAACCTCATGCAGGCCAACAAGGCCAAGTGCAACAAGGTGCTGCACGTGGGTCAGGGCAACCCCCATTTGCCTGTATCAAACGGGCTGGGGGATGAATTGCTTGAGAGTAGCCCTGTGGAGAAGGTCTTGGGGGCATTGGTAGATGAAAAATTCAGTATGAGCTGTCAATGTGCACTTGCAGCCCAGAAAGCCAATCATATCCTGGGCTGCATCCAAAGCAGTGAGAGCAGCAAGTCGAGGGAGGGGATTCTGCTCCTCAGTACAAGTACACTGCAGTCCTCAGTACAAGAACAATGTGGACCTGTTAGAGTGGGTCCAGAGGAGGGACACAAAAATGATCAGAGAGTTGGAGTACCTCTGCTGTGAAGAATGGCTGGAGAGTTGGGATTGTTCAGCCTGAAGGAGAGAAGGCTCTGGGGAGACCACACTGCAGCCTTGCAGTGTATAAAAGCGCTTAAAAGAAAAATGTTTTACCAAGGCCTGTAGTGACAGAACAGGAGGAAATTGTTTGAAACTGTAAGCCTTACATTGGGCATAAGGAACAAATTTTTTAAGAAGAGTGTGATGAACCACTGGCACAGGTTGCTCATAGAAGTTCCAAAGCAAATCATTCTATGATTCTATATCACAACTTCACAGTTCCCTTATACCAACTATTACAATAGCACTCTAGTGAATTAGCACACTTTTGGTGATAGCTTGCCCTGTTTTTCTTTCTTTCTACTAAAGGCTTTTTTTTTGGCATAGTGAAATTAAGTATTTGTTCATAAAATTCTCACTCCTTCTCATAATTTTTAAAGTACCAGTTCTTCCCTTGATGGCACTTAAGTTGCTTGAACACCAGCAGTATCTACTGCAGGAGTATAGAACTTTTCCTAATTTAGGAACCATTTCACCAACTTCACTGAGTATTTTTGAAATGCAGACATTCAAAATATTCAGCTTCTACCATTCTATACCTGTAGGAAAATCTCTTTCCTTGACATTTTTGGTTTCTGCTTGCCATGCTCAAACATTACCATTTACATATAAGCCCTGTCGCAAAGTGTTTCCCTTTCACTTCCTTTGGATACAACTTGATGGTCATGGAGGCAAAGTATTAGGGCACTTGCTATTTGCAAATTCACTCTGAACTGAAATCTGAGAAGGAGATCACAGAATCATGAAGGTTGGAAGAGACCTTCAAGATAATCCAGTAAAACCACCACTCCAGCACCACCATTATCAGCCCTAAACCATATCCCCAAGTGCCACATCCAGAGGTCTCTTGAACAGCTTCAGAGGCAGTGACTCCACCACCTCCTTAGGCAACTTATTCCTATGCCTAACCACTCCTTCAGTGAAAAAAGTTTTTCTAATATCTAATCTGAACCTCCCCTGACACAAAGCCATTTCTTCTCATCCTTTCACTTGGGACATGGCAGAAGAGGCCAACCCCCACCTCACTATAACCTCCTGTCAGGGAGTTGTAGATGACAGTAAGGTCCTCCCTGAGCCTCCTTTTCTCCAGGCTGAGCCCCGCCAGCTCTCTCAGTTGCTCTTCATCAGACTTGTGCTCCAGACCCTTCCCCAGCACTGCTGCCCTTCTCTGGACTCACTCCAGCACCTCAATGTCCTCTTTGAAATGAGAGGCCCAGAACTGGACACAGCACTCAAGGTGTGGCCTCACCAGTGCCCAGCACAGGGGAACAATCACTGCCCTGGTCCTGCTGGCCACACTATTCCTGATACAGGCCAGGATGCCATTGGCCTTCTTGGCCACCTGGGCACATGCTGGCTCATGTTCACCCACTGTTGACCAGCACCCCCAGGTCCTTTTCCTCCAGGCAGCTTTCCAGCCACTCTGCCCCCAGCCTGCAGCATTGCAGGGGGTTGTTGTGACCGAAGTACAGGACCCAGGGCTTTGCCTTGTTGAACCTCAGACCACTGGCCTCAGCCCATTGATCCAGCCAGTCCAGATTCCTCTGCAGAGCCTTCCTGCCTCCCAGCAGATCAACACTCCCACCCCACTTGGTGTCAGGAAGGATATTGAGGTGCTGGAGCAGGTCCAGCGAAGAGCAACAAGGCTGGTGAAGGGACTCGAACACAAGTCCTATGAGGAGAGGCTGAGGGAGCTGGGGTTGTTCAGCCTGGAGAAGAGGAGGCTCAGGGGAGAACTCATCACTCTCTACAACTCCCTGAAAGGAGGTTTTAGCCAGGTAGGGGTTGGTCTCTTCTCCCAGGCAACCAGCACGGACAAGAGGGCATGGTCTTAAGCTGTGCCAGGGGAGGTTTAGGTTAGATATTAGGAAGAAATTCTTTACAGAGAGGGTAATCAGGCATTGGAATGGGCTGCCCAGGGAAGTGGTGGATTCTCCATCCCTGGAGGTTTTTAAGATAAGACTGGATGTGGCACTTAGTGCCATGGTCTAGTAACCATGGCAGTAGTGGATCAAGGGTTGGACTTGATGATCTCAGAGGTCCCATTCCAACCCAGCTAATTCTATGATACTATGATTCTATCTGCAAACTGACTGAGGATGCACTTGATCACCTTGTCCAGATCATCAATAAAGATGTTAAATAGGACCAGCCCCAATACTGAGCCCCAAGGAACACCACTCGTGACCAGCCACCAACTGGATTTATTTCCATTCGCCACCAATGATAAATGATAAATGACCATTTACCATTTCATTTACCTGTGGTGGTACCTATTTTTTAGTTTAAAGTCTTTTCTGGTTTTACACATTAAAAAAGAAAAGTGGTTTTGCACATTTTTAAAATTTGAAAGTGTAATTAAAACTAAAAGTCAAGTAGAATTTTTTTGGAGAGCAAATATATTGTATTTATGATTAATCTTCTGTATATTTCAATGCTTTTTCTTTATCTCTCATACGAGAGATAAGCTCTACATTTTAAAACCAGCTTTTAAATACCAGTAACTTTAGGGCCATCCCTATATTTCTGCAAGTCAGAATATATTCAGCATGCATTGGAACACAATCAAAATGTTCTGTTTTTACTCATTTACTCCCCCCCTTGGTATTTACAGTGTTATTTAAACGTATATTTCATGTTCTCTAGACTGGTGGCCATGGTTTATTTTGTGAAATGTCAATAGTGGAACTACGTGAACGCCTCGCTCTACTCAAAGAAGCACAGAAGGCAGCAGAGGAAGAGAAGAGAGACCAGATAATTCATGAAAAACAAGCTAAGGAACAACTTATTCTAGAAAAACTGGATCAGATTTCCCAATTCAGAGCAGAACTTGGACGAGCAGCTGCTTTAAAGTCAGTATAAAACAGCATGTGACATTTAAGACATTGCAACTTTGTTAATATTTTGCCAGCCCCTTGAGGAGAAGAACAAGTAGAGAGCAAAATACTGCCCTTTTGTAAATCAGTATGACTTTTGTTGAGGATTACACTGGGGACAGGATTTCCTTTTTATTCTTGAAAATAATTTGCATCAGATTTAACAAACCTTTTCATCATTTATGGTTGAAGACACTCCATAGGCTAGTGTTGACAGTATTGCCCCAGGATTCAGAGCCAATAATATATATTTAGAAAGAAGTTTTGCCTTTCTTCTGTTCCTTTTCAGCTAATCAGAACTAATTTGATGTATTAGAATCATTCCAGCTTGCCACTTAAAGTGGTTTCTTGTTTTCATCTAAACCAATATTAGGGCTGTAGCTTTCTTCCTTGAATATCATCTGTAATGTGCAAAGGCAGGCCTTATTCTAGAAATTAAAAATACTTTAGGAAGAATATTTTCTGATAGCAATAATAAGTTATAAATTAAATATGGCAGTAGATCAAAGAGGAAATTCTTTGCTTACAGGCTCTCTGATAAAATTCTGCATTCATTATTCATATTTATTATTAATTATTATATTTATTATTCATTGTCATCAAGGATCCATAACTAACATAGATGCCTCACATATGCAGAAGACAGGTCCTTTCCACAAAGGGTTTAAAATCTAAGTTACAGCTATTTGCAAATAAAGCTGAGCCTGTGTAAAAGAATCAAATGTGGCACACATCTTACACCATTTTTACTGCATCTGGAATATTTGCAAGTTTTCTTGCAAGTTGTCTTTCCCCTTTTCCCTTTTGTGGCTTTGAGAGGTTAGTCCTTGTCTTGCTATATTTATTTTGCAAACTGATTTCAGGCTGACATTCTGAAGACGTATTCCATCAGGCTACAAACATACGTCTTTAGACCTGTCTTAGATTCATGTTTATGGCCAAAGGTGGCTTCTTAGAGTTCAGTTCATGTTATTGATTAATCATCCAGTTCTAAATCTCAATTACAGAAGGCAGTACTGATGTATTCCTTCAACTAGTTTACACTAGTCTCAGCTCTAATTTGTTTTTTTGCTGATAGTTAATCTCCAAAGACTTGGGTTTTAATATGTTAGTACTTAAGAAGAGAGTTTAATGAATTTAATGAATCAATAACTGCAGCTGCAGTGGATTGACTGCACAGATCAGTGACCCTCTTTTCTATGGCATATATCAAGACAAGATTTTAAGACTTAAGAACTTGAAATGGAGTTGGAGCTGGAAATAACACCCTCATTGCTAAGCATTCAATATTGTGAAACCCTGTGGGAGCAACTCAAGCCACTGCTTTCCAGTAGAGAGACAAACTGGACATTAAGAATTTGTGTACTATGTGAAACCTGTTTCACTAGTAACTGCTTAAAGAATCATCTGTCCTGCTAGATGTGCAGTCTGTGAATTTGTATAGGACTGGATTCCTTTAAACTTTAAACTCTTTGGCTTAATTCAGACCTAAAGTTGTTCTGATCCTGAAATAAGCTATGCTTGAATGAGAAGCTTAGTTTGATTCACTTTTTTGTCCTATCATTTGAAATGTTTTTTAGAACAGAGCAGCATGCCAAAGATAGTAGAATCCAAATGAAGTTAAACACTAAATTTGCAAGCTTCTGGTCAGACTTATGATAAATAATACAGTAATTTTAATGTGCCCTGTTTGCTCTCCAAATAAAGAAAATATAACATTTCGTTATAGATGTTGTAAGACATTTTCCTTTCATGGCTCCCAGGCAATCTATGTATGAAACTTGGAAGACTCTCCTATAAAAAGTATATAAAAAATGTTGTTCTTTAGGAGTGTATTTCATGCATTTTCATCTAGAATCCAAATCTCTGGTGTTATTTTTGTTAATACAGAAATATGGCATGCTGGCCATAGCATTTACAAATGTTAGACACTTTGATGCAGTTTTTATTTCTCTCTATAGAAACTATAGACTTAGTATATTATTTGCAGGTCTTGAATTCCTAAATACCTATCAAATCAGTGTGAGAGATTAATTGCTTGGGTTGTTTTCTTGATACGCTGCACAGGAGATGTAAAAAGCAAATTTTTATGTTTACAGAGTTAATTCATTATAGGGATAGAATAGCAAACCTTACCAATGGTCCTCATAAGTTAGCCCTATGCATCAATATGAAACTAGGTGTTTATGTCTTAAATTGCATTATGTTGAAGGCTACTGCTAATCAGCTAAAGTATGGCAGCTAAACTTTGCTAAAAAAAGTGCTTTAATGTCCGCTGGAGTTTAATCAGGTCCCTATCAAGCAGGTTCCTTTCAATGTCATTTACAAACAGACATATAATATAATATATAATGGCCAGTCTTCGCGAACGAAGATTTGGGGAAAGGTCTTTTACCTTTCCAGCCTGCGCAATGGATTTTTTAGGTGAGACACAGCCTGCGCTGAACTGAGCCCACCCTTTAATCCTAAGGTTCATCTGCCGGGGCCAAGCAAGCTTGGACAATGGCAGTGAGGTCCTCAGGACGTAGGTTTGTTTAGAGTGACCTTCTCATAGATGGATGGCCTCACAGGGCTAACGGGCTCCATCTGCCCGGGGGACTGGCTGGATTCGAACCTGGGTCACAGAGGTGAGAGTTCTGCATGCTAACCACTAGGCCACCAGGGGTCCCCAACAAACAGACATACATCAACACAAAAGAAGCAGGTTGAGCAGGCCTATAGTGAGTTATATTAACAAAACAGGAAATGGAACATGAAAAATTACTGAGACTTTGGCCTTCAACAGACTGCAAGCCATGACACCCATCACAGCAGTGGCTTTGTGAGTGCTTGCAGAACACTTAACAATGAATGTAGTGTATATGCAGGACATCCCTTTAATTACTAGAATTTCACACAGTTTGAAAATCAGCACTGGCATATGAAGTGGATGAACATTTGAGTTCTCAGATTTCAAACTTGAGCACCAGCAGATTTATGTGTGTTTGAAAACATGCTAATTTACTGAGAAAGAGAAAGAGGACAAGCAGAAGGGAGGGTTATGGATGAACGGCTGTGATGGTCCTATCCAAGTAGAACAAACTTCCTAAAGCAGGTGTTCCCTGGAGCGTCCAGGTCTGACTCAGGGGTTCAAAAGCCTTCTGGATGAGGACTGGAGAATGGAGGCCCATCCTTCAAAACTCATAAGACACTCTGGCAACACAACCCTGAGATACAGCACAGAACTGAGGGAAGGGGCAAACAGCACATGTAGGGGGAAAAAAATAGTGCTATGCTATGGCTGTATGTGGTTGTTCCTTCAGATCTTCAAAAATATAGCCTAGAATAATGAAAAAAAAGCTGAATAATTAACAATATAAGGGACTTCAGTTTGGTACTTCACAATACTCGTGATTTCATTGATTTCACGAATTTAAGAAATACTTCATAAAAGAGTCCTGTGTATGTTTCCAATAAGGAAGTAAGATTTAGTTTCTCATTTCCTACGCTGGTAATGAGTTCTTCACTAGCATTCAAATAGAAGGAGGAGATTTATCATCAGTGATGGATCAGAAATATAAGATGTGAAGAGAGACTTTTAAAAAAGCAAAGCCAGGCTCTTCTCAGTGGTGACCACTGAAAGGACAAGAGGAACATCAGGAAACACTTTTTACTGTGAGGGTGACCAAGCCCTGGCACAGGTTGTACAGAGAGGTTGTGGAGTCTCCATCCTTGGAGATGTTCAAAAGCCATCTGGACACATTCCTGTGCAACCAGCTCGAGGTGGCTCTGCTTGAGCAGGTTGGACAAGATGACCCCCAGAGGTGCCTTCCAACCTCAGCCATTCTGTGACTCAGTGAATGAACTTTGATTATACACCCTCATAATCTTTATTTCAAATAAGGAAAACACTGTTATGAATAAAAATCACTTCCCCACCTAAAATTAGGTGCTCAATAAGTTGATTGTTTTGGAAAGGAGTCAGATTTTGAGTGCTTAAATCCCTCACATTAATACAAAATAGTAATCAGTCTAATAGTGTAGAGTTCTTAAATTTCAAAATAATGACTGCCTTAACAGTGAACTGTTAACAGTTAGATACATTGACTTTACTTACTGCAGTAACTAAGAATTATATGGTGCAGGACAGAAAAAGGCAAGGAGGGAAGTACAGGGAGACTGAGAGTATGAGGAAACAAAAAAAAAATGTTTATTGCACTATAAGGCAATCCTGGTTTGTTTTTTTTTTTTAACAAAATGTGTTTACTGCACAAGACTCCATTTTGCAAGGTGAGGTTATAAATACAGACCCAGCTGCTTAGGTTGATATTCTGGTCCTTAGAATGGTAAAGTCATCATTTTTACTCTATCTCTACAAGTATTGAGTCAGTTAAGAGCTGTCATACATCTATCTCTTTATGCTTTTGATGCGAAGGTGGAGTTTGAAAATGTAAATGAAGAGCAAAATGTAGTTTCTAGGAGGAATCATCTGTGCAAATCTTCAAATTCTCCATTTTTTAAACACAGAAGATTTTTCATAAATTATCACATAATTTTATATTGGATCTGGATAGGATTTTTCTAACTATGTACTGGCCCTTTCTGACTGGCTGTTACCTTATTTCCTTCGGAAGTACGTGATATGAGGTGACAGAGATCATAAGAGGTTTTTCCATCTTGAGTTATGAAAGTTCTCAACTGACCATCACAGAAAAACAGAATTCTAAAATTTCATTTTTCATTCCTTCCCCTCTTGGAGTTTCCATTATGATATGGTGTGGCATCTGAAAATCTATGGGATTGGCAGCTTTTTGGAATAGTGTAGATGACTGGCACATGACTTCCTGTAGAAGAGGACTGAATATTACTCTGGGGATAAGGAACTATTTACAATGTTAATACAGAAGCAGCTGCTGCTGCTTCATGATGTTAAACCTCTTGCTGTATTTCCTTTAATTGTATTTACAAGACTCTGGGTTTGCACGTAAGGAAAGGTTTTGTTGTTTATTCCCACTGACAAGATTTAATCAAGTATTTACATAAAACCTTACTGTTACGTTCTCCTATATCCTTTGGAATGCAATGCCTTGATACAGTGCAAGTAGAAATAAACCATGTTCTCAATTAGATTAAGTGATAGTACCTAATTTTCATATTTACAGAATAGTGTTAAAAATTAATCTCAGTGTAGCAGAGTATATACAGTATTAAGGAGGATAAGGAAATGTTATCCTAACCAGACAGTATGACACAAGAAGCAGAGAGGTTTGGGAAGTGTCTCAGGAAAGCAACTGGAAATGAGAAGCCAAGCTAGACTGTGTCCCTGATTTAGAGTCCAGTCACATTTTAGAATGTAACAGAGCTCATATCTCCCCTTCATCCACTCCCTGAGGATTTTGGGCCCTCTAGTCCAGAATGGCTGCTCTGAAGAAAATCTGCTGTCATGGAGAGTTTCCTGTTAGCAAAGATGAAGCTAACAAGGCAGGCAAAAGCCATCTCTCCCAAGATGAAAGAAGTGTTTGGATCCCTGGAGTCTTGATACAGACACTTTTTTAAGGCAAATTGGTGGATTTAGCATCAGAAGGAACTTCCTTCTTCCCCATCTGCCAGTTTCTTGAAGAGAGTGTGTCTTATACTGAAAACACTTGATGTAAGACCCAAGATATAAGGGTAGAGTTCAGTTGTAAAACATTTATTTCCAAGAGGCATCTTGTCTTTGAAAATAGTCCTGCCACTGGCAGAATGACAGTTACAGAATCAGCTGGACAATGCCCCGGTGCACTCTGCTCTGGGTCATTCAGAGTCTTTATCTGGTTTCCAATAAAAGCAATTGTAATGTCGCACCACTGCACTATATAAAAAGACCTTTTATAAACTATCCCTGCCAGCTGCATCAGATCTAACCTGATTATATGTTATATAATTATGTGCATTCTTTGGAAGATCTGACACTTCCTTTAGCTCTGAATTTGGCCAGAGAATCACAGCTGATCATGATATAATATTAACTCTACAATTTGATCATACTAAACCAAATTCAAGTGCAATGTTGAATAAATGAGAAAGCTGGATGTTAAGTGAGTCACTACATAATATGGTGCAACCTGCATGAAGAAGTTGTGAGTAAATTGTGCCAGTTGTGTGAAAGTAAGCAAAACTAGATCAAATGTAAATTCCAGAGGACAGAAAAGTGGCTACAGTAGGTGAGGAAAAAAGGAAGACTGTCCAAAACCCTCTCTCTTATGCCTTACTTTTATGCTGCACATGCTGCTATCAATTTATGCTCACCTAGTGCAACTAACCTTAATTAATACATCACTATCCCAGAGATTCTGTGTCTGGGCATTGGGATTACACACAAAAGAATATCTTTCATTTGCCAAGAAATACAGCGATCAGGATGAATACTAATGATCATATAAGGAAAACTCCATAGCTTTCACAAGCAAAGTGCTGTGGTATTATCTCAGGTTCTGCACGTTTTTTTCTGAAGAATATCATGTCAAGCTTGAAGTACTTCAGATATTGTCATCATGGCATCCTGTGGGAAGAAATTATTATTGTATATGGTTTAGTAATGCTATGGTGTAAACAACGAGAGGCAAGTTGCAAATATCACATGCAAGTTATATGATTTACATCTGTTTTGAGTCTAGCTGGTTCCCAGAAGCAAGAGCAAATTCATTATTATCAAGGTAATATATGCTCAGATGGATTTATTCTGTGGGATGATATTATTTTGCCTTCTCATTGCTTCTTTTTGATTTTGCAGGCAAGAAGAAAAGAAAAGAAAGTCCCAGTCTGGTGAAAGGCTCATGAAAGATGAACGCATTTTAAACCTGCAGAGGAAGATTGTAGAAAAAAAAACGGAGCGTAAAAAGCAAGCAGGACTCTTAAAGATTATCCCCCAGAAAACCAGCATCATGCCAAGCAAGGTCTGGTTATTACATAAGGAGAAAGGCTCTGCAATAGACCTGCTGTTCACAGACCTTTGCTCAACTGCCAGCACTGGCAAGGGGGGCAGAGGCAGATGGTGCCATGCATGACTGGCAATAGCAACACCCTGCTTCCTGCACAGGCACAGTTTCTCCAGCCGCGGCCTTGACCTCACCTTCTTGTCACACATTCTGCCACCACGGAGCAGGGCTCATCCATACTACACCTGCCTTCCCACTCTTATTATCCCATCAAGACAGCATCTTACCCTGTCTCTAACTCTTGTCTTTCCCAGCTTCCCATAACACACACCTCATCCCAAACTGGGATTACCCCCTCTCTCATCCGAGGTATATTACAGTTCATCATTCCCATGGTTTTGTGGAGTGTTGCAGCTGTGTTTAAGTCATCTTAAACTGCGCAAAGCCGCTCAGGTTACCTTTCTGTTCATCACACACCTGCTTTGATGTTGACAAGTTTCCCAATCATGTTAGAAAACAAACCGGGTTGTCGGCCAGCAGGATCAAATAGAAATTCAGTGTATCCTCTGAAGAGGAGACCACTGTATCATCTGCAGTCTGATCATCTGTGTGTCTTTCCTGCAGGATTCTTCGCAAGAGAACCGTTGGAGAGAACTGGAAGAGATTCACGAAAGACAGTTCAAACTCCTTCAACATGGCTTCATGGCCAGAGAAGCAGCTCAGAAAAGGGCTGCCTGTGTGGCTGCAAGAATTGGAACCACAACCTACATACTGCGCTCTGATATACAGTAAAATACACTTGGAACCAATTCAGGCCTGCTGGAAATCTCCCAATGTACCTGTGTACTACAAGGTTGAGTTTTATTCTTTATTTCACCTTTACAGTGTCATTAGAAAAATGTGGGTCTTACAGGCACAATAGAATAAAAATGGGTGTGTTTCTTTATAATTGTATTTTTTTATATTATTTTATAATGAATAATTATGATATAATGATTTTTTTCTGCTATAATCAAAAGCTTTAAGAAACTGAAACCTTATCATCAGAGATCCTACAGCAGAATGGCAAATATCTGGGTAAGAATGTTGAGACCTGTATTTCTGTTATTGTATAGTATGCCATGGTTTGCTACACTCATCTTCCAAAAGGATAAATATGAGGGCAAAACCTAAGGAACATTTGTTTACAAATGCATCTTTTCAGAAGGCATGGTCAGCCCAAGGTTCTAACACGTCTTCTTACATGACAGTAACTGTGTGTAAGAGGATCACCAGTTTCAACACTGGTTTTAGAGGATGAGGGAAAATCTGTTTAGAAGGTTTAGGTGATGTGATAGCCTCCAGGAGCCAGTGTCTAGATTCAGTGACCCAGGAAGACCATCTCTCTATTTGCAGATGTAAACCTCTTCAGTATTTAAACAGTGGAAGGAGAACATAACATTGTTTGATCTCTTTAGGGAGCTGCTTCCAGAAAAAGTCAAAATTCTGTTACTCACTTAGAAGATAATTTGCCCTCATGATAATTGCTATACAGTGTAAAACAGCCTTTAAATCACAAGACTTATCCAGGCACAAAGCCAAGGAGGATATAAATCGGAATTAAAATCTACACAGCAGTAAGGCTATGTAATGTATTTCCATTTTAACTCAATGCCAGTTACTAAGTGTTTAATTATGGCTATTGCAAATATTTAAATTGACGGAGACTGTCACTGACATTAGAGCCAGGCAGCTGTTTCTAATGCTCTCACAACATTGCATTTCTCACTTTTTATTGCAGGAAGTCTAATGGAATTCTTTTGTTGCCATCTAGCTGTGAAGATCATTTCCACAACCCTCAAGTTGATAAAATATGTTGTATTTTTCACTCGAAGTAAATGCTATAGTAGTCCACAGAAGCAATGCAAGTAGGGCTCGTGCTCCATAAAAAGAGTTAAGGAACACAGCTGAGTGAAAAGAAAGAATCATAGAAACAGAACTACAGAGAAAAGGGAACTATGACACCATGCCAAGTAAGGGATTGTAATATCTTTAAATGACAAACCTTTGGTGGCAGGGAGTTTGTCTTCCCTTGTGGTTGTTCAGCATTCTTTTGCACTGTATTCCAGAGCAACAAAGCTAAGTGGTGACTCTAACACCTTGATTTTCCAGAAGCCAACAATTAACAGCTGACAGTCACAGTCTAGGATGTTGCATAGCTGAATAGTTCTTCTTAAACTTTTTCAACAGAATTTAGAAATGCAAGAAAAAAGCATCATTAAGCAGATAGGGAAGTCATGTGGAAATTTCAAAACCCCATCATACTGCAGGCTTCTTCCCCTGTGATTTTGGACCAAGTTTTCAAAATTTTTACTGAATTGCAATCAAGCTGATTCATAACTATTTCCTTCTCCATATTTTCCCTGCTCTCAAATGAAAGGACTGAGGAATAAAGGAATCTCAATAATCCAGCTGTGGAATTTTTACCTTCAGAAGTCACAAATAACCCTATTGCTACTTTAGGATCTGATGCATAAAGTCATCTTCAGATTCAATGTTTTGAGGAATATAAAAGAATGTATTTTGAAGAAAATAACAATACATTCCTATTTTTATATCTATATATTCATCATTTTTATATCAATATAGGCTATTGATTTTTTCAGTGAAGGCAGGTCTTGCAACGGAATACACAGAATAACATAAAAAATACCACCTTCCTCCTAACAAAAGCATATAACTTGATGCTGGACACAGCAGATCCTATTCAGAACCACTCTGGCCCTGCCTTCTAGAGCACCTTCTCTAGTGTTCCTGTTCTAGCAGCGTGGGGTACACCAAAACCTGAGGTGACCCAGTGCAGAGCCATCAAAGGCCTGGTGGGACTTGTTAGCATTGCATTACAAAAGCAGCTCTAATGCCCTTGGAGCCAGGTGAGCTTTGAAGCCACACAGCTATACTCAGACTGCTGCCTGGTGTCTGTGGCAGGGACCAGCCAGCACCTGGTTCTTCCACTCACAGATAATTGAGCAAGAAATGCCTCTACCCTTGCTTCATGGAAACACAGGTGGATGAATAATTCATGATTCATTCATTTACACATTTGTTACACTATTTGCAGCCAAGAAGATGAGCCTAAGTAAACAAGGCTGACTCTGAAATCATCTATCAAAAAAAACCCCCAACAAACAACAGAGGTTTCACCTGTCTGATCATAGTGACAGACTCATTAAGAAACATTTCTAGTGCCAAAAGCTGCACGTTCCAGAAATCTCTCATTCCAGTGTAAATGGTCAGACCACAAAAGCCTTCACATGCCACTATGGTGTCAGGAGGTGTAACAAAGCCCAGATGACCTGAGGAAGACCAGGGGGTTTTGCCCTGTGATAAGCACCAGGCACAGGGTGCTCACCGCTCATGTAGCATGGTCACTGCTGGGTGGCATTTGGCTCCCTCTTCCACATCAGCCCCAGCAACATGACTGCCGGGCCAGGTAATGCAACCTGCCTTAGAGAACATGATGTTTTGTCTCAGAGAGACAGACGTTTTCTTGTTTAAATGAAACCAAAGACACACAGACAGTTACGTTGGAATGGCAAGCAAAAAAAATACCCCGTACAGACCTCCAGCACTTTTCACCCAGGGAAGAAGAGAAGTCACCAGGGAAAGCTACAAACAGCCCAATTGCTGGGCACAGGGCAGTAAGAAACCAGGGAGGGACAGATGGTCCTTGCATTAAGGTAAATCAGCTGGGAAAACCCCTTTTTGATGGTGAGGTGAGGTGAGTTGAA
The DNA here is from genome assembly GCF_003984885.1 of Neopelma chrysocephalum. NCBI lineage: Eukaryota > Metazoa > Chordata > Aves > Passeriformes > Pipridae > Neopelma > Neopelma chrysocephalum. The sequence goes on along the minus strand of NW_020897804.1, from coordinate 16,193 downwards.
ACACCTCTGCCATTGTTTATAATGAGTTACACACTGGATCTGGAGTAATTATGCCATGGGCAACAGGTAACGCTCTCCCATGTTGATGGCTCTGATAAATTTTGCTCAGTGTGTTGGAAACACTCTGAGAAAAATAATTTCTTCACAGAAGGGGTGATTAGACATTGGAATGGGCTGCCCAGGGAGGTGGTGGAGGCACTGTGCCTGGAGGTGTTCAAGGACAGACTGGATGAGGCACTCAGTGCCATGGTCTCATTGACAAGGTGGTGCTCGGTCACAGGTTGGACTCGATGATCTCAGAGGTCTTTTCCAGCCTCATTGATTCTGTGACTCTGTGAAACGTTTAAAGAAGACTGGCGGGGGGGGGGGGGGGAGGGGAGAGGGATGAGGGGCACCCCAGAGATCACACACACCCTACCTCCAGGTACAACAGCACCACAGAACACAGCAAAAGCGCGGTCAGGGCCGAACTAACACGGGGACTGAGGAGAGCTTTCGAGGGACAGCGACAAGGGACAGCGGGCCCCGACAGCCCCGCACAGGCCGCACGCCCGCGCGGAACTACAGCTCCCAGCACACCCCGCGGCCGGAGGAGAGGCGGGGCCGCCGGTCAACCCTTCCTGATTGACGTGCGCGCCGACCACTCGGCAGGGTGCGGGGCCGCAGTTCCGCCAATAGCGGGCGGGAGGGGGCGGGCGCTGCCGTGCGCGCTGCCGGCCGGCGCTGAGGTGAGCGCGGCGGGCCGGGGGCTCGGCCGGGGGAGGGTGGCGGCACCGGGCCCGTCCCGCCCGTCAGAGAGCCCGGGTGGCAGGTGAGGGGGGGAACGGGAGCGGAAAGGGGGAGGGAAAAGGGAGAGGGGAAAGGGAAAGAGGAAGGGGAAGAGGAAGGGGAAGCAGGCGTTCCCGGCCGCGGCGGGGGGAGCGGGGGCGATGCGGCCGCTCCTGCCGGTGCGCGGGGCTGGGCCGGCGCCGCTCCGGCCTGGGAACGGTGCCCGAACCCCTGCCCCGGGCGCGGCCCTGTCCGGGAGCCGCGTGGCAGGTCCGCTCCCCCCCCGGGCTCGGGGGGCTCCGGGGCCGTGAGCGGCGCTGCCCGGGGGGCGCGGGGCGGCCCCACCGCTCCTGTCCTGCCCTACCCTGCCCGTCAGGGCCGAGGTGCGGGCACGGCGGGGCTCCTGCCGGCTCTGCCCCGTGTGCCCGGGAAAGTGGGTCTCCTCTCCCGCGGAGGAACCGCAGGGGCTCAGTGGATGTAGCTCCCTGAAGTTGCCGCTCTCCCCCCCCCATATGGTATGACAGGAGGAGGGGAGGGGAATGTTTCTCTTCTGCCTCAGCGCCCCCCCTCTGCACTTCGATTACAGGATGTGGAAAGACTCAACTGTTTTTGTTTTCCTTTCTTTGTATCTGATTTTTGGGACGGTTGAAAGTAAGCTATGGCCTCTCAGAGAAACTTGTGCAAGTAAGAGCAATGAGGAGCTTTTCTTCTGGCCATTGTCCATCTTTCGTTGCTGTTTCTGAAACAGGACATCTGACCGATGGAAAGGTTTGGTGTCTTCTGTTCTGTGGGTGTTTTGCTGTTTTGTTTTTCTTAGGCTGCTCGTGAACATACCATACTTGTCTGTAGATGTAGCTGCCTGCTTGGAGCAGGCAGGCTGGTGTATCTCTGGTTGGCTGGTTATCTCTCATGTTACTCTGTTTATAGTGCCTCTCACCAAGCTTTTGTAGTGTGGGAGTGTTTGACCTAATTTGGATAACACATAATAGATTCAACTTCTGTTTCCAACTGAAGTTGCTGTAGGGCATCTGAGAAAAGGGGAGCATCTTTAAAGGTGCTGGAAGTACAGGAATAGGAAGCTTTGTAAGAGTAAAATATCAGATTAGTATTCTCTGTGATAAAAAACATAAAAATTAAGACTAGCACTTTGTGATTGGCATGTGCATCTTCTGGCCACGGAAATCTTGTTATGCAGCTGCATCTTTGATACTGTGTTTTCTGTTGTTAGTGTTACAAAGAGACATTTTGGGTAGAAATGAGAAGCAAAGTCTTAAAGGCGTGTGATAACACCTTTTGACATATTTAGTGTACACTGGTTTTGTCAGCTGTGCCTTGCACATTTCCAACGTTTGGATTGACATAATTGCTTCCTTCAAGTAGGTACTTCAGTGTATTTGTTGTGTTTAGGATGATTATGAACTAAAGTCTTGTTTGTGTTAGTCAGACATAGGGAAAATGTTTCTTGCTTAAGACAATTTGCCTCAATTCATGCTAAGGACGTGGGAGACCAAGACTTTATTTTCAGAGTGGTGCAAAAAAGTTTTCAGTTTATGTTGTCTAGAGAATCAATTATTTTTGAATGGTAATTCAAACATGTTTAATTAGGTCAACTTGAACTCAGTGAAAGTGTTAATTTTCTTGTGGAGGAAAAAATGTAACAGAAGACTTAAATGAGGAATAGGGGTAGTTACCACTCCTGGTGTAAACATTCTTATTTTAAATGGCTTGACCTTTATTTTTCTCAAGTATCTACCTGTACAGAGAAAGGTTGGTGGATATAGTCTTTAAAATGCTGTTTGTTGTGAGGTCAACACTGCTTAAGCCCTTGGGAGAGCTAAATGATAGGAACAATAACTGCATGTGCAGAGCTCTGCCTGTAAGGGAAAGGGGAGTGGCTTTCTCTAGTACTGTTATCATCCTGCAGTGGTGCAATAAAAAGTATGTAGAAGTTAAAAGTATTTATTGGCTTCCTAAGTTGATCTACTAAGTTTTCACATACAAAAAAAAACAACCAGTCCAGCTGAAACTGTGAGTTAATGAGGTCATTGGATGTGTAGGGGTTGAGAGGAAGGAGGTTGATGCATTACTCTTTGTATCAGCCACTCCTGGGAGTCTTGGTGCTGGGTGGTTCCGTAGTGGCTGCTGGAAGAGGAGTGTATGGGCCTTATCATTTAACTTGTCCTCTCCAGTCCTGTGTAACAGATTGTGTTATTAAATTGAGTGGTCCTGATGTTTTGAAAATTGTAAGGAATTCCTACTGATGAGCGTATCTCTTAATGTGCTATGTGTTTACCTCTGTTCCTGTGCATTACTAGACTTGACCTGTGGTGTATTTCCTGTGCATTGCTAGACTCGGTCTGTGGTGTATTTAAGGAGGCAAACTTTATTTTCAGTATGCATTCTTACAGTTCAGGTAGTTAATGTTCAATGAAGTTTCCCAAGTAAGCCAAGAACATGTGGAAATCTGTAGTTCCCCAGAAGAGGTTTGTTCTTGCAAAACAGAAATGTTGCGGACTACTTCCGCGGTCTTAATAAATTCCAGTAGTCTGATTTTCTTTGTAAACATGACTCTCCTGAGATGGGTTGTGTTGATACTGATGTGCCTGGCTATGGTGCTTTATTTTGAGGTGGTTTTACAGTGATGAGCTTCCCTATGGGTATAATTCTCAACTTTCTTCTTCAAAGCAGCTTCTGAAGAAGTTAAGATTTGAGCCATTGCAGGTAGAACGTTTGTGCCTCATATGTACTCTCTGCATTAATTACAAAGAAAGCCTACTGTTGGTGGTGGAAGATTCTGAAAATTAAACCATCTTGTGCAAGTTTCGAGCTGGCTTCCTGCCAAGTCTCCGAAACTTGACAACAGGGTCTGCTTCCCAGAGAGGGAAGAAAAAAACCAAGCAGCCAAAGCTATAGCAAAAATATATATTTTACCTATGAAACAGATACATACAGGGAGAATATTATATACCTATAACCCCAGAAACCCCAAATAGCTTCCCAAAGGGAAGAGGGGAAGGGAGAAGGGAAAAAGGACAAAATAGGACAAAAAGGGACAAAAACAAAACAGGTCTACACAATCTAAAAACCCAGTAACCAGCAAACTAAAGAACTGGCAAAATCTCACCACTTCCCTTGAGAGAAGCAGGATGGCTGGACGCGGCCCAGCACTCTCCCCTCACACGTGGCAGACAGCAGCAGTCACCGTAGGCCTCAGCTCCAGATAAGCCAGACCAAGACAGGGACCCACCGTTCTCGAACCTCGCCGGAAAGGAAGAGAGCGAACTCTCTTATCTATGCCCTATTTATACCCCAGGTTACGTAAAGGAATGGCATGGAATACTTCCTTTGTCACTTTCCTAGTTCCTTCCTGGTTACAAGCTGGTCTCCAGGAAGGCCTAGACTGAAACCATCACACATCTAAATAGCAATCATGCTCTCTGTCATTTAAGTCAAAAAGTTGTTCTGTCTGCTGTTGCCATTGAGGTCTGATACTAGATCCTCTGAGACATTTCATAGTAATCCTGTAAATAATCTGTTCCTTGATATCTTGTTAAAGAAGTAAGCGGATATTTAAAGTGAGTAGGGTGGTGTTAGCACAACAGGTCTTCTATTGTGTATTACTTTGGTTTTCTTTTCACCATAACTTGAAAATACAAGTTTGTTTGTTGGTTGGCTCCATTTTTTCTTCTGTTTTAGCTCTTCTTTGGCATTTAAGCCACTTGTGGCCAAAGAGAATCTGTGCAACGTTTTTGTTTAGAGTCATCCCAGGTGTTCCTCCCATGTTTTTAACCCTTTCTAAAGATGCTTTGTCAACAAACCATTGCACTGGGTTGTATTCAGTGTTAAATCCTAACAGCACCAGGTCTTGGAAAACCTTCTGGGTGTTTTATATGCAAACTGGTGCTGTCTGGTGAATACAATGAGCTTCTTTTTTCTTTTATCAGTGCAGTTATGTCAGTGTATCAGGTTGCTCCAAAAGGTTCTGTTTTAAAACAGTTCTAAGAACCTGTAATTAAAAATAAGCTTATATAAAGTTAATTTCTTTGTAATCCTCAGGTATGTGTACCAACTAACATTTCCCAGCTTTTTAAGATCCCAAATATTTTTTCCAATTCCATATCTGAGGAGAATCGAGGAAAACGTCCTTGACTTTCTTGATGAAATAAAACTTTTAAAAGAATCCAATGTCCTAACTTCCTAATGTACCTCATGTGTTGCTGTCTCTTGTCCCTTTTGCTGTGTGCAGAAAACTACTTTGCCCAAGTTATTTTTCATTTCATTTGTACCTGGCTGATGAAGATGGTAGCTTGTCATTCAGAAATTAGTTTGAAACAGCACATGTGCCAGGCTTAGGGATGATTCTCTCCCTTGCCCCCATCCCTCATCCCCTATGCTGTGTCCTCCTCCTTCACCTCCCTCTTCCCTTTGTCTCCTAAAACCTCCAAACCCATTAATAATAATTGTGTGGAACTAGGAACTCCTATAGCACAAAGAAAATGTGCTCACAGAACAGTCCTGCTGTTCTTTTGGGTTTGGGTTTTTTTTGTATGAGTGCATCATTAGGCATGGTCTTGTTTTAAAAGTTCTTGTCCTCTATCCTGGAAACTCAGTAAAGTGAGTCAAATAGGCTCTTCACAAGAATGTTGGTAAGGTTGACAGAAAAGCTTTCTTTCTTAACAAGTGAAATGAAATCTAGACCTTAAGAACAGTGTGAAGTGTTCAGAGAGAGCTCACACTACCTGGACACAGAATGTTGTGGAAAGGAATGCGTAGGTGAGTCCTGCATTGGGGGAGCAAGAGACAAAGTCAGTTCCCAACTTTCTCTGAGCCTTAGTCTTCAATGTCCCAGGTGAGACAGAAAAACTGTACTTGTCAGTTTAGATTCCTAAAAGGAACTGTTTACTGAATAGGTTCGTAGTAGTAGGAGGGGGTGTTACACATAACAGTTCTGAAAATGAGATCTACTGTGACCAGAATCTGCCTGTGGACTCACTGAGCATTAAGTCTGGCATGTAGTAAATGATTCAGCTGGGGGGAAGAGGGGGAAGACATGTTGACTTTAATTGTGGCTTTTGTGCCAGTTTTAAAATAAAAAAATGTGAGAATATTGCTGAGTGGTGTGTTGCTTAAAGCTATACATAAATGTAAATATTACAGTTCAGTGTTAACGGGTCTCTTAAGAAAGTGATTTATGAACTAGAGAGAGTAAGTTCAAGATGAAAAAGATCAGTCCGATTTCCTTTAATTCAAGGTTAGGATTGACCACTGGTGCTGTTCCATCTCATTATTCCACTGCATGGTCTCAGTGTATCCTCATCTGTGAGTAGGCTAACAGCATGTGTGCTGGTCTTTGCAGTGAAAATCAAAGTCAGCTCAGGAAGACAATTCAGCAATTCTTGTTTAATATAATTGTTTTTTTCCTAGCCCCTCCACAGTCTCCCCTCACACCCTCCCCCAGTTCCTTGTTGTGTGTTGGGCCTGTGGTAACTGTACCACAGCCGAGCTCTGAGATGGGACCTTCAGTACCCTGGCAGTTGCTCAGAGCTGCCTTTATGCTTTTCACCTCTCCCCCTTGGCAGGTAGCTGGGCACACACACCTGCAGGCACCAGAGCAGCTGTGGTGAGCGCATGTTCTCCTGCACATCAGCAGGTATTTTGAAACTGAAATTTCTCTGCTCCACTTGCTTTAGATTCCTTCTCAAGCTCTTTGGCTCCCAGCTGCTGGAGTCTGAAGGTAGGTTGGAGAAGAGAACTGCTCATCTGGAGTTTTTGGTTCTCTGAAGATGGGTGCTTATGACACAATTCCCAGTGATTGCTGCCCACGGACATTGCCTTGAGAGTCAATCAGTTGCTTTTGTCATTGGGATTCCTTAGTATTCTTCTAGTTTGCTGTCAAATTCACTTATTCTGGTGTTTAGTTAATGGGTAAGAATGACTGAGGCTTCAGGCTCAGCTGCAGGTGTCTGAGGCTCAAATACTGAACTCGGGGACTTCCCTCCCCTCTGGCTTTGGGCGGAAGCTGGCGACTCAGGAATGGGAATCTTGGAGTGGGAGTATTGAAGAGAACAAGCATTGCAGATAGGTAATCTCTCTTCTCTTTGATAGGTTTGGAAGGACATCGTTCTCTGACCCTGAAAAGTCTGGACTTTTTGTCAGTGACCTACTTAAAGGAATCCAAGGAATTTATAGTTTTAGCTTCCTTGCCATTACTTTTTTGTTGTGTGTACCTCTTGATCGGTGGTTTTAGATCAAGAAACACTATGAGCACAGTAAGTATTTCACTACTCAATGCAATCCTGATTCTTGAAATATGTTTTCCATGGTACTTCTGAAAATTATTTTAAGAGTTTGTAGCTAATACACAGGAACATAAGTATATTAAATCTTCATGTAACTTTATGTTCAGTGGTAATGAAGATTTTGAATCTCTCTAGGTGCTAGCAATAGTTCAGAAATGCTTATAATGTGAGCAAAAACCTGATAAATTGTGAACTAGTCTTCTCATTTTCAAACCATCCTGATAGGCTTTTTCTTGGTGAGACAACTGGTAAGAGATCTGGGGTGATGTCTTTTCATTGATGCCATGCATTCAGGTAGGAATAACTCATACCACCATTCAATGAATGCTACAATCATTCCAGGAGTGTTGTCTGTATCCTTGTGTGCTTCCGTTGGTGTTGCAAAATCGAGGGCCACATTAATATTACTCACACAGAAAATGCTAAGTCTTTGTTCTCTCTTAGACTCAACGAAAGCGCCGTGGGGGAGCAGTTAATTCTAGGCAAGCTCGAAAAAGAAGCAGGCTCACGGCTTCTACTGCAGAAATGGCGTCAGAAGCAGAGCCAATAGAACTTGAAGAAAGTGGTAAGCTTTCTTTTGAACTTGGTAAGAACAGAAACTGCTTCTGGAGGGTTGGTGTTCAACTGAATGTGTGTTTTAGCCTAGAAAATGTTCGTTTCTAGGCCCTTTACTGTAGAGGAAGGGAAACCTAGAATGGAAGCACCTAGTGTGGCATCTTGAAATAACAAGCTACTGACAACTGGTTTGATTTAGTTCTGAGCTACGATACATTTACCACTAGCGAAAGATGAGTTGCATAGGAAAGGTCCTCAAAAGCTGCTCAAACATCTGGAAGTCTACTCTGATGAGCTGGGAGTCACTGCAGCTGCCACTACAGAGAGTGGCAAACTAAGTTTGGGAACTCCTGGGTTTGAAAAAGATAAGAAAAGCTCTGTCATTAGTTGTGTCCCATTTAAAGGGAACATGTGCAGCATGGTACTTTAAAGTTATTATTTTTTTTCTGTGTGATGAACATTCTACTGTGTCAGATGAATTGTTTTTTGCTGTGTGCCTCCCACAAGCTGTATTATCCAACAGAACTGTGTGAGGAGCTCAGCTGCTGTTCCCCTTGCATTGCAGCTTGCAGAAGACAGGGCAGGTAATGCTCTGCGTGGACTGCTGAGGGCAAAACTTGAGTGAAATGTTGGACACATTTTTATAGATAAAACGGACAGAACGTGGTTGAATCTTGGCCTGTTGTACAGTGGCAGGCAATTTTACTCTTCTGCAATCTCTGATCTTGATTCTAACATTCTGTTTTTCAGCTGGTGAAGAAGTAGTAGATCTCACATGTGAATCTTCAGATCCTGTGGTTGTTGATCTAACTCACAATGATTCCGTTGTGGTAAGTAGTGAACAGCACACTTGTCTAAATCTTGTAGTCAAATTAGTTTTCTCTTGTGTTCCCTTATAGAATCTGACTTTAAGTTCAAAATTGACTTGTCAGTGCATGGAAGCCCTTTGTTACACATAACACAGAAGCTGCTCTGGAGGTGCACTTGCAGGTAGTGATAGGATAATATAAAATACCTCTTTGCTCCAGAACCTGATGTGAATATATATCAGTCATGAGTAGTGTAACATAAAGAGATAGTTGAAGCTTTTCTAGATATATCAAAGATAGAATCATAGAATTGTTCAGGTTGAAAAAACCTCTAAGATGATTGAGTCCAACCGTTCACCCAGCACCACCAAGTCCACAACTAAACCATGTCCCTAAGCATGACATCTACATGTCTTTGAAATACTTCCAGGGATGGGGACTCAAGCACTGTCCTAGGTAGCCTCTTCCAGTGCTTGCCAACCCTTTTGGTGAAGAATTTTTTCAAATATCCCTAGTGATTTAAAGAAAAAGCCAAGGGAGAGAAGAGTACGTCTTTGACTTATTCTTATGTGAAGTGTTTAGCTGCTGCATTGGTTTGAGGTACTCCTGTCAGAGATGCCAAGCACAACTTTAGCTGACTGGGTGCATTTGATCTCATTACTCCAACAAGTCTTAAAAAAAAATCTACTTTTTTCCCCCTTTACTGCTGTTTTGAAAGCTTTGATCCAGCCAGCAGTGTGGTTTATCCTCTCAGATTTGGGATGCCACTGCTGCTATGCAAATCAGAAACAAGCAGCAGGAATAGCATGGGGGTACTTCTTGATGGGATTGTTCCTTAGCCTTTGCAAAAGAAAGGCTTCAAACTTTACAATTGCACTGCCCCTGCTCCAGTTCCACCAAAGACAACAGTGGGTTGGGGATTATTTTGTTTCCTTTCAGCAGCTGCTCTCATATGAAGCATTTATGGACATCACTGCTGAATCGGCCTGTTTGGGGAGAAAGAGGGAAAGAATCGCCTCCAGCCTGAAACCATAAATCATGGCACTGAAATGGGGGAGCAGGGAGGAAGGGGTTCAGGTGGTTCATAAGCTGCCTTTATTTCTACCCCATTGGAGCAGTGGAAGCAGAACCATCAGCATCCACTTGGTTGTTTAGAGAGCAGCAGTTAATATAATACTTTTAACATTCTTAATCAAAACAAGAGCAATAGCCTACCATTCTTAGCTTGTTTTGTTGTAACTGCTTTGCTTAACTGGTGTTTGTATGTAATACCAGGGGTGCACAACAAAGTCTAATTGTATTTTGTTTTCTCTTCTTTCCCATATGTATTGATGCAAGATTGTTGAAGGTGAGTGGACGTTTTAAAATTGGTAATGGAATTGTCTTAAATGGACTTATTATTTTTGTTTGCCTTTTCCAATGAGCTTGAGCAGCATAAATTGAAAATGCATTTAGGAAAAGGCAAAGGATATTGATAAAGCATCTAGCTGGTGTCTTAAGAGAATGAATCCAGTCTGTGTTTCATAGTCACTATCAGAGCTTGTAGAAAGTACCTGAAATAAAATACATCAAAGCTGTTTTAATTGCTTCTTACTTTACAAAAATAGAATTTCTTTAAGCCCCAAGTTGACCATAATTTTAATTAGCACTGGAATATCAGCTTTGAATAAAAAAGAAAATGTCAAAAGATTTGTTTAACCTGTATTGCAGTGAAGGAGCTTAAGGAGAAAGTGATTGTTGTCATAGTATTCAGTTTCATTATCTACTCTAACATGCTTCAAATTTTGTAGAGAGTAGTATTAACAAGTGTTAATTAACAAGTTGGTTTTTTTATTGCTTTAGATATTAAAATAGTTACAGGTCTAAGAAAGTTAATCCTTTATATCTGTCAGCCTTGTTCTGATTATATTATTAGACATGCATTAGTATGTTGTCAGCTGCTTACCTAGAATGTAGTCTGTTCTGTGCTCTAAATGAAGCAAGAGCAAGTGAAAAGTACCGACATTAAAAGTTGTAGCTGAACACTTAGGCAGGAAGATACTTTAATTTTGTGACTCTTTATGTCATTTTAATTGATTAGTGCTTGATTATTTTTACATGGACACTGGAGTTGCAGAGATAATTGACTTCAGTCTTCTCCCTTCCCTATCACACAGCAACTGTTGCAGTTCCTCACCATAGGATCGAAGCAGTTTCTGTCAGTAGGGACTGGGAGGGGTATCTTCTTTTTACAGGGGAAATTGATTCACAGGTGGTGTAATTACATGAAACATGTGACACTGAGAATCTTTAAGGTCACGTTTTAGCTGTTTGTAGGGGGAGGAATGCAAATGTTTTCTGTCATTATGTAGCAAAATATTCACAATATTTGGACATGTTCGGCCTTAATATTTAGGAAACTAGTTTGTTTAAGGTTGCTTTTAACCCAGCTGAGTATGGTCCATTTAAAATAGGAACCCTTACAGAATATTTCTAATCTCGCATTTCAAGGATAGTTCCAGATAGAGAGAGATAATAGTATAGCTAACTTAAAAAATTAAATTGCAGAGAATCAACGACAAAGGAGAAATCTCAGACTAAGAAGCCAGCGACAGTCGGACAGCTGTGTACTGAGTAGCGATGATGAAGATGAAACAAGAGATAATGATGTGTATGTGACTGAAAAAGTGTCTCGAGAACTGGGACCACTGGAAGAGGAAACTGAAAGCACTAAGTACGTATGCCTCATGACCTACCAAACATTGCGTTGTGCTTCTTTTGATAAAGACAGCACTGACTTGTATGGCCATCGCCTGACTTGTCTTTGAAGCCTTCACTTAGTTCCCTCTTTCAATGAGTACAACATCCCATGTTGCATGATGATCAAATGATACCATTTCCACTTCAGGATGAAAAGCCAGCCCAAGACAGATGTACAACTTTGTATACAGCCTTAAAGATGAGTATGGGGGTATGGCAAGGAAGGGGGATTAGTCACAGACCATAGCTCACAATGTATTGCATTTGCTTTTTATACAAAACTCTAGTAGTTATTTTAGATATGGAAATACTTTTGTTGGTGTCAATGAGGTTTGATATCACAAGACTGGTAGGCAACAGCCTGGCAAATTCCAGTAAAAATGCTTCTGCATTCCCTGCTTGTTTTGCACACTGTGCCACTTGCAGCCTTTCTCCAAGCAGCAGCCATCCTCCCCAAGGTATCCTTGCAAGACGATTGTGGAGGTTGTGCTCTTATGGCCAGTTCTTGTTCTGTCCCATGGATGTTATGGAGCCCTATCTCCCTGCATGTGAGATAGGGAACTTGCTGTTTCAGTCAGTAAAGACCCCATTGAGCAGAGAAACAGTAAAGTCCTGCTGTAATGTTTAGACTAATTAAGAGAACTTGGGTTTTCTGTGACTAGGGAAGACAAAGGACATAAGAATTGTCGTATAAACTTTTTTTAAAGTGGTTCTTCGGAGGGGGAAAAGTACAGGATTTAATGAAGCTGATGTGCTTTGAGCCTTTTGGATTACTGAAAGGCAATGTGAGAGAGAACTCGAGTTTGGGACTTCTGGGTGTCAGATCATAAATATGCCATTGAAAGGGCCTATACTATTCTAACTCATAGTGCATTTTGACAGTGGATTTATAGATGTTTAAATTTTGGTTGTTAAGTATTTCAGAGAACAAATCCCACTAATTGGATAATATGAAAAATATTAGTTTGTTTCTTCAGCCTCAGGCTTCTCTGTTAAAGACTGTGCCTTCCTGCTCTGTGTAGGTGAGGCTGAAAGAATTCACTGCTGCAGCATTTAACATTGACAAAAGGGTCCTCCCTGGTGCTGGAGATTGCCAGAGCCATCTGTAGAGTTGGCCTCATCTTCCTTCTGAGAAGATTATCATTAATTATGATTTGTTACTGAGGTGCTATTATAGCTGCTGCCTAAAGAATTTGAGGAGTAAAAATGGGAGAATTAGTGGAGTTAAATTTTCTAGGTTAAACAAGGGGTGGGTGTTAGTAGGGTTCCCTGCTTGAATTTAAGCTGTCCCATGCTTTCTATTCCTCTATGATTAATAAATTACAAACTGTGATTTAACATGAGTGGTGACATAAAGCCAAGTGTTTAAGGTAGAGGTCTGAAAGTTTAAAATAGAAATTGGTTTCAAAAGAAAAGAGCAGGAAGCTCTTTCTAATAGAGAATAATATTTAGCGGTTGGGCTAGGACATGTTCCTTAGGCAGCTGAGCTGTATCCCTTTGGCAAGTGTGTGTGCAATAGAGCAGGGTGACTGACTGCATCTTCCCCCTAGTGAAAACCTTTCCCTTAAAACAAGGAGACCCAAACTCCTTATTACGTGCCACAAACTGAGGGAGCTAAAGATATACGGGGATCTTCAAAAGAACTGTGTCATGGCTGGTCTGCGCTCGGATGGTGACGGGACATTTTGTGTGTCGGGAACGCTCGACATGCAGTGAGATTAATGGCTGCGTGTTCTTTCTTGTTCTGTTCTCTCTGCCACAAGGCCGTCTGGTACTGTTAGCTGTCCCATTTGCATGGATGTCTACTCAGAGGTAAGAGTCCACATGCTGTCATCTTTTCTGTCTTGTGGGAGGGAGAATGGGGCAGAGGGGGAGCTGCACAACTCAGTTGGCCTGTTTGGGATGTTGCAGAGATCTAACTTGAAGCACAGAGCTTGTTTTGAAGCTCACACTAACTTGTCACTCCAAGTCACTTCTTGGTGGTGTGGATAGAGGCAGAAACTTTTGCCAGGATGGCACTGAAAGATCTTTCAGTTCCTTATTATTCTAAGAGTAGAAGACAATTCCAGATATCTAAGTCCTGTTTGCCTGGTGGCAGGAGACCAGCAAAGTTGAATTCTTTACTTCCAGTGCCTGTTGTGGTTTCCTTTCTTCCAGATTGTGCAAAGTGGACGACTGATTGTGTCAACAAAATGTGGCCATGTCTTCTGCAGTCAGTGCCTCCGTGATTCCCTTAGGAATGCCAACTCTTGCCCAACCTGCAGGAAGAAACTCACTCACAGACAATATCATCCCATTTATATATGAGTACTTTTACTTCTCAGGACAGTCTCAATGGATTTTGGGGGAAAATGTCATGTTTTCAGTGCTCTGAAGATTTAAAGAGCAACAGGTTGTGCACAAATCCAAATAAAATCGTTTTGGTGTTTTTTTGGAGAACGACTTGTATGTATCTAGACAACTTTTTTTTATGGTCCAAGCTGCTTCTTGTTATGTTCCTTGTTATAATGTTTTATCAATGACTGTCTATAAACTAGACTAGCAGCCTAGACCAGGAAGGAAGCAATTAATCAATTTTCTTCTACTTTTTCTAATGCTAAAATGAGGGGGCCTGAATATTTTGTTTTTTCTTACTCTATAAATTATTCCCACCGTCACATATAGATATGGAATAGTTTCCTTTTCAGAAGACAGATTATCAATTTACCATTTAATTACACTTTTGTTTTTGTCCTGTAAGAAGTTCACAACTCTTACTTTCCTGCATGTCATCTTTGCCCAAGTAGAGTAAGTTCTGTACTGATGGCTTGTGTTTTCATAAACAAGGCTTAAATTGACAATGAAGGTTATGCAATAAAATAACCTGCTGTTGACCAGCAGTCAGGTGTTTTGAGCAGAAGGCTTGAACATGTAGATGTTTTTATGAACTCCATGAGATCTAAAGTACGTAGAAATGTTGCAACATGTACAATGTGAAAATACTTCTTTGATTGTTTTAACTCCCAAGAATTCCTGTATTTGAATCCAAACACTGAATTTATTTTCTAACATGATGAGGTGGTCTCTTGGGTTTACTGCTGTGCTGTAACACTCTCTCCTAATAACTAATGAGAATATAGACTTCTCTAGGCTTCCGAGTGATGAATAAGAAGCAAACTGTATGCTGTCCTCTTGTCAGGTGAATACCAAACTACCTACAGATCTTCTTACTGTGTCAGCTGTTCCCTGTTTAATGCTTTGAGTGTGTTTGCTTTACTGTTCTCTCTGGTTGTTACACTGATACTTGACTGGTTGTAGCCTGGTGCATAGGATTGAAAATTAAATAACCGTACTGCCGTGGATTTAGGAAGTGGAGGCTTTAGAAGGTGTTTGGTTGCAATGTTAACTTGACAGCTTTTTGAGAGAGAAGTTTAGTCACTCTTTGCCCTGAGGGTTGCCCAGCTTTCTTTAAATGTGTATTTTTAAAAAAGAAGAGAAGGCGGATATATGTCCTAGGAGAGAGAATTCCTCTATTTCAGAAGGCAAGAATACACCAGTTTATGTACTGTTATCAAGTTACTTTTTTTTCACCCCAGAACTGAGTTCTAAATGTCTACTTCAAGTCTGTTACTAAATGTGCAAGCTGATGTAGAATCCTAGATGAGCCGATACAAACAGGTTTATGTAGACAAGATGATAAAAATAGGTGTTTTATGATCCACATTTGCAGTAGGCGTATCTGTGAAAAAGTCCAGAATTAACCTTGGACACCTTTTGGCAGTTGGTTGATTATGGAAACCATTATAAGAACCATTCTGTGCCCTGGTGCAGCACAACTGTAGGATATGTCTTTGCTAACCTGTCCTAGGGATCTGTAGGAAGTCTTTAATTACAGCAGCTCTTGTAATTAGCTGTTTCAAGATCTTTCTTAAAGTTTGCAACCCAAAGTAAAGTTGATTTTTTTCTTTTTTTTTTTTAAATGAGGATGTTTAGGGATGTTTCTGGATATAGCAATACAAAGTTTTGTTCTGTAAATTCTGTCTGAAGAAATGCAGTACCTTCCCCACCCTGGTTTGGAATAGCTTTGGTTCAGCACTGTTAGCAGGAATATGCAGTTTCTGCATTGTGGCTGTAGGGTGACTCCTGCAAAGTTACACACATTCAGTTCCTGTGTGCTCCCACTGGTAATGGAAACTACAGGCAAGGACTACAGCTGTCTTAGGGTAGTGTGGTGATGGTGACGGCTGCATTTGTGTCCCAAAAAGCAGATAGTCAATGCTTAAAGCATTAACTGTGTGAAGAGAAAAAAACCAACATTAAAAGAGTCAAGACCCTTAAGGGTCACAGGAACAGCTTTCTCCAAGTAGCTTAAGAAACAAATAATACTAAATTATGGCCAGTTTTCTTTGGGTGACTGCTTCTTGAGAAAAACGATCAAAAGAGGATTTAAGGGATTACTTCTGGGGATGAGGGTGAGTTCCTTAACCATGCATCTTTCACAGTGTACTAGCCATAGCCTAAATGACTTTGCACAACTCCCTCCATGTAAATAACACTTTACAGTTAGTGTCTCCATAAATAGATTTAATTGAAATTTAGATATCATAAACTATAAAATAACAAGACAAAACATTTTTAGCTTTTGTGTACCCTGTGAAGTGCCACAAATTTTGTGCATCTCAAAATGGATATTATGCCTCAGTAAATGGAAAAAATAGGAAATTCATTACATGCTTTCTTTTTAAGGGGAAAAAAGAAAAAAATCTGAATATACTTGAGTTCCAGTAATGTTTTGCATTGGCAAGAACTCATAGATACAGGAAAAAAGTCTTTATAATATGTAGATGTCTGTCTTGCTGTATATAGTTCAATTTTTCCTGTATTTAACTGTATTCGAGTCTGTCTGCCCATCTGTGTTGGACTCTGCTGGTAAGCAAAGGTGTCTCTTAACAGGTGGAAATAAAACTCTTGGTTTGACCAATCAGAAGGACTTGTTCTTTCATCACGCTCTAGTCCTTAATTTCGGGGAGAAAACCTCTTGAAG